>NW_022601403.1:1878558-1916980 GCF_009176505.1 Sitodiplosis mosellana | reverse complement strand
TCTCTTCGGTTTGTTTCGCACAAGTTTGCTGCTGCTTATTTTAGCGTGAGAGGTTTGGTGTCTTTTCAGGCAGAATTTTTCCTCTTTTTGAATGCATTTCACTATTTTTTTTAATTTGAAAACTCTTTTTTCATTCAAAATCTCTTTTTTCTGCCTTTTTCGCCTTTTCCGCTATCTTTTTCATTTCTTCCACTGTATTTTTTGTTCTTCTTCACTCCTATCGACTCTAGGTCACACTTTCCCACTATCTTAACCGTTGGGTTTTCCCATTGTTTGACGCTTCGTTTCACTTGAACCTGGTTGAGTGAGTCGAGCGGCTCAAAATGTTCATTTCGAAACATTTCCAGTGAAAGCGAATCACACTCGACACAGGATTTTCTGGTGAAAAAAAACTAGCGACAGATTAAAAAAAAACAGTGAAATAGAAAAAGACTCACACACCGACAAAAGCATGCCCGGTTTTATGTGAAACTTTCTTTCGTGTGCATTATTGAGACATGTTGCAATATTTCCACAACGCGCCAAAAACTTTTCCACCGTTTCTTTGCCATCTTGTCGTCTTCTATCGCGCAGAATGCGAATAGTTTTGCGAGCTTTAGTTGTTTGCGGCTGGCGGTGAAAAAAATGCACGATTTAGACGTGGCACACCAAGTTCGCTTTTATTTTAATTCATTGCACATTTCTTTGCACGAACAATTTCCATAGCATTCGATTCGATAGACGTGCGAAGCGAAAACCTTGAACACACGCACAAATCCACGATACAAAAGTTAATCCTTTTGGCGGGCTCACATTCGTCTGCTCAAATGCACTGTTTAAAAGAATTCTAGTTTCTACGAAATGAAAAAATATTCTTCTTTTAAGTCTCTCGATCTCATTTTTTTGGTGATATTTTTGGGCTTTTCTGTTCTCGAGTTTTTTTTTCTTCTTTCATCATTTTGGCGATGTCATTTTATTCTCAACTCATAAGTTTCTTTTATTGTTATGTTTCTACTTGACGTCGTCGTTGTCATTTTTTTTTCTCGGTTCGCCCAGAAAGTAGACATTGCGGCACGGACATCGCATCCAAATTGCAAAAGTAGCTATTAAAAAGACGCACACACACATACTCAGCACAAAGTAGAACCAAATCGGTTCTTTTGCAAAATGAGGGGAAAAAAGCGAACAAACTGAAAGCATTTTAATATTTGTCTGGTGCTTTTCACCACATCGGTGTGTATTTGATGGATACGGCCGACTCTTCCGAAAGTGTTATTATTGCAATGACGCGTTCGTGTTGAAGCAATCAAATGACGACATTTTCGAGCAATGTGACGGGGGGCGCCTCGGTTGCCAACCATACACATGTCGACTTTTGAAAGAAAAAAACCCAGCGGCCGAATGGCCAGAGCAATTTTTTTCGCTTTCTCTATTGTTGTTTGTGGAAATTCCATGGTTATAACCACATATTATTTATTTATTTCGTCACATCGTTCGGCCACTCGCTTTTGCGCTCGTTCTCAATCTTTTTTTTTCCATTCAGATTTTCTCTTTGGCGCTTTGGTTCTTTTGCTTGTTCATCCGATGTTTCGCTCGCTCGTTCGTTCTTTGGCTTACTCGCTTGTGTGCTCGCTCATTCAATCGCTCGCTCCTAACTCGTACTTGATGCATTGTGCGTGACGTTCGTTGATGCCTATAAAAATAAAAACCATTTGCTTGGCAATTAAGTGGCTCTCTTTCTCTAGCTTGGATCGTCATTCCATTTTTCTTGCTCAAGATTATCAACCATGGCGAATGATGGATACCCAAAATTAGCCTCCGCGAACAATGATGGAAAATAACTTTGTTCGCCGTTGTTTCCGTCAAAGGATCTCCGGCGTTTGCCAAAATGTTGCATAGCCGTATCGTGGTGGTGATGTTGGTTACCATTGCGCAAAAGTGCTCAGAAGCAAATTGCGCTTTTAAAATTTATTAAACGAAAAATTTATAATTTATAAATAGAAACATGGTATAAATACAGAATTCGGTTGAGTGCGAGGGTGAAATTGTGAAGTTTCATTCGAAAATGAACGCGTTCAGCCACCATCACCACCAAGGCCGCCATTGGCTGCTGTTTTCTTTGTCATTCGAATAAAATCAATCTCGTCGTTGCTTTATGAGCTGATTTGGTGTTATTGTCAATGCGTATGTAGTCGTCGTCGTTGTTTGCCGCCTAGATATTCCATTCTATTTACATGATTTTCAAATAAACACTTTGCCAGAGACGAGCCTATCGTTGAAAACGGCAGCCCCGCTAAAAATGAATACATTTTCATTTGCTCGTTTTTTGAATCTATTTTGAATCCATGGACACAAACTATAGTCAAAATATTGCTTTGGAATCAACGCTATTCAGTAGTCATTTCATTAGCATAAATTGTTATAATTAGAGAAGTGTTTGTGTGTGCTCTTCGTTTTTTTTTTCTCTTTCGATTCGTCGGGAAGATCCCCTCATTTTGTCTGTGACATTTATCGACATGTGTGCCGCCAGTGTTGAACAGCTCGACTCGAACTTGCTAATGTAAAGGAAGAGAAATTGTTCGAATATTCGAGCGAGAGAAAGGGAGAGATAGAGTGAGAGAGAGAGAGAGAGAAATTTTGTATATATTTCCAAGGGGCCAAAATTAGAATTGAATGAGACTCACACCAATTACTTGCCAAAATGAATATAATGCAATCGTAATTTTGTCCCACAAAATGAGCATTTTTTCCGTCGTTTTTTCCGCTCTCTCTCTCATTCGGAGGCGGTTTGTTTGTTGTCCCCCAATGTTTTTTGTGTGTCGAAGTTACTTAGCCGAATAGTCAAATTCCACGTTCACTAGCTATTTTTCGCATTCAAACCCGTTCCATTGAAGCGAAACTCACGAAAAATCGTTTAGCAACATACACCAAATGCTTATTCACTTTTATTGTATTGTTAACGAGTTGCCATCGCCGCCATTACTGTTGTTGTGTTTTTTTCTCTATCTCTTGTCGTTAGACTCCTGTAATTTCGAGTTTATTTGCTTTTTTTATGTGCCATTTACTGCGTTCCACCGGCAAATTGCTTTATTGTTTACATGATTTTCCATGTTGACATTTAACAACATAATTATATTGTTAAACTCCCGCTCATTCTCTCGCTCTCTCACTCTCCGCATTACGACATTGTATCGAGCTGCCGAAAGAGAAAAAAAGAACGCTTTTTTCTCATTATCAGAGACCGGTTCTTTTGTCTAAAGATTTCGTTCAATTGTCTCATGTGTGTCTTTAACTGCCGAAATTGCGTTTCGCACGTAATAATTTACGGAAAAAAAAATTGGTGCTTAGTTGCTCAACAACGACGACGAATGGCAAAAATAAAAGTTTATTTTGTCACAAAAGTGCCACACGCGCAGATATTATCGTCTCGAGTCACATTCATTCTGTTGCTCATATGGATGGCCAATTGCAAACGACAAGAAAAGACAAACAAATCCAATGAAAACCAAACAATAACACGCCGACGCGATCGTGACACAGCAAAAGTGTCATAATTAGAAAGTAAATTATCGAATGGGTTTCGAATTGGACATGTGAAAACAATCAAATTAGGATCAACATGAATATTCAAAGTCACTTGATTACCCTCCTACCCATATTATTGGCGTCAGTGTTTGGCCATTGCCGCTAGCCAGTACCAGTCGTTCGATAAATATTTTTCCCTCTCGGTGCGAACATTTTGCGGTGTCACCTCGAAAACCAGCAAATTTATGACGGCTTGTTCGGCAATACAGCCGATCGACCAAAAAACACACAAACAAACATTTCTAAATAAATGCAATGCATGGCGAATTTGAATTTTCAAATACAACGCCTGGGACATTGTAAATATGCATTTTTGGATTGCAGATGAATGGGACGGCAGCAGCCGCTTTATAGTCACCATAAGTGCAAAGTCCATTTTCCCATTTCGCCAAAAACCCTCTCCGGATAAAATGCACAAAATAAATCGGAAAATAAATGATGTGTTGCCATGACCATTGTACTAATGCCCACATTTGAATGCACTCTACATTTTACACATACCAACCGACCGACCGAAAACATTTACTTTACACACTGCATATAGCCACACGTGAGCCAAATGTGGAACGACACTGAATGAGAACGACGGAATGTAAAGGAGAATTTGTTTGGACAATTCATTGAATTAAAATTCAAATGAAACATTCACTTGATGGGTTGAATCAATGCTTAGGATTCGATTGGAGTAGGAAGATTTTCAAGTCTTCCGATTATCGAAATTTTTAAGTCTATCGATTGTGATGATAGATAAATTTTGATGTCAAATGAAAATTTACAGGAATTTCTGACTAAAATTTGATTTTCTGCTCCTCCTAATTGAGAGTAGGCAAAAAAATGTTCCTCTGGCAAAATTGCCCCCTTCGAAGTTAAAGACGGCTTATGTTCTCCAAATCCTTTTCCGTAAAATTCCGCATCGCTCTCATCGGTCCTTAAACTCGTGGCGTTGTTTATACCACCATTGAATATGCAAAGAAGTGACATTATTAATTAAATGAAAGAGACACAGAGACAGGCGAATCGTACACACACACACATACCCAACGAATCATCATAATTTCGTTGTTGTCGTCTAATATTTAATGAGTAATCGTAAATATGTCAGCGTTTTGATATGATACGTTTAAATCAAAACTAATTGCTTGTACTTGAATCAAGGCAAGATGTGTGCTCAATCAATGCATGTGTATATGTGTGTGTGTGATTAACACTTGGGAATGGGTTCTTCTGGATTTGAGTCGCTCTCTCTCTCCTCTCTCTCTCTCTCTGGAGAATGCACCTCTGAATGCAAATCATTTATGCGGAGAGCGGGGGCGTCGCATGGCCTAAGTACTCGTTAGCAACTTTGTGTACAAAATGGTTATAAAATCGAAACATATAGAGATATAACCATAATAATAAACATAACTGTTGCCGCAGTATTATTTATTCGGTGCAAATTGGCCGAAAGAATGGATGAAATGGGGCGATCGCGCGCTTATGAGTCACACTATCGCCATAGGAAAGGGAAGAGCGCGTATGGACAACAATGGAGGAAACAAAAAAACCGACCAACACAACTGCCAGCAATTTGATATTATGGACACGGAAAGTATGCGTGTATTGCAATTGCAACGTTCGCGAATTATATGGTGCGAATCACGTAATCAATTCAAACAATACAACATAAAATTTTACAATTTACATTTTTATCGCATTTAAAAATAGAAGCACCCAAACAGAGAAAAAAGCGAACGAACGAATGGCAGTTTTGTATGTGTGCATCATCGAAGCGCAATGTGTTTACCATGTTATCATATCAGTTAAATGTGCACTTCGATCGATAGATGCGAAACAGCTTAATCACATTAAACAAAGCCACGAACAATGCAATGGAAAACAGTGGTCTTCGAACGCCAGCTACGCTCACACAAAATGCGTATTCAATGCAGAAGAAAAAAAAAATCAAAAAATCACTGCAACATTCAACAATCAGAGGTGTATTCAGTTGGGAGTTGAATGTGACGTCGCACATTTGAACGCACAACAACAACCAAAAATGTGCTCGCGTTAATTCGCGCGTCTTTAATATTCGATTTATTGACAGTAATTTTATTTGAATGAAGTAATCAAGGTTTTACACGGGGATAAATGAAGGGGAAGGGAAAGAAGGTTTGGCAAATATCGAGAGAGAAAAAGGGATAGAGGGACAGGGACATAGGGAGAAAGAGAATGTTGAAGAGAAAGAGAAGGAGAAAGACAGAATATATGAGTGGAGTGGAATGGAATGAAATGAGAATTGATGGTGGTGCTCGAATGTGATAGAGAAACGAGAAACCATCGCATTTATCAAAATGCACCACCAAATAAGAACGATTTAATTTTGAATATTGTGAGGCGCGGCAGAGCGAAAACAACGCATCTATTGACCAAAACCTCACCACCCGTGGACAATGCCCGCCACCCAGCTATAAGCACCACAAGCAGCACATATACACCTCCACCACTGTCGATGCACTCAAATTAAATAATGAAAATGAAATTTTGATGATGATGATCATAATGATGTGGATAACAATAACATTAATATGTGGAAAATACGATTTTTTCCACTATAGTAGATTTAATTTACGCAAATATGAAATTATTTATGCATGCTTTTATACAATTTAAGTGGTGGATCGAATATCCATTCACAAACAACCAACAATGCTGTACTCAATGATAATAATAATGGAACTTGCGATGCGAACGCGAGCGTGTGTAAGAGAAAGGAAAGAGAGATAGAGAAAGGAGAGCTAACAAATCATGGTAAAGTAGAGTCAGAATGAAATTGTTAGCTAGATCAAACGAGAGAAGGCTGAATAAAAATGAAAAAAACAGAGAGGAAAATCGGGAACCGAAGAGAGAAAAAAAGAAAACGGATTTGAATGCTCAAAACTGGTAGAGAAAATGAGAAGCAAATAGAATCCGTTAGTTGGTTCGGACAAGGAAGGAACAGCCCGAACGAGAGAGTGAGAGAATGAGAGAGATATCCAAGGTAAAATTGCACGAAAATGAAAATGCAAACCAAATAAATCGTCAAATATTGGAATGGAAATAAAATGTCGTTAGTGTCGGCTGCTGGCCGGCTGCACCATCGATTTTGCTATTAATAGTTTAATGGGAATATACGTTCTCTCAGAATTCAAAGGAGGCAAACTAAAAAACATATAGTGTAAAACATCAAATTACCCACTGTTTTTTGCCATTGTAGGCAAAATGTCAGTTTACCTCCACCGTATTAAAATTGTCGGCAAAATGTCATTTTACCTACATTTTTGGTGGAACGCTGTTCCATTGTATTCACAATGTAGGTGGAGGTAAACTGACATTTTGCCTACAATGGCAAAAAACAGTGGGTAATTTGATGTTTTACACTATATGTTTTTTAGTTTGCCTCCTTTGAATTCTGAGAGTTGTTTAGCGCATTTTCACCAAATGGTAAATTTATGACAAATACATACACAAAAGTAAGATATAATTATTTGATTATGTTAAACCATTTATGTCAATCGAATTGTCTGTCGCAAGATTTGCAAAACAAATTCTATGGCTACGGTCTTTTTCAAAAGGCGGTCACCAGCTCTCAAAACTCAAACCACACAAACTGTATTCGCTTCGCTCACATAGTTCGTCGAATTCACTCAGCTTGCCGAAATACGAACATCTCGGTAAATTCGCTGAGCTCACTCAATCAAACCCAAAATTCAGTGCCTATCTTCGGTTGAAACTTTCAACCGCTCTGTATTGCCAGTGGCCACCGTGATGTATATAGTTTTGCGGGAGAAATTTGTTTCTATCGAGCAATCATATCTCTATCGTCCAAAATCTTTCGTTTGGGGACAGAAACGGTTGATATTCAGAGAAGGAAGGGAAGGATTCCGAGACTGAATTCCATACCCTATACCCGGCTAGTATCACACATTCGCATAAATGTCACTGACATTTGAACACTTTGCACTGACGTGTTGATGCCAAACAACGGTCGCGATGCAAAATGTTGTTATTCAAATGTGCTACAATCAAATTATGAAAATGCGACACATGTATACGCATGTTTAATTTATTTTTAATTTTATGACATTATCTATTTTTGTTTTGTTGTTCTCTCTGTTGACACACAGCCGTCTCGCCACCGCTACCACTGCTCTGTCGTATGTTTGAAATGTTCGTGTGTATTGACTTTGCGACTCAATTTGCATTTTTTGGCGATAACACATGATTTTTTTTCGCTCCTCTGTGCTACTGCGCCATTGATTTGACAATTTCAGTAAATTCAATCATGTAAATTAGCTGCAAATGCATTTGAAAATTCGCGAACGCACATGCGGAGAAAAAATGGTGGTTTTCAAAATGAATTTGGTGGCTCAATTGGAGCTTAAATTCAATATCGAAAACTAGAATCTAAATATACTGGAATTTGTGTTTTTGTTTAGTTGCTAACACAGCGAATGCTGTGTGAATTGATGTAGTCGCCATGAAAAAATGGACGATATATGTGTCCTTTTTGGCTGGGCGCAAGTATAAAAACCGTTCGAATGTTTACGATCGCATCGTTTGATCGTTGAACTTTATGAATGCCATCAGTTTTTTTTCTCGTTCTCTCGCGTCGTTGTTTTTTCGTAAATGGCACGGCGACACGATGCATCAACGATAAAACATATTTCACCAAATGCATTTCATCTGAATGAATTCACCTTGTTTGTTGTTTTTTTAACTCCTTGTTTTTGATGCTTGTGTTTGTGTTTGGTCGTGGTGGCAATAACAAAACCCAAGTAATATGTCATTTGGATGCATTCAATAAGAGTTGACTGGGATTTTTTTGTTCATGTGTATATGTGTGTGTATGTTTCGTGTTTGGCAAAGGAACCAAAACTGAACTAAATTTATTGTTGTGATGCAGTCATAAAATTGCTAAACGGCTATTTATATGTGCATTTTCGACACTCGAATTTCAGCCGAACCAGAAAAAAAATATAATCGAATGGTGCGCATCAACTGTTGCGAGATAGAGAGTAAACGAGCGAGAAACAGAGTGAAAAAGAGTCGGAAAGCGCGCGAACGCTTCGATTTGGGATAAATGAGAGTGTATTTGAGTGATTTTTGCTGAGATAAAAAAAACGCCGCGTTCTGCACAATGTTTATGGGCGAAAATGCAAAATACCAATGCGTCAATTTTTTGTACGTGTGTTTGTGTTCTTTTTTAGTATCGTTCAGCCGGGTGAATTTATTCAACGCCATGCCTTTGTTTCCATAAGCACGTACTATTCCATATACGACACGGACAAAAACAACGGCACTTTGTGTAACCCGATCCACTCTCTCTCTCTCTCTCTCTCTCTCACTCAGCTCATTCCAGCAATCAACTTGCAGCAACGAGCAATAAAAGACAATTATCTGCATTTCACGCTGTAAATAAGTGTTCGGTCGAATAGAGAGAGACCGAGCATAAGCGAAAAAAAAATCCCATTCACAAATGTATCGCTTCAGCTCAAGACACAAACGACAACGTTTCAAACACACACACCATGGCCCAAGTCTTGGCAAAATGTTTGCCAAATGGCTTGTAAATTTCAATGGCGTTCGGGTTGTGTTTTTTCGTCTGTGCTTTGGCTGGTTACGATTTCGCGGCGTTTCGATGCAAAATTGATGCTGTTGATTTTTCATTCCATTCGGTCGTCTTTTGTCGACTCATTCAAAACAAGTACATGTGGTGATAATGGTTCCATTTTCAAAACCAATAACAGCCGCTAATGTTCTAAAGCTCACACTATGTAGTTCGCTTACACACATTTCTTGCCTTTATTGGAAGTAAAACCAGCACCTCTTTTGTATGTTGCATTCAAATTCGATGCGTTTGTTCTCTCATTCACTTTGAGTGCATTGCCTTTCTAAATCTTCCATCGCAGCAAGACGTACATAGAATGAGCGAGTTATCGAGCGAAAGAAATGAAGAGAAGAAAGAATGAGAAGCTTTCATTCGAAACAAAAGGGCGAGAGCGAGAGAAAGTGCATTCAACATGGATTTATGCCTGCAAACACATGTATTCGAATCGAGTTGTCGTTGCCAAAACGGTTTTTCACTTGAGCGCGCATTTCGAAGCGAATACGCTAGAAATGGACCAAAAAAAAAGAGTCGGCCGCCGAGGAAACCGACTAAATTATATGGAATCCCATTCAGTTGAATTTCAAAACCGGCTGCACTGTTTTGGCCATTCTATTTTTCGTTAGCTCACGCGTTTCTTTCACTTCATCTTTTTTTTTCATTCATTCGTGCCACCCAATGTTTGCTGTCTGTTTATAGAGTTTTTCGCATTTTTCCTCCAAACATGCATTTTTCACCACTTTGCACCTATGTCCGCGCTTTGCTCAGTCACTGAGCCACAGTGTGACTGAGTCGTTTTAGTGTGTGTGTCGATAGCAAGTATACAAACTTCTGTACACACTCACGTCACTGTGTCAAATTGTATCTCGTTTTCATCATTTTTCCCTACCACCTCCTTCTCCACCAGCTAAATTCACTTCAACAACAAGTTCGTTCGAGTTTTTTTTTTGTAAATGTTCCTTCTCTCTGCGTTGACCAGTTTGGAAGCTTTTTCTTGCTGCGTGTAAAGTCAGCTCGATAGACGCGCCTGACACACACACAATGCACACATTGCACTAACTAACCAACCAGTCAATTTCTGGACAAACGCCAAAATTAATTTGGCGTAATTCATGAGTTATTGCAATTGCAAATGAAAATTAGCGTTTCATTCACAAATATCACCGAGAGAATGAGCCAAGCAACAGAGACACCATCACCACCACCTCCACCACCATTGCCGAACAAGAGGCAAACATGAAAACCAAACAAGAGATAGATAAAGGGACAACACATAAAAAAACGAACCGAAATGGAAAATGCGAATTTAACGAATTATGGTCGAAGTTTGTTTTCAGTGCTTGTGCATATATTTAACTCTCAACGCTTATGGACCATCTTTTGCTCTGGGTTTTGTCATACGAACACACAATGATCGACACAACCGACCGACCGACCAAATTCGCCGTGCAATTTCATATTCATTTGTTCCAACGCATTGTGTAATACTAGACACAAACTACTTGTCGCCATGTAGCCGAATGTACTATGTACTTAATCAATTGTTTGTTGGACTCGTGAGCGCACGCACCATTGAAAACGAGAAACGCGACACACACACAGACAGAGAGAAAATGAGCAGATGAACGCGTGAATTTGTAAATTTTCATTCGTTTTTTTTCTCTCGTTCTGTCGAGGGGTACATACAAGTGTGCATCTGTAATTGGACCAACGTATAAATAAGTTTCAAGTTGGCTATACTATTGCTGTGTTGCCCGCCATTTTTTCACTACCTCCTTCTCCTCACTCTCTTTCGCTTACACACGCGCGCATTTTTAGCGCGTATACGAATCGCAAATAAGCGCGTAATTCATTACTCTATTTCAATCTTTCACACTGAACTCCGATTTGCATGTTTGCATTCCAACAATACCCATGCATTTCGATACTGCACGACACCGTTTTTTTTTGCATCTTCGCCGGGAATATTATAACAATTCATTCGTTCGTGCTTCGTTGACTCTCTGCCATTCGTCGCAGCTCTTGCGTTGGCTCTCGAATTTTGCTCTTTCTCTTTGTCTTCCTGTCTCTCTCCCTCTCTGTGTGTGTGTGTTTGCATCTAATTCACTTTTTTATTTGCTTTTCTGCAAACTTTAATTCTCATTTGCTGTTTTGTTTGGCGGTGTCGAGCACGCAGCCATTTCGACCATTCCAAACTTGAATCTCTTTGCATCGCTCTTGTTTAAATTTTTCGTATGTGTGCGCGCGCTCGTGCGTTTGTGACCGCATGGAATTTGTGTGTACACAAACACTTATCATCGGTGATGATTCCTTTTTATAATTTATCACAATGTTCCGTGTTTTTCGTCAGAAAATTACAAAAGCAGCAAGATTTTGACTCTGGTTTTGTGCGCACAGCCATCGAGAATCATAAATTGCCAGCATGAACTGGTTTTTGTGTGTGTGTGTTCAATGTTCATTTTGGTAAGAGAGTTGAGAGTGATGCTGGATTTTATGAACTGTTCATATAAAATCGGTCTGCAATGGGTGTGGTGTGGTGTAAACGAGTTTTGTTTGTGTGTAAGATGCATTGAATGGGCTCTTGAAACGCGCAAATGCCATAAATGATAACTCATAACTCGTTTGAAAACTTGGTTGTTTTTCTCTCTCTCTATCATATCCACCCTGCTGCCCTTGGTTATACGGCCCATTTTCATTGTTCTTGGCCGCTGAATTGTTCGTCACGATGTGCTTTAATCATATGCACACATTGCATTCACATTCATCTTATTAAGAGAGAGAGAGAGAGAGAGAGAGAGAGAGAGAGAGAGTGCGCGCTGCGCGTTCTGGCCTCCCTCCCAAAAACATAATCATAAAACACACGATTTCCCATTGAAAACGGAATCAATAAAAGTATCTCATAAACAAATCCAATTGTAATTAAATGCGTACAACGTGCGGCACGGCACGATGGGCCGCGGGAAATGTGAGAGATATTCACCGAGATTCATGGCTGTGCGAATGGGTTTCAAAGCAGTTTTTAACGACATTTCACGACAACAAATAAAACCGAAATCGGCCCCGATTCCATTGAGAGAATGAATATTCATCGCATTGAAAGAGAGCAAAACTAGTGAGCGAACAATACAGTCGTTTGCGTATTATCGCGATCCAATGAGATACACACAACAACAATGATGACGACGACTGAAATTCCTTCACAAAATTGCACACGGAAGAAGAAGCAATCATATTTATCGGGGACGTGGTTTTTTTTCAGGGTTTATGACACGTATACACCGTGAACAAAACATACATTATGTGTCTATGCTGATATATTTGCAGCAGATTGATTTACAACAAACGCTCGATTTTATGAAGCAACGGGCTTTTCCTGCCGCACCGAGCCACAGCACATTACATACATGCTTTCGAACTACACAGACCAAGCCACAGAGACAGAAAACACATAAAACATTGAGATAAAATCATTGCTGCTTGTTATTTTTTTTTTTTTAATTCTATCTGTGACATATAGGAATCTACACATTATTCCACCCTTAAATTGTTTGTAGCATTTCGAACAACCGAACGAATTTCGCTAGAAAAAAGCCATTTCGCGAACGCACACATACCATTTCAAACACGCGCACGATCAAAATGCACCCAAAGTGGTAGTAGCTCATTTTAATTTCAAAACGGGAGGCGCATTGCCCTGACCATAAATTAAAGCACATTGCTAAACATTTGAGGTTGCAACGCGTTTTGTGTGTGTGCAGTGTGCGCGCGTGAGTATACATTTAATGCGAAATATGATTTTATATATATGCGATAGTCACAGTTTAATGGGTTTTATCGAGGCATCATGTAAAAAGCGAGCATTTGTTCAGCGTAGTCATTTGTATGTGTCTGTAAATGCATCGCATTATAAGTCATATTTTCTGCGTAAAATTCATGAGCTGCAATAAACTTTCAAAGGCCACTAAAAATACCAACAAAAAAAAACTCCGGGCCAAACTAATCATTTGAAATTGCAACCGAAAATCCGTGGCCGCCGTTCATTTAATTTTTGGACAACGAATTAAAAACCATTCTGCCATGATAAATATATGGGTGCGCGCCTTTTTCCCAATGTTACGAATCGATATGTTGTTGCTGCGCTTTTTTCTTTCGTTTGTTTGAACGAATGCCCGTTTTTGTTGGTTGGATGGTTTTGTTGGTATCGCGTTCCACTGTTCCATTCAGCGTAATTGAAAACTTGGCGCCAATACATACAATGTCACCAAATGGCCGCCTCTTTTTTTTTTTTTAGAAAAACCTCCAACCCCAGAAAATAAAACGAACATTAAGAATGCATAACAACTATTAATTTCACGAAAATCCACCCCACTGAATCAAATGACTGTTGAAAGAATGAAAAAAATCGATTTCATACACATTTTGAACGATAAATCAGTTGCAAAGGCAGTTTTTAGCCAGTCTTTTTGCTGTTCGAATGTCAAGAAATTATTTTTACTGAATGACGAATTTTTCCGTGTATAAAATGTCTCTATTAGTTGATTAGCCGAACACATGTGTGCGGTTGGAAGTTCCAACTTGGGCTATTAACCGTGATAACTGTCGATATCGATTGGGCTTTTAACCGTGGGCTCGTTTTTTTTTATGTACGATGTCTTTTTTTTTCATTCGAATCGACATGCAATTTTTTGGATCACGCACAATATACAACAAGGAATGGAAGACCTTTGAAAAAATGTGTTGGTAAAAGAGTCAATGAAATGAGACTAAAAACAAGCGAAAGTGCAAAAGTGATCGAAATTTTTTAAACGTCTGGAAAAAGTGAACGAACATAAGAGAAAATAGTCGAAAGAGAAAAAGAACGACTGAGAAATCAATTGAAGTACACAGAGATAGAAACACAGACCACATGCTTCGTTTTGAATGTGATTACATGCGGCATCGAACAAATCAAGGGAGACATTCACGCACAACACGACACACGATTGACATTTATGTTTTTGAGTCGACGGTGAAGCCGACCCGACACTCAACAATGTGTGTATATTGTATGTCAGTGTGTTGCTGGGTTGCTGGTATGTGTCCTTTTTGACTCTGTCGTTGTTGTCGACGGATGACAATGAGCCGAGATGGCATATGGCGTAAATATCATTATACGGTGGAACATTAAATAGTTCCAGCTGATAATATGGTGATCTTCGATGTTCACAGACATGCCAAACTCAGCTAACACATACCACCACATGCAATTCATACACGCAACACACAAATTACGCTCGCCTGACTCTTGCATCTTTTGACGTCAACGACCGTTTTTTTTTTTGCTCACATTTTCTATGAACAAAATTTCAATTTCAATTTTTTGGAGCAAATTGTGTTTGTGGAAACAAGAAAATTGAACGAACAAATCTTGTTGAGAAGGTTGAACAAAAACGTCGATAGTCCTTTTTTAGGTGCGATGAATGAAGCAATCTTGATGTTTAAAGGAATTCTATTCAAACGAGAAGAAAAAAAAAACTTGAGTCTGTTGAAAATGTATTAAAAAATGTCACGATTGCTCAATGTCAACGGAGTTGAAGATTCTAAGAATAAAGATGAAGCAAATGATTGAAGTTCGAAAAGTGAAAATTATGTTAAAAAAAAAGAACAACCGAAATTTGGTATATGATGAATTTGGTATAAACTGAAAGTGATTCTCAAACCCTGAGAGTGTGACCCTAAACAAAAAGAGAAAATATCTGTCAAATCCATTACTGTTGTAGCTCGTTCGCTTCTGATGTAGTTCGTCATGCCATTTCGAAACGTAAAAAAAATCTCATTTTCCAAATGCATCACATCAATTGCACATGAACTGTGGAAAAAGGCAGCCATATATGTGGTCACAGGCACCCGTAAAAATTCGGTCATGCCATTATAAATTTGCTGTTTGCTCAAAAGGTAAAGGTCTCAGTGCGCATTAAACATCGTCCAAAACGGGTGACAAATGTATACGTATCAAAAGTGTGTACCGTAGGCGCCGAAGTTGCGTTTATGCGAACATTTAAACCAAACAGAACGGGCAAGAGATGCTTTTGCCGAGAACAAGAGAGAAAGAGTCAAATTCGGTTGTTGTGCTTCGTTCGCATTACGCACCTCTATTAATCCCATGACGATTTATTTCCATATAATGCACTTTTGGCACACAAAGTAATTAGGTTTTCACTCCCAAACAGCAATGATATATCGTTGCACGATGGCAACAGAATGAGCACCAGCGGCGCACCGGCCCCAAAAGTAAACCAGTAAACCCCCCTTCGCCTCACAAACACACACAAAAATATCAAAAAGAATTTCGTCCACAAACACACACACACACAGAGCGAGAGAGAGTTGGATACAACAAACAAAATTAGAAAATTAGGCGACTATGCGAAAAAGAAACGAGAGAAAACAACGGCCGAACATTTTTCATGTCATTTGCAATTTGTCATGTTGGTCTTTTTGTTGGTTGCGTGCACACGTGGTTTGTATGTGTGTGTGCTGTAACTATGCAATAATCGTTTAGCCATTATATTCGACCCAAACACAAACACTCTAATAAGCCAATAATAGAGCCACGATTGTCGATTGTGTTCGATTAACAAGGCGAGCACGAGTTTCTTTGGAAATATTGTTGTTGCTTCATGGGCTTGTTGAATCGTTTCATTGTTTTTTCGAGTGTGATTTCCTTGCTGTCGTTTCCATTCCTCGAAGAAATCATAGCAAGCGACCAAGTGAGCGTGCAAGCAAGAAAGAATGTGTGCGAGAGAGCGGCTGTACATTAAAATTTCGCCGATTATTCTTGTTATTATTCAATTTAAGCGTTAAGGCAAAATTGTACCGCAGGGAACGAAGCAACGGCACAAGTCTCAGCGATGCAAACGTCGACTGTGCAATATGAGATGAATGCAGAGCGGGTGTGAGTTGAGAATGATCCAAACGATGCTCACATGAATTATTATCGGGTGCGTACGTGTACAAATGGGATGAAAAAGACGAATACGATGCACAGAGAGAGAGAGAGAGAGAGACAAAGAAAGAAAAAATAAACACCCGAACAACATATATGCGAATAAATTTTCATTAAAGTACCATTTCTCTAACATTTCACTTCCATTAATATCATACGTATGTGTGGGCAACACCGTTTTTTTTTCTTTCCATTCCGGGGCTTTCATTGTGATCACCCCAAGCTCGTGAGACAAATATATTTTAACTGGATTCATACAAACAGCGTGTGAGTGGAGCCTTTAATGCGGTTATACTGATGAAAATGAACGAATGAAAAAAAAAAACAATTCAAATAGAGATAAACGAGCGCGACGCGAAAAACGTAAAATAGATTTACTTTGATTCCGATTAGTTTAACATGTACAAAAGATTTGTCATGGCAGCTTTCTCTCGCTCTTGCTTACTCTCATTCGGTCGCACATACGCACGAATCATGTAATTCGCTGGCGGCAAACCGAACAGTCGATTCGTGCAACCAACTGTGGAGGCCCGAGTCTGGGCACGAAGGTGAATTAAATTGTGTGCAACCAAGAAAATGATGATACCTTAATAGTACCTGGATATTTACATGGGAAATATAGATAAATTTCATCAAATGCATGGATTAAGCATGAAAAACCCGGCAAATTTTCAAGTTAAACCGAAGAGAACGGGAGAACAAATGAACAAAAGACGGGAATAAAATGAAAAATCGTCGACGAAAAATTGCTGAGGAAAATAAAACGCAAAATTTCCGACGCGCAAAAATAGCGAGAAAAAGTTTTGACGACTTAACGTTGAAAATCGTTGATTCGCGACAGTTAATCAAGAAAAATGCCCAAGACGAGAGAAAAAAAAACCGATGCGAAACCATTTCGTACAGTTTTGCAATTTACTGTACATTTGATTATGACAAAATCATTCCACACAAGACTGGTTGTTGTCGCACAAGTGCCGAAATAGCGAAACAAGTAGAATCGGTATATGGGAAAATTGCGCTTGCACCCACACTTACTCTTTCTCGCTCATCATCTGGTTTTGTCATATTTCATTTCCTTTCACACACACGACACACAAAACTCATACACACAACACACAAAGATGTACGAAAAGTGATTTTCACATTTCCCTACGAGCTAAATATTAGGCGAATGTTCGCTTCGAGAGCCAGAGAGAGAGAGGGCGGTGTATGCTTTGAATTGATGCGCTTTATTGTTGACATTGTTTGATTTTATAATCAAATTTTCCATTCCGTTCCAATCAAAACCGACCATTGACAGAGTCTTCATTTGTTGTTGTTGTTGTTGTTGTTTGAAATGAGTTTGAGGAAACTTTTGATACGTGTGTTTGTGTTAATGAACGGCATGAATTAAATAATGTTTTATTTAACTTTTTAACAATTGGCGATTGTTTTGTCGAACTGTTTGTGTGTGTTCGACTAAATTTTAAGTAGATTGTGTGTTTTTTGAGTTTGCCAAACTAAAAAACACTTTATCTCAATCGTATGTAGTTTTGATCGTGATCACGTTCAACGATGCAACACACATCATTTTAAATAGAAGTGATTTTCATTTGGTCGTATTTACACACACTCGATTCCGTTCCGCTCTCCAATCGTCTCGATCCATTTTGCCTACAAGAAGAATAGAAAAGTCGAGGGAATTGAGATATGAAGGGGTATGAAGATGTGAAACGACGGAAAAGCCGGCAAAATACGTAACATGTGAAATGAACGCGCTCGGCATTGTTCTCTTGCGCGCCCAAGATAAGAGAAACAGAGACGGCACGAGCACAAAGAAAGACATCGTCATCATTTCAATTTATCAATTGTTTGCATTTCGAATGAGTGCTTTATGTGGTCTTGAATGTATCGCTCTTGTTTGCCATTGTCACATTTATTGAAGATTTGCGTTCGTTTTTTTCCCCCGTTCTTCACTCGTCGGAACGGATTTCACGTCCTCTCTTTGCCTCCCTTTAGCCACATTCCGTTGCTGCAATTCATTTCGATTCGCAACGATTTATTACATGGCACATGCACACACAATGACATCCCTTCAGATCATTCAATAGCGAAGATGAAAGGAATCGCAGAAGCGCACAGCAGCCCGCTGTGAGAAGTGCTTGTTGTGAAAATTGATTTGATGTGTAAATACACATGACGATTGAGGGAATGTAACACGAATGAGAAAGAGAATAAAAAGAGCGACGACGACGATGACGACGACGACGACGACGGTGGTGGCTGTGGCGGTGGAATAAAACGATAAAAGGGAAGAACATGATCAACAAATTAAAATGTGGTCGCTCTTGTATCGATTTACGATGGAACAAAAAAGGATCGACAATGTGACTTTTTGTCGACGAATCTGCCGGAGCGGTGTAGGGAACAAGCGCGAATATTGCATTTTGTATCGTTAGAAAAGAAATGCAACGATACCCACCGAGAAGGGCAAACGAATTTAAGACAAAAAAAAACACCAAAACAACAAATGCATACTGAATAATGGCTCTACACTGGTAAATAAGCAAAATCGGATACGTGCGCGACACTACTATGCACAATCGAAATTGAAGCAAGCAAAAAGAGCCAGCTTCACTTCGGTTCGATTGGTCCGATGTTCCAATAGTGAAGGTTATTATCGTATTCGATTTCCCAACTCACTATTGAGCGCCATCTCATTCCGTTGGCTTTTGTTGGCTTCTTTTCACACTGTAGCCCATGCATTCGGTTGTCTTGTCGCTGGCGCTTATTCACTCACTCTTATTTCTCGCTCAAATGCCCTTCTATCTCGTTGGCTTTTGTCGCTCGACTCGCATCGCGCCTCTCTCGTTGTGCAAATACATCGTTTTCATTTTCAATAAAATTCAATTCCGTGACATTTAACTTAATATGTTGTTTTGCCAGCTCTAAACGATTCGCTCTCAATCTCGCATCTTGTCTTTTATTGCACACACACACTCTGTCCCTCTCTCGCACTCGTTGCAAGATTTATTTTGTGTATTTTCAATTTCGGCTGCAGTGCAATTTTGCGGTTTTGTCAATACATATATATCATTTCGGAGGGAGAGTTGTGATTCGGTAGAAGGTTGATGATGATGTGCGCGCACCGTTGAAAACGGTTTCCATTGCCATTGATATGAGCGATTTTATCTCTTTCTTTTTTCACTCTCTCTCTCTCTCTGTCTCTCTCTCTCCATCGAATGGTTTCAATCGTATTTGACAGACAGTTGCTTTGGGTTGCTCGGAAATCAGTGTGGCGAAATGCTGAAATTGAGTTAAAGGGCAATTCGCGAGCCAACAAATGACACCGGAGAACTGAAGCATACAGCAAAAAGAGATACAAAAAAAGACAGTAGTCAGCAAAGAGAAGAAGAAGGCGACGAAGAAGTAGATGTTGAATTTATTACACTATCCACCGGATTGGTAAATGGTTATAGTTGTGGTTTAAGTGTTTGTTTCGTTGACTCGGTGTGTATTGTGTCCCATTGTATTGCACTAATGTCACATACTTCCGAACGTTGTGCCGGGTGCAAAACCGGGTTGCTGCAAATCGGTATGTCTCTCTCTCTGTATGTACTCAGAGGCAGTGTTCTGTGTTTGATTTTGGGTGACTCCGACAGACACATCGAAATTGGCAAAACTTAGCCAAGCGATTGTGTGTATTGTATATGCGCTCGACTCGAGATTTGTTTGCGGTAAATCAATTTCCACTGATTGTTCCAGTCATGCAATCAAATAAACGTATGACAAGTCATTTGTAAACAATTATTATCTACTCGCTCTTTTTTTTACACATCTTCCTTTTTTTATTTATTGTGCAACACACTCTCTCTCTCTAACACACTGGCCTCCCGGTTTCATGTGTGCTGTCACTCGATGGCTTGGTTTGAGAGATTCATTTTGTGCGCGACGCGCAATTTCGTTTGAATGCGACGTCCAAACACAATCGAACGCGTCTATCTTCCAGGCAAAAATAATGCTGCATCCAAATCGTTTCTCTCTCTCTCTCTCTCTCTCTCTCTCTCTCTCTCTCTCTCTCTCTCCCGCATTTTCATAGTCCACTAGGCAAACAATTCCGTTTAGCTTTGACGCATTGAACATTTGTTTCGATGTGTGTTTGTCGTTCATTCATGTGTATTTGAACAGAATGTCTTACGCGATTTTTCTTCATCGTTTCGTTCGGTTCGTTCGTTTATAAATATCGTCGTCGTCGTCGTCATTTTCTTTTGCTTTTTATTTTGTTTGGGGAGGGACCGACCACCCGGTTTTATGGGCCCCGAGTAAGCTGTGTTTAAGTTAGCTTAAATGGTAAATCGATTTCAGTGCGCAAAGTGCATGGCATTGGCTTCGATGGAATTTTGCGGAAATGATGCGTGTGCATCTTACGGTATTTTCATATGCTGTTTGTCTGAGGAGGATGAGGCGATTTCGATGCATCGTTGCGTTTCGATTGCATTTATCGCCCTCATTCTCTGCCACTTTCTCATTTCTGTTTTACTTCGTCTTGTTCTCCGCTTTTCTTTTTTCCTCTTGCTCCCGTTTTCTTCGCTTAGCCACCGAGTTTTTTTTTCTTCCACTCGCTTTCCCCATGTGTTCGCTCGCCATCAGCGATGTCATGCCGTTGGATGAATCGCAACAGAGACACACTACGTGTCTATGACAATTTCCGTTCTGTTCAAAGCAGAAATGCATTACAAATTGATTTAAATCATTTTCTTCGTGCCCTTCCTTTTTGCTGCACCATTTTCTCGCTTCATCTTTTTTCTTCTTTTTGTCTGCGGTCTTATTGAACAACTTCTAGGACTGTGGATGTGTATGGCGTACACTGTACGCGCCGCTCTTTCGCCGTAAATGGAATTTTATCCAAACGAATTGACAGAACTATTCTCGATGCCAGTGAAAAATGAATGAATGCGAAAGAGACAAGTAAAACACATATTCACTTCCTTCTTATTTTATTTGACACATTTCTTTTGCATGCATTATGACAACAGTGCAACGAAGGAACTCAAATGTGTGTGTGTGTATGTGTGCAGAACGCGCATCAGAAATTGCATGTAACCGAAAATGATGCACTAAAGAAAAAACGGCAGCGGCAGCATTCTCCTTTCTTTGTATGTCAACATCAAATACACATTCTTCGTACAATGTTTGGAATGCAATTTGTACAAGTGTGAAACATTTGTATCATCAATTGAATAATGGTTGTTGAAAATCGAATTGAGGCACTTTTTTTCTGTTCCTGCGCCAGCTGCCAAAATGACACAAGTTTTCATAGCCGATGATGTCGATTGTTGAAACAACCGTTCGGTTCATTCAGCCATCGATGTCTTTCTGGGAGGAAAGGGGGTTTTTGGTTGAAAGAAGCGATTTTTTGACAAGTTTTTTCTATTTTTCTTTAAGAAGAAGAGATTTTTTTGGTTAAAAGCGATTTTTCAGTGGAAAGAAAAAGATTGTTACTCAAGAAGAACCGATTATCAAATGAAAAGAAGGAAAATATGTTAGTTAAAAAAGGATTTTCCCTCCAAGACGTAAAAGAATTTGAAAAAAGTCTGTTTTTTATAACTCGAGCTCATTTCGGCGATTTTATGGTTTTGGCGAGTAATTTTGCGCCCAAAGATTATAATAAACATTGGTGGTGTGCACGATTGATAAGCCTTTACCATATGCTGTTTTGAATGAGCCAATTTTTATGAATGAGCCCATCTATCCTCTTCCATCCTCCACCTTCCATGGTTCCATCTACCCTCTTCCATCTCCCACCTTCCATGGTTCCATCTACCCACTTCCATCTTGCATCTTTGCGCTTCCATTTTTCCTCTTCTCTCTGCAAATAAAAAATCACACACATAAAAAAAGCGCTACAAACAAGCAAGACAAATTAAATGAAGTCAACTTCATTTAAAAATGAGTGGAGGTCTTTTTTCCCTTTCCTGAGTGAGCCGTTTCTTCGATGCGATTGAAGAGTTCATCAACCAATGGAATCCAAAATCCAAAAAATTGTTTAGCACCTTCCATTCGTTTTACTGCCTATTGTCGCCTTACTCCTTCGCTCTCTGCCCGTATCCGTGTGCAACGAAAGCCAGCACAATAAAACCGTAATTTGATTAGAGAGTCGAGAGGGGAAAAAAGGTTAAAATCATTGTTTTGTTTTAACATTAATGCTGCCACAATATTTTGTAATTGAATCGGTTGTGAAATGCGTTTCTACTTCTCTCTCTGTCTCTCTCTCTCTCTCTCTCTCTCTTATTTCTTGTCGGTCCCCCAATTTATACGTCCAGCAGCGGCTGAAAATAAATGACGACGTACCGTAATTCCATGATAGTTAGTTGAAGAAAAAGTGTTCCATGAAACCGAGCACTACCGATGATAACATGGGTGCATTCTCCGAGGAAATTGTGGACTAAAAGCCACCTTTTAAAAAAATATTATAACACAAACAACAACAGCTAATATCGCCTCCGCATATCTTTCGCATTGTTATATTTTGACGCATAAAAGCCGCCTATAATAACCGAAACAATAACAATTTTGTACTAATCAGAATGCACGGTGTCAAAAATGAAATGAAGGGGAAGACACGGCACAGAGTGAGTGAGTGAAAATGAAAAGAAGGAATGTGAATGAGTGAATGAATGGCAACATCAACGACGACGGCGACAACAGGTCGTAAACAAAAAAACACACGGGACTCGGCACAGTACACCGTGAAAATATAACTGAATAATCTGAAAGGAGAACAAGAGTGAGATAGTAAAGGAAAAAAGCGACTATCTAAAAACCCGAGAAGAATGGTATAATGGGCCGACCGTAAAAAAAGCGAATGTACGCACGGAACAATGCTCATGGTTCATATCAGAGAAAAGGAACCAATTTTCTCTCTCTGCCTCTTTGTCTCTCTCATGTTTGCGCTGAAAAGACATACACAAAAGTTGCCAACAACAAGCGTAAAACAAAAAAAAAAACACCGTATGCAAGCGGAAAAAAACCACAAAAATGATTCATATTTTTCGCCGAGGTGTATGAATCCACCTTGTATGGTATGTATGGTAACACAATCGAAAAGAACACAAAAAACACATACATACAAAGGAATGCTATGATCTGAACAAGGCTCGTGCGAGCAATACATGAATGACATCACACATACGAGAAAAAAAACGCACACAAAGAGTCAATGAACTATGGCAAGAAATGGGATTCAAGCATCACCGTAATCAAAACATGCGGAACCACAACAGCTTTCGCATTATCTTGCTAACATATCGAAGCTTTCTCATTCGGAACATAAGCTTTTGTTACTCTTCTTCTCTCCCTCTATCTCTCTTTTCCTCGCTCATCGGTCTCTGCCGTCTATTCAGTCATAGTGAGCATTTCAAAACGCACCATCCATTCAGTTCAATTCACTCAGGTACACAAATCTACCGCTTTAATTTTTTTAATGCTACCATTCTCTTTTGATTCCATACTACGTCCATTCTTTCCTTGCTACGGCGCAGCTTTTTCAATGTATGAATCATTCAGTTTTTTCTAGAGAGAATTACAATATTCATTTTAGAGAATGGATATCACGTACGGCATGAATTCAATGCCAAACAGATGCTAAACAATGCCGAATTCGAACACAAACTATGCAGAAAAAAAAAATAGAATTAGAATTTGAAACGAATCATCGTTGCATGAATTGTTTTTTCATGGACATATTTATAAATAGCGATGCGGCTGGTTTTTGTTCGTTTCGCCGTGAATAACAGCTAGATTTCAAGTCGATGATTTTCATGACTGTCTTTGCACTCAACTTCGGTGCCCACTGCTCATCTTGGCCAATTCTCACCATTTGCCTCTTTGAACAAGATTTTCCGATGTTTTTCATTACTTCACAGTTTCTTCATATGTCTCTTAGGTCAATTTTGAACTCTTTACATTACTTTCTCTCAATTTCCATCGTTCCCATTCCCTTTTTATCGTTCTCATTCCCTCCACCCCTTTCTCATAACACTCTCAGAACCTCAGCCCAGTGCATCCATTGTCAATTTAGTTCAAATTGAAATTTCAACGTTCGAGAAGAAAAAAAAACAGATCGAATTCATTGTTGATGAAGACATTGAATATGGACAACATTTTCAGCTTATAACCTCATATCCAACGGGTTGTTTTCTTTTCACAGTTATTGTCAATTCCAACAAAATCCTCGACATAATCCCGAGTTTTTTTTCCTCGTCTGGCTCTGATGATTTTGGTTGATTTTTTTTTTCTTCACTATTTCGCTATGTGTGTTTTTTTCTCTTTCGTTATACGTTTTGTTTTGTGTCTATTTGCAATGTGTATGTGTGTTTTTTGTTTCTCTCATGACATGTGTTCAAAATGACAACATCAATTGAAGTAAACGAATAAAATGTGATGGGCAAAAAGCAGAGTACACGCATGGATATCGACTCAATTATCCTTTCGGACAAGCACTCGAACGGAGATTGGCAATCCGCACCACATTCTTTACAGTTGATAACTGATCTCCCCCGCTCGTCATTGAATATAAACAGAAACACAAGCTTCGACACACACACACACACACATGTCCAACGACCATTGACCATTTTTCACAAATGGCTAAACAAATATCTATCTGAAAAAGTGCATTCATTCCAATCCCGTTTCGTTTTTTATACGGCGGATTTTGGATGGAAAGGGTAGGCTATACAAAGAGTTGTAAATTACAGCTAAGGAAAATGCGACGGCACAATGAATTTTGGTGCAAAAGAGAATTATTTATCACACACACACACACACACACACACACACACACGTGCGAATGGGAATTATTTTGCACAGATTGAAATGCCGTAATTTTTTTCATCGCTTGGGTTGGTTGGTGTGCGAAGTTTTCTTGAGACTATATTTTTTTTGCTGCTTTTGCACATACAATGCGGTTGGTTTTATAAGCCATTCATTGAATCAATACTGAAAATGAGGCATCGTCTTGTCGTTAGGTGTGAATTACTTGATTAAATGCGACGCTCGTATGATATCATATGGAAACACGCCATTCCGTCTTTTTTTTGCGTCTCCATTACACACATACACTTATTCGGATTTCAGTGCGCTCTTTTTCTGTGCTCTGCGTCGTTTTTCCATTCATTCACTCAACTTTAAGCTGATTATTATTATTGCACACATCCGTTTACTCATGCGGCATAATAGCACAGTGATTAGATGATATTTATGGGTGGCAAGTTATAATAATTTTTCATTCGTGAACTTTTCCCTTCGTCTTCGTGCTGGGTTTTTTTTTCTTCTTGCTTCGTTCATTTTTCCTCGTTTCCACCATATTTGATGCTCATTCGAATCGCTTTTTCTTGCTATCTATCATATTCATTTCCAATCGCGTTTTCCCTTCCAGTTTTGCTGCTTTTGCTCCGTTTACTTCTCTCACCCCTTCTTAGAGCGTTGTCTCGTGCACAATTTGCGAATTTCTTCATTACTCACGGAAGTGAGCTGATTGTTTCAACAAGCTGCCGCCTGCAATCACAACCTCTCATCACATCGAAAACCGAACTCCGTGCTCCTGACTTCTTCGACGACGGCGATGGCGGCGTTGAATAATGTGCAGTGTGCATCTCTGCCCAAATAAATACATTTTTCAAGTGTTCAACCGATGTGATAGTTTTTCAAGTGTTCATTGTGATAAGAGAGCAACGAGCGAACCGAGTAATAAATAATAATTTTGTGGTCGTTAAGCTGGTGGTGGCAAAGAGAAGAATCGATTTATGCCGCATTTAATAGTTTCTTTTTCCACCCGTTTTGAATGGGGTTTCATCCGCGCTGTTGATGATGATGCTGATGCTGATGCTGCTGCTGTTGTTGGCGGCATTAAGGAAAAGGGTTTCCTGCAAAACAATACGTCGTAAATTGATGCATTTGCTTCAGATTGCATTTCAAGACTCATTGATTCGACGAACTGCCATCAATTAGATACTCGTTGAATAAGTGATGCTCAACCAGATATCAAGTCTCTGGGCCCGGATGCTATAGCTTGCCAAATGTAAACATTTTGTTGAAATTTACACGGATTTTCTTCAAAATGAAAAATGAAATGGTTTCATTCGCCGAAGAATGATTTCCGTGACGGAAATTCCGTCAAATGATGATTTACCGCCCTTCGACAAAAACAAAGACTCTCTGTTTGTTTGACAGTTTACACACTCAGTCCGGCATGTTCAAAGTTTTTTTGACACTTTAATCATATTCTATAAGAGAACAACCTATACTTTTGGCCGGCGCAAGATAGCGGTGGCGCGTAAATAAGATGTATTAGCAATTTGCGGCATTTTTAAGAACTATCAATGCTTGTTGTTGTTGTCATGAATTTCGCAACAACATGAAGTATTGATAGTTCCTAAACTTGCCGCAGACTCTATTTAGGCGCCACCGCTACTCACTTTCACGTCAAATACATTGGTTCTTATGGCAGAGAAGCACAGGTTGCTAGAGAAAGACACGGTGGAATGAAGGATCAGAATACAACACGGTAAAATGAACAAAATATGAATACAATTTGGATGGAATGAACCAAATCAATGAAAAATTCTTCGGTTCCATTGATAAATTTCATACTTGATGAATGTCTTGTGTGAAGAAAACAATATAGAATTTCATATGGAATAGGTTTGTCCACAAATATGTTTTATCAAAATAATAGCGCATAAAAGTTCGGGTAAATGCATCGTCCATCGTATTGTTGGCATTTGGTCAATGTTGCCATAATGAATGCGATATTTGTAGTTTTGATGCTTGCAAAAGGACTTTATTGCAGTGTAAATGTACCAATTGTACTGAACGCATTCAAAACTTATGCAAAACTCCAAGAACACACACACAATCGAAAATCGTTTGAAAGTTCGGTCGAATCCGAATTGAAAATGTGTGTCTACAAGAGAAAGGGAAGAACGAAGAGCGAACGAATGGCGGGAAAAATTTATGGTGCAAGTTCAGATGATAAGTATTTGTTAGAGTTTTCATTTCAAGTGTGAGCTCGTGTGTGTGCAAGGAATGAGCAACAACGAAACGGAATCTTGCACCCTTTTTTCGCCATTTATTATTATTTTGGCTACGGACCATTATCAGCGATTACTTGCGCGTCTTTCTCTCTCTCTGTCTCTCTCAGCAAAGTCGAAAATCCCAGCTGAAATCCATATCGAATGCATGCTGGTGGCGGTGTTGTTGTTGCTGTCGCTGTCGAGTGCTCAACGCGTTGTTTGTCGTTTTTTGCTCTCTTTTTTTTCTTCACTTATTCGACTATCTTTGTCTGTTCACCCATTTTGTGTGTCACTTGAGATGAATGCTTTTTCCTCAAACATTGCCACTCTCGCTCTCGCTTTCCCTCTCGCTTTCCCTCTCGCTTTCCCTCTCGCTCATCATCAAGTGAGCGAGAGAAGAGAGCGACAATTGGCAAATGTGTTTGATGCTGGAAAATGAATTATGCTAAATATCATCTGGTAATGCTGTGTGTAAATACATAAATCGACCACATTCCTGGTTGCAAAATTTTATTCGGAATTTAACATTTTTAGAGAGAGTGCTTTTTTGCGTACACTCGCAATTTTCTGTTTCTCTCTCCCATCCGCACACTCTTTCGCCCTCGTTCTTTCTCTCTGCGTGTGTACAGGCTCTCACTGCCGGCAATATATACATATATTATATCTGGTGTGTGTGTATATATATTTTCAAAAACTGGTGTGACCGAGTTCCTTTTGTATATTTTAAATGAAAATGGCACATCGGAAAGAATTGCTCATTTGCATAAAATATAAATTAAATTACATGTTCGTTGTTCCATTCGGCGCAATGGAAAATCCCAAATGTGTTGCGTGTGCACACGGCAAAACCAGGCTCACACTCACTCACTCACTCACTCACTCACTCGCACACAAAATGCTACACGATAAAATGTGTGTGTGTGTGTGCGAGCTGTGTAAATCAGTAGCATAGAGCCTCTGTTGATACAAAGCTAGCCTCTGTTCGTATCCATTCGATATTGTGTAGAAAAAGAAATAAAAAGGAGATGTGGCATCATCATCCCCCATTCACCATCCGGCTATAGTCGATATTTGTCCTGGTTTCCACTGTTCTTTTCATCTAAATCCATGTAAATTTCAAATATATGATCAAAAGTTTCATTTCTCACTTACTTTCCGTTTGTTCGCTGTTGTCTGAATTATCGCGTTTCCCTCTCGCGTTCCTTCTTTTTCGTTCGGGCGAAAGATAAATTCTTTTCTGCTGAACATTCAATGCACCTTCTACCAATATCGATTTTCACGTATCTATTGCGCTGCCTGAAGATTTTTCGTACGAATATCATTTTCTCAAAGGGAATCCCTACTTACAAGAGCAGAAGACAGCGAGCATGCGAAAGCAAAAGCTAGAATAGAAACAAAATGCGTGTACGGGAGCAAAAGGCGAAATCAAGTGCAAAAATACAGAGAAAGAGAAGCAGAGACGAGAGTTTGCCAAACTCAAACTTCCACCAAATCCAGATATAGAAGCGAGACGCACACAGAGAGAATTTAGTGCTGGGTAAAAATAACAATAAAATGAAACTAAATCCATATGCAATGCGCTTTGTGTATGCTCTCACTCTATCAAATACAAAACGAGAAAAGAGCTAGAAAGAACTGAAAAAAAAACAACAACGCACCCATTCGGGTTGGAGTGCGACAAAAGCAGATATGAACACAGAGACACAGACACACACACAAAAGTAAATATATCACGAATAAAACCAAAAACATTCAGTAATATTTGGTTAGATAAAATTTATCACAAAGTTTTTTAATTGTCCACAGTTTTTGAATTGTAGGATGCAGAACCAAATGCAGTTGTTGAACATATTTCATTATTATTTTATATTCAACCGCAACTCCCATTCTCTCTCGCTGTGTGTGAATGTGTATTGCTCTCTCCCCCGGTCGCTCGCTTTTCAAACACGCACAGATGGAACCGAATGAGATAGAACCGGCAATAACAACATGAAGAACAGAAAAAAATATCTGTATTTCATTTGGTCGGGTGGTTTTTTTTTTCACCGATGTTTTCTTGCTGTCGTTGTTGATGCTGCTGCTGTTGTTTCTGTTGCTTTTGTTGTTGGAAAAATAAACGAGAACGAAGTGAACAGAAAAAGTACTCAGCCACAAACACAAACAGCTACGATGATGATGATGCTGGGGATGAAAAGTCTTAAAATCGTGCATTTTATGAAAGTTGCTTTGGTGTTAATAATTATGTCCCTTACGTTGTCATCTCTCTCTCTCTCTCTCTCTCTCTCTCTCGCTCGATCGCTCTCTTTTGCGTTCTCTCTTTCGATGCGAAAATTATATTCCACGGTTTTTGTGGGTTCTTCATAAACAATAAAAACAGAAGGCTCTATTTCTCTCTCTTTCTCTGCCTTTTACTGTATGCGTGTTTTTTCTGCATTGTTTGCTTCATTTCAACAACCGTCACACGAAGAGCATTCACTTTTTTCAAAGAGCGCGTTTCAGTTGCTCCCTTGGAATATTCATCACCATCACTTATCACCAACTATGAATATCTTTTCACTTCAAGCTTGAATTTTCTTATCGTTTGCTATAAATTAAATTGCATTCAAGTCGCGCACTTGTTCGCTCTTCCCCATTGCTCTCTGTCTTCGTTTCGTTTGGCTGTCATTGAAATTCGAAGTCAAGTTGCAATAACATCTTTTTCTTTGCTCTCGACGATAGTGTGTGTTGAGCTTTGACGTGAATACAATCTAAGACAATCCAGATAACACACAACAAAATTCCTCTTGTAAACCAGATCAACTGATAAGCATTACTAACATTTTCCAATTTTGATATTCACCTTCGATGAAATTGCACATGGATCCATCGAACTTTCATTCGGTTGCATTCAAATGTTTCAATGTCAAATTTTCAATTCAAATTTCTTTGGCTCAAATCCAAAATTCAAATTTATATTTAAAAACATCAAATTCCCGAATAAAATAAAAATCCGGTTCATCGACGACTTGTAAAAGGATTTCACCGACAAATGCTCTGCCTTTTCATAAGTCCTCGCTCATGCCTTGTAACCAGCCCTTGGTAAACATGATCCGGTAAAAGAATCAATGTGGAAAATACCATGCACAAAAGCGTTAATTCTGCTGGTGGACGAAAATGCCCATTTTTAAGCTCCATATCCGTGCACGTAGTGAAAATATGTCGTTTTTGTGTCCCCTGGAGAGTTTCATCGAGTCGATTCTTTGTTTCCCGTGCATCATATTTCCATGTACACTTTTCACTCTCTTTCTGCTTGTTTGCCTTTGCTCGTCCGAGTTGTGCCATTTTGAAATTATTTCGTTCGTTTCAACCGTTTTGTGAGTGTGTGTGTGTGTGTGTGTTTAATGGTGCCCAAGCCTATAATTGATGCAACGCAACAATCCACTCAAGCTGCCGGGATAAAAAGGCCAGAGTTATTTCACGCATTGAAAAAAAGGCGAATCTCCTTCAATTGAATTCAAGTTGAACATTTGCATTCATTTTTTAAGAGTGAAATGACTCCGGAGCCGAATTAGTAGCTGGTAGCTATGTGTATGTGTGTTGCTTTTTTTCGAGGAAACAAAGAACCGGGGTGGAATTCTAAGTCATTCCACCAAAATCGTTCGGAATTATTTTTTTTCGTACATAAGTCATATTGGAGTGAAAGAGAGAGATTCCACTATTTTTCAGCATTCCACCGGAATTATTCCGATAACTCAAGGAAGAGTGGAATGTGTGAGAAATAATTCCGGTGGAACGCTGAAAAATAGTGGAATCTCTCTCTTTCACTCCAATATGGTCTTATGTACGAAAAAAAATAATTCCGAATGATTTTGGTGGAATGACTTAGAATTCCAGCCCTGTTTGTTTACTCAAAGGTTTCGTCAAAGAACCTTGAATATGCACTTGTTTTCTTGGACAGCGTTGCAAGAAAAACCGTATGACATAGTTGCTCTTTCTTAGGCTTTGTTTGAGCTTGTTTGCGTTCCGACAAAGTGCACAAGCCATTGGTAAAATGGAAAACCAACGATTTGCATACGGAGATTTGCGCTTTTGCTACAATTTGTGCTTGTGATCGTGCCAAATATAACATTGGAATAGGTCAGTGGCCTAAAAATATTGCATTACCACCATTCTCCAAGTGAATTTCCTTGTCTCAATTGCAAAAGTTCCGTCGCTGCAGCGATAAAATTCTCGGAAGGCGAGTCATTTGTTTTACATTTTGAAAGAAAAGCGACCAAAATTGGAAAATGACAGAGAAAAAGCTGCAAAAATGGGTAAAACAAAAGAGAATGAAGAGTAAAGAAAAGAAAAGGGATTATTTGGCGCCATCTGGCGTATGACGGCATTCTACTGTTGAACAGTAAGTGAAAATCCATTCAGTGCATGCCAGAAAGAAAAAACCGATTCGAAAATGCTCAACAATGACAAAATCGCACGCCAACTAGACAATTCCATATTATTTTAGAGGAAAACGGCGTTATACTTGTCTATACATGTACTTAGCTTGGCAACAAGCAAAAATAACCAAAAATATTCAACTCTAACAACTGGTGGCCACGCGATTCCCCATACTCTCTCACCCCGTGCAGAGCTTTGAGAAAGCGCATAATCGAATACAAATCACACAGCGTGTGATTTTTATGTGAATTGTTGAGAGAGAGAAAAAAAAACTGTATTATTAGCGGACCGCTCATTTGTCGACAGTGCGCTTGAGCGACAGAGAGAGAGGATGAAACAGTGAATCATTTCACAATTCAAAGCACAACAATGAATATCATAAGCATATAAAATGCTATTTAAATGTTGTTATTTGTCAACAAGAAAATGTCTGACCGCGAAATGGAGCCCATTTTTTTCTCTCTCTTTCTTTCGCTCTTTCGCTCTTTCTCTCTCTTCTTCTCTGTCATTCGTTTACTCGTTCAATCATTCTCTCCCTGGGTGGATTTTCCGTAAAATCGCTACAAATGCCCTTTTAACGATCGAACAAAACCGAGGGACCAAAAAGTCGGCCATGACCACCGCCCTCGTGTCGGCTGCGGAATCGAAATATTCATTTGCCGCTTCTTCCGCAATCAGCCAGACAAAACAAGGTGCATGCAGCGAATTAATCAACGGGAAGGAGGAAAACATCCATTTCAATGTGGTCGACACACAATGTTTCTCTTTCGTCCACTCGGTGTGCAAATGAGCCAAATAAATATTTGACTGAACACCACCATCACAACAGCAGGAAAATCTATTATTATACATTTTGTCGATGGTATCAAAATGCAAATGCAACGCAATAAAATGTGATGATGTTTATTTGTGTATGAGCGAGAAAAAAAATCGATGCATACGCATTTTCATCATTATTGAGAGTTTTTTTCTACCCTGCATTTGCAAAATTTGACTATTGACTCAACGGCATTTGTTTTGCGGTAAGTTAATTTCATATTTCTGTTGAATTTGTCTATTAGCTTACAGTAAATAACCGAAAAATGTGAGTCATATTGGTCGGGCTGATTTCGGGAAATATCAGAGACAGGTAGTCTACCTGAGGTAGACGAAGACGCGTGCAGCCTTTGGGCTATTTGAACCAACAGTTTGCAACCACACAACAAATTTTCATGCAAAAACATCATGAATTTTTCCACCTTGCCCGCTGCTCCTGCCTTCACTCGACAATTTCAACGTAAATTAAAAGAAAACAAAAAAAAAAGACTCAAGAGCATCATCGAAATAATCGCAATTGGAAAAACGACGGAAACGAGCAGAGAACAGAAAAGAAACACAGGAGAAAAGAAAAAGGGAACGGAATGCCATCAGAGTGTATGCTGCAAAGAAAAACAATACACAAAGTGCAAAGAAAGAGAAAAATGTTAAGGGGCTATGATTACAGTAAACGACTCACAAAGAAAAGGAAAGAGAGAGAGAGAGAGAGAGAGTGAAATGTGTTTGTTTTTGTTCATACGAAAAAGCAAATGGTTCTGAGTACTTGATATGAGATGTGAGTGCAAAGAGCGAAACGATGCCGGCATTAGACATCATCGGCAAAAATTAAAAATTAATTTGGATGAAGGAACAAAAAACGAACGGCCGCCCGCCACCGCCGCCGTCGCCACACCGGTTCTGGTGGGTGTGTGTGTATGTGTGTGTGTTCTGTTGCTGTTTGTCGAGCCACATGAAGAAAAAAAAAGAAACGAAAGAAGGAAAAAGAGCCAAAGAACGACCTTCATAGCTCCCAGTTGCTAGGCAATTTAATTTCACTTCGTAATTGAGTCACTGAATCATTAGACATATTACGATGTATTTGATGTGTGTATCTTTGTTCGCTCTCAGTCTCTCTCTCTCTCTCTCTCTCTATGTGTGTCTTGTTCTTCATACATTTTAAGCGTCGTCAACTTGAGAAAGAAAAAAAAATTGCATGTCCTCTCGCATACTGCACATTCACAAACAAGAAAGAGAGCGAAAAAAAAGTACAAACGAAAAGCACAGAGAACCGTAGAAGGAGGGAAAAAAACCATCACATCACACAATAAATTTCAAAGGAAAAGACGTTTCCTTTGTTTTTGCTCTCGTCGGCAATATTTCATAACCAGTGACACACATTCAACGCTCATCACACAACAGCGTGAAAGAAAACTTTTTCGTTCATTTCTTTGCATGCATCGCAAAAATACGTGCCAAATCAAAACACGTCCAACGCAATACAAACACATACGCATTGAAGCTACAGGGCGAAGAAAAAATTGCACCACAGAAAAAATGCGGCGTAGTTAAAAAAACATGCGTCGCACTCGAGTGCTGTTTATTATTTGCCTTCAAGATGTTTTTTTTTTGTGTAATGTGACTCCGACAGTGACGCAAATGAAAGGAATCAAGTTTTCTTTTCGTCAATAGAAACGTTTGAAAAAGTCTCGGCATCGATTTCCAAGCGATGAAAAACAAAAATTGCCATCACCACCATAAAGATACAAAGTATCTCCGATGTATACACATCCGTACGTGGGTAGGTTGTGTGCTTAATTTCACTTTTCAATGGATTTTCACCAATTCTCGTCTCATATTTCCGCGCATGCAACTTAATTCGTAATGAATTACCACCTTAATTCACTTGTAATCCATTTGCCATAACATTCACTTGGCTCATTTTCAATTCACTGCCGGCAGAACATCTCGCATGATTTCCACACACGTACACAATTTGTCGAATTTTGTATCTCAATTGAATGTTTTACAAACAGTTCGCTTCATTCACGAACAATGAAACAACAGAAAACTTAAGCAATTGCATTATTTGTCGACGATAATGATAATTATCTTCTTTTGAACAGCTTGTGTGTGTGTGTGTGTGTGTGTCGCTGTCGCTCAACAACAACTCAGCTCATTTTGCACACAATGCGGTGGTTTGTTGTCAGTTCAAAAGAACTAGAGTTAGGTGAAGGAGATGGAGCTAAAGTAGTTGTTTTTTTGTTGAAAAAAACACGAGCTATTTTTGAAAACCGACATCGGCGTGTTTTTCTGTCTAAATCCACAATATTTGACAATTAATGCTCGGAATATACGATAGAAAATTTCAAATTGGATTGGGTTGAGGTGGTATGGTGAGCAATGAGCTTGTGTCAGGAACAAAAAAAATGGCATTAGGTGAAATTGTTGAATGCACGTAAATGAGATCTAAAATCGAAGGTTAGTTACTTTTATTGGATTGAGCTAGTTGCTTTTTTGGACGAAAAACAGCGAACTTCGGTAACAGCAGCAGCAGCAGCAGCAGCAGTGGCAAAAAGCAATCTTTGCATTTGCACGCAGACAAAACCACTCACATGTCTGTTGCTTTTGATCACAATTTTATGAGGAATCACGAGCATTTTTTTAATGAGAAATCACAAATGGGTTGGAATCGACAATAGTCGGCTTGAAAACCGCAACACCAGCACATAAATAAAACGAGTCGTCGTCGTCATCATCCAGCATTGCAAAATTTGGTGTTGCGGTTAAATGTATTTTTTTAGAGGCAGCGTCGGTTCCAGTTTGTTTTGACATTGTCAGTAGATATTTCGTAGATTAAAGTAGTAATCATAATTATTACAGTAGAAAAAAAAGCGATACGTGTATTTTTTTTGTGTATGTGTTGTCGGTTCAGCGTTGCTGACTGCATCGAAAAATATGGATTATGATGCGGTAGCAATACAAATTTGTTTCGGCCAACAAATGAAACACCGCATAAAAACGGCAATGAGAAGCGAATTGTTTTTGAAAACAAACAAAAATGCATGACTATAAAAAAAGGCCGACGTGGTGAATGGAGAACGGGTCGAGAAAAAAATATGCCGTTCATACGAACGAGGATGGGAGAGGAAGAGAGAGAGGGAGAGAGTGCGAGCAGGTTCAGTTAGAATGGCCTAAAGGAACAACAATGCCGCATAATGTCGAAAAGCGATTGAATGGCGTTTGCCATGGCGAAGCTGGCTTTGAGACTTTTCGACCACGTCAATGTCTGCTGGTTGCAGTTCCACGGCCATTCCGTTCCGCTTTTTATTCTATCGTTGCAGCGCATTTTTTTTTCACGTTCACTCATATGTGTGTTGTTGCAACCATTAAATAACATTTCCTTTTTACCTTTTTTTGCTCGTTCTCTTGCTCGCTTTCCATTGCGAACTGTATGTTTGCGCACATGCACCCCATCAACACATATTTGCGGTTTTGGCTGGATAAATGTTTCCTCTGTGTTTTTATGACAGATCACGAAAAAATCAAAATGCCAGGCGACCAGACTGCATATATATATCGCAATATGCACGCCGACACATACACACACATACACACCTGGACACAGATGGACTCTCTCGATGAAAAATGCTCTAACATAATGGACATCCGACAAGCAAAAACACCTTCCGAACAGCGAAAAAAAACAACAACAACGATGATGACGACGACGACGACGGCAACAGCCGAACAAACGCAGCACACACCAAACCAAAAATTGGTTTCACATTTTCAAAACTCATGAAAGCAACATGTTTCATTACCTGTTCTTTTATCGATTCAAAAACATATTCACTCCAGTTCGGTTGCTTGCTATTGTTACTGCGGCGGCTACAATTTTTTTAACCGTCGGTTTCCTTTGCTTGATTGTAATAGCTGCACGCGATGATGATGATGGTTCCTAAGTTGATAGTCAAAACAAAAGCGAATTGATGTCTATAAAAGCGGGCGATGAAAGGAAGAACCATGAATAAAAAAAACAACACACACACACATACACGTACATGGTACTTCCACTGGAAGCCATTATTCATTATTGTGCCCTGAATCGCATGATCATCCAAAAGTACTTTCTTCCTCTTTGCTCGTTCGCCTCGTTTTTTTTCTTCTTCTCGGTTCACATGAAAATTGGCCCAAAATTGAGCGCATCATTGTTGTCGACAATTCGAAATGAAACGCTTTCGGCCCCTCATCAACACCACATCTCATCCAAAGACTACAGGCGATAAACTCTTCGAAACAGTCGTAAATTTTACGGTTGATACAGCTCAGCAAAACTATAGTGCCGATGCCGCCGCCGCCGCCGTCGTCGTCGTCGTCGCCACTCATTCGCAGTTGCACTTGCTTTACAAAAACAACAAAATCCACTCGCTTGCTTAGACACATTTTTACGACCACGTTATACACTATTGGTTTACGCAGCTTTTTTTTTCGTCGTCGTTGTTGTTGTTGCTGCTGCTCAAAGTAACACTTTTCAAGCGACAAACTTATTTTCCTAACGAACATAAATACCGATGACGACCACGTTTTTTTTTCGTTCTTCTACTACTCCTTCTTTTTCCACATTTCATGGTGGCCTTCATCAAGAATCTGGCCCATAAAACGTCGAAACGATTTTGCTGCCACTTTTTATGACCAACGTTACAGAATGAAATAGATACAGCCAAATCGAGCCCAACGAACGTGTCACATTTTCCAATTTCACACGAATTGATGCGAATTTATTTTTGTGAAACGAATTTTGATACCGATTTACAATGTTTTGAATAGGAAAATCTTTGTTTCCATTAGAAACTTTCTACTAAGGGCCTTCTTTGACGATCAAGCGAAATTTTTTGTTTTCAGACATTTTTTGAATCAAATTCTGACAAAAGTTTTGCCAGAGGAAGTCTAGTCAGAGAAATTCTTGAAAGAGGAAGTCTTTAGTCTTTGAAAACGGTTCCCAGTTGCCTAGGCCGATCTCCTTTCATCTTCCCTTGTCTGTTTGACATAGCTTGATTCTCATTTTCTTGCATTGCACTGCATTGCTCGTCCAAATGAACCTTTCATTTGAATTTTATCGCAAAAAAACTAAAAAAAATCATCATTTTCCCATCAAATTGATCCGTGAATATCACGTGGTCAAATCGTTTAACCTCTACATATTCATAAAATAATTACAATTAATACCGAAGAAAATCAAATAAATGTAAAACATCTCAATGCCAAATAATTGAAAACTAATTTCAGTTGTTCTGTTTGTCTCATTACAGGTATGGTTCGTTTTTCCTACACAAAACAAAAACAACGTCATCGTTAACATTGGGTCGAATTGTGCGAATATTTGGTAAAACTCATAATCGTATGTATACAATCATTTTAATCACATTGAATTGTCTCATAACGATTCAAAACAAGTCTCTCCACACACTCGAAACAACGAGGCATAACAAGGGCAAAAAAAGCGTGGGTGAATTGAATTGCATGTTTGCAATCGCCATGCTTCGTTCATTTGATATTGGCTGACTATTGTGCATAGGCTGTGAAAAGTCATTTTATAAACATTGTTTCATTGCATCGAATATTATGACCGTAATCTGTGTGACAACACACATAAACGAGAACAAAATGATTTTCACGAGCAACACACCAGCAGAACAGAAAAGAGTAATCCCTATGAAAAAAAGGACAACAATAGCAGCAGCCAGCAACATTGAAATGGATGATGTTCGATGAAGCATTTTAATACGGTAAATGGAATGATTTTTGTAACGACCGGTTATTTCTGTGAAATGTCAATGGACATACAAAAAAAGATCACCGAGCTTTTTGTTCGTTTCACCGCTGTTCTTGCAAAAGCGCGATAATAAAATGTGTGTTGCACGCATCACACACGCATAGCGAGAGAGAGAGAGAGAGAGAGAGAGAGAGAGAGAGAGAGAGAGAGAG
>NW_022601403.1:1844661-1878548 GCF_009176505.1 Sitodiplosis mosellana | reverse complement strand
GAGAGAGAGAGAGAGAGAGAGAGAGAGAGAGAGAGAGAGAGAGAGAGCGGTCAAAGGTGGTGGTCGGTATAATAACAGTATATATATTTTTATGATGTGAACATGTGATTCATTTTAAGAATATAGCGGGCGCAACAACACAATTCCCTCATCATATCCATTGTGAATTGTGATGCATTAATCAATTTTATCCATTCAATTATTCATTTGGTGTGCGCTTTTTTTGTTTTCTCCCATTGGGTGAATGTGTGTGTGTGTGTGTTTCAGGGTGTGAAAAATTGTGGCATTTGAATGGCTATCGTTGGGTGTTAAAATTGAAATGTATGAGAGTTTGTGTTCATTATGCGTCACTTTCCGCCCCATCGTCATCGTCATCACGATCACACACTGGAGACAAATTTTGGCAGTGAATTTTACACACACACACACACCTTTTTTTTAAACAACGAAAAAGAAAAAACAAGCAACAAATACCGAAATGCGTTAAATTTGCACATTTACGCGGGGCCAGCAGCAACAGCAGCAACAGCAGTAGCAAACAAAATGAACCATAAAACGTGTTGCAAACGGAAAACGCACTTTGACTTCGGTTCGGTCGAGTTCGAGCGACGGCTCCATGGAATCATTCAACAATCTTCACGACAGATGCTCGTTGATTTTTCGTACGTTCATTTGGCTCGCACTCTCACTCACACTCACACTCACTCTCTCTCTCTCTCTCTCTCTCTCTCTCTCTCTCTCTCTCTCGTGATTCCCTTTCAAAACTCGAAAATGAAGAGTCAGTGTCGCATGCATTTCACTTTTCCGCTTCGGCTAAATCACCATTTTATTCCAATGCTCATCCAACACACCGATCCCATGGGACACACCGAATCACATTGTGTGACGTTTTTCCAAACGTGTACGCGCTCGTTCGTTCGTTCATGTTTTATATTCAGCGCCCGTTATTCTTCTACACTTCCTGCGTTTTTATTTGTTGCTGTTGTTCGTGTTGCGTACAAAGGGTGTAGATATTTATGTTTTAATGTAATCAGATGAAACGGGCCCGAAGTACACACTTGGCCACGATGATGACGATGACTACGACGAGGCCACTCAATTCACCCGACTTCATATCTATAGAGTAGCTCGGGAAAAATGTCATTTCACTATATTCTATGGCCCGCGTGCACACAATAGAAATGAATGAATGGTGAATTAGAGAGCCCAGAGAAAGAGAGAGATGCGTGTACAGAGAAGCGAAGAGATGAGACATAGAGAGAGAGAGAGAGAGAGAGAGAGAGAGAGAGAGAGAGAGAAGCAATCAGCGCACCATTGCCGCAATTCAATGATAAATTGCAATTTACATTCGAGCTACACCGATATAAACACCTATCTAGCACGCGAAAACAAGCGATGGAGAAAAGCCGGAGTGTCATTTCAATTCGCTTTTGAAAGTGGCTTTTTTCTGCCTTTCTCTTGTTGTTGTTCATGTTGTCAGTGGTTTTGATAACGAAAATGCCCAATTTTACAAGGCACATCAGGCTGCTGCCGCTGCTGCCGCTGCTGTCTCTGCTGCCGCTGCTGTCGTTGTTGTGTGTGTTTTTGACGGTCATGTTCTTAATCAGCGAAAATGAAGTCGATTCGACGAAAAATCATAATGGTTCCGTGGTCATAAATGAAAAAAAGACAATAAACGAGCAAACAAGCAGCAGCAAAACAACAATGAAGAGAAAAATCGCAATTTATTTCTCTTCGAGTCGCTAAAATAATGCCAACGGACAATTTGTTATATTCCATATGGCCATGCCTCGGTTGCCGATTCTTATTAATTTATTTATGAACGTACGAGCGCATGCTGGTCAAATTTCGAAATTCAGCACAACACACACACACACACACACACACACACACACACACACACACACACACTCTCGCGAGCCCCGTCTCCACCATCGCAAAGTAAATAATAAACTGATTCCATGCATCATTGCACGCACTCACCAGGTACACACATACATTGTCCACATTATAAATTTTCGATGTGACTCCAGCCACCCTCCCCCCCCGCCAAAAAAAAAATTAGAAACGACCCAAAGATGGAGAAGAATAAGAAGCAGAAAAAGAATATATAGCAGCTACTTGAGATATATTACAACAATGAAATGTTATACTCGATGTAAAAAGAATAGTTTATTGTCAGAAAGCCTATGAGTGATGGCAGTGGCAGTGCCACGCGACGCGCTCATAAAATAACGGCCACCATCTCTCGTCAAACATTGTGCACTTCGAAGCGCTCAAAGAAATTACTATGCTGCAAATGCGTCAGTGAATAAGCAAGAGATGATATGAAATGCCACTGCTGATACGGCTGCTGTTGCTGAATTTGTGTGTTTTGAATAAGTGCTACTCACCGACACTATGGCCATTTTTCGGGTGATATTGCTCGATATGGTGGTGCCACCCGATTCACTGCATTCAATACACAATGCGTCACGATTGTATCTCTCTCTTACTCATTTTCCCGTGCCGGCGATTTTATCTCCCAAACACGTTTCAACTTTTCCTTTTTTGTACTTTGGCATGCCATGCCGCGCTGCCGCCATCGCCACGATCACGCTTGTCTATTTGACTCGCATTTTGGCAGCATTTTTTTTCGCTCGTTGCTGCAAGCTGCTTTTGTTGTTATGCTGTGTATTCGCCCAATTCATCTCGTTGATGCTCAACCACTCTCGGCGCTCGCATTCATCGTTCAAACGGCACTTTTTATTTTGAGCGCGTTTTCTCTCGCTCTTTCTCTCTCTCTCTCTCTCTCTCTCTCTCTCTCTCTCTCTCTCTCTCTCTCTCTCTGTATCGCCGTTTGCATTTCTTTTCAGTAGCTCGTCCGCTCAATCTCTCGCTCGTTCGCCTCGTACATGCCACCCCGAACACGGGGGATGGGGAATGAGTGAGCGTGAGATGTTGCTATATACGTTTAATGCACAAAACAGAATTTATGATGACAAGCCTTTTGTAGTGTGAAGGCCCCAACCAACAAAAGATAATGGAATTCAAGTCAAGTGTGCAAATATAATACGCATCGAAACGAACCAGCGCTTGCCTGCTATCATCTCACCATTACTACCTAGTGATAGCGCGCGCGAAAAATGTGGAGTATGAGTGTGCCAAAAAAATTGTGTGTATGTGTGTGTGTGTGTGTGTGTGTGTGTGTGTGTGTAACAACAACAGAACGCACATAACACCCAACCAACAAAATGAAAATGCCGAATGAAAAAAAAAACGAACGAGCAGAAAAAAAATATGAAAAGAAAATAGCGAAATAAGCACGCGTGTGACAGCCAACATTGCGACGATGCGTGCGTGAACAGAAGTTTTGAAAGGCCCCCACGAATATTTACTCTCCGAACACTGGCTTATAGATGATGTGAATTTGCACAAACCACTCACACTTATTCAATCACCCTCGGCTCTCTCTCTCTCTCTCTCTCTGAGCCGAGAACAATGGTGCCGAGTGCGAAAATTGCAAATTGTGCAAAGGACACACACACACACACACCGAGTACTAGACAATGGTTCGGTTCGCTTGTTGTTTACTTGGCAAGCACGAGATTGTCGAATACAAAGCCTCTGTCTCAAGACAAGCTAATACAAAACACCATCTCCACCCAATTGGCTAGCCCCATTGGTTATATGCACGAGGTGCTCACGATCACACGGCTCCTTTGAATTGGAAATAACGAAATCGCTGATGATTGGGCACGCCACTCAAAACATTATTTGCGTCTATTAACAATAATGAATAATAATTGGCTGACGCTCAAAATCAACGCCGTTCGTTGCGAAAAAGTCGTGCTCATTTTCGTGGTCGTGTAACATATTTTTCGATAGCATCGACATATTCTTTTTCGACACTTTTCAACGCTAATGTTGTTATTGTTTTTTCTCTTGTACATTCGACACCCCCTATTCCACGCGCTGAATGAGCACCGCTCATTCGATCTCATAAGGCTCATTTGAATGACCAAATACACGGAATTGTGAGCAACAAACTCCTTTTCACGTCCGTTCTTCATTCTCTCTCTCTCGATTGGCGCCTTTTTGCGATAAATCCCTACTTGTTACCATCAAATTTTTCCTTCTTTCAAGTTTCTGTTGTCAAAAAAAAAACATTTTTTGGGTTTATTCTTCTGTTTGCTGTTTTCAAGAGCTAAAACGTGTATTCACCTTCAACCGAATTTCACAACTGATGAAATTAATAATTAATCAAACGAGAGCGAAATTAGCCAATTTCATTTTGCAATAAAATTCATCTTTTTTCCGTTGATTATTTTTTCTGTTACAAAGTTGCTTTTCGATCCCTCACTTTTTTGTTCCATACCCACCCGCGGAACATCGACATTATTTATTCATCAAATTGCAATCATAGCGAGCTGAATGGAATCCAACTTTGTTTTCTTTTTTAAAGAAAAATTCTCGGCACAAGCCACTGGAACATGTGTGCATGCGTATGGTGCACGGGGAATGGAGGATAGGAAAAAAAAAACAATCAACGAAAACTTGATTCGTGAACATCGTCTAAAACTTACGTATCATGATTTGTTTGGTAGACACATATGTTTGCTGATTTTTCATTTTCAAAACTTTCAATGTGTGTTGTTGATAAAAGCTACGATCTTTTTTCACGTTTCGCTCTCGTTTTACGCATACATTTTTAATGTGCGTTGTTTCCAACAAGTTTGGTTGCAGCGGCGGTGATGGCAGCGCCAAGCCAATAGACGATGTCAACACGATAATATGCAAAAATTACTCACCGAGAGATGTAAAGTGAAAAGGACCCAAAAAAAACTTATCCACTTTGATTACCAATGTCTATGAGATGTTGTGTATGTGTATGTTCGACGAAAGTTTGTTCTCTTTTCTTCTGCTTTCTTTTTACCCATGACTGTGTTGCCATTCGTCTGTTCGCCATATGAAAATCGCATCACACGCAACAAACTTACCATATTTGGTGATATTCATATTTTTTTTGCAAAACATCTGCACAATGTGAAAGGAGACGGAGAGAGATAGAGAGACGATAAACGCCACACAATGCTCCTTACACACAATATTTAATTCACCTGAAACACGTTTTCATTTACCTCGTTCACATTGAAAATTCTGTAATGTGCACCATTTCCAGACACACGCACTTTTTTTCGTTTGCCGCTCAGCTGAAGCGGCACTTTTACGCGATTAAATGAGCTTTGCGAGAAAAATAAACGATTCGACTCCCGACGAACTTTCATTTTTAAATTCAACTCTATCGAAACAATTTTCGAATGGAGTTTCTGCTACCTCGATTTTCATGGGATTTTTCCTTTTTTTCACGATTTTTCCATGGCTTTTCTTTGAATGATCCGTGTTTTTTCGTTCAATGTTTCCGTGAATTGTTTTTAATTTTTCATAATTTGTTGTCATCATCGATTCAAAGTATTTTCATTGCTCCTTTTATTTCGATTGGATTTCTTCGTTTATCTTCTTAACTTGATACAAACTCTTCATTTTCATTCAGTTTTGACGAAATTTTGTGCATTTCGGAAGAGTAAGTTTCATTTTTGATGAGTTTTTCGTTATGTTTTTGTTTTTTTTTTATCATTTTGGTTGAGTTTCTCATCATTTCTGCAGATTTTTGCCAATTTTTGCCCATCTTTGACGAGTATTCATGTATATTTGCTTGGTAATCCTTCGAATTTACAATGTTTCCATTTTTGATAAACAACAATTCAAATTAAACTAACAAAATGTATGCAAAATGCAATTTTATGGCGCAAATGTATGAGAATAACAAATTTCCAGCTGCTGAGCAATGGAAACTTGAGTGTGGATTCAATCCACTGTGGATTGAGAATTCATTATTATATGATTTCTATGAATTCGATGCATCAAATCATCACTCATCATGATGAAATGAGGAAAAATTTGTTTTTCAAATAAGGATTCGTCTTTAAATCAAATACTGAATTGTTTCGACCAAAATAGACTTATTTGCCGAAATGAATCACATTGTTGCGCAGTCTTTGGAAGTATAACACCAAAAAATGAATCTTTGTCTATGTTTTATGCAAGTTATAATTTGGCGTATTTCAATAAAGCATTCACTTTCCAAATGAAAATCTGTGGATAAGCGAATGTGAATTGCGTCGCTAAATTTGTTGAAACTCAAGATTGTTGCGAATTTCTTGATTCTTATCTACACTCTCAAGATGATTAAGACTGAAGATTTGTCGAGATTTAAGTCTAAATCGGTCTGTCTACTTTCGTCATTCGTTTTTTGCGACAGAATGTTTTTCCCCATTTGAAACATATTTTATCTCTCAATTTCTTTTTAGAGCACCATTTCGTTTAGGTAAGAGTAAAAATGTGTTGGATATTGAAAAGATTGGCAATGTTTTCTTCGCACCGAATGCATTTGAAATGTATGCTGAAAAAAAACGCAGTGATGTTCTGCACATCTAAACGTCTTGTTTTATATATACGCCAACGCCGCATATTTTACGAGGTCCATCTGTTTTTCGCTCATTCTCTCTCCAACCGAAAACAAAATATGCCAATGTTTTATTTATGCGTGTAACGTGCGTTCATATTCCGGTAACGGGGCCGAGTGAGGCGTTTGTTTATCGTTGTCGTAAAGTAGAAAAAATTGATTTGAAATGCCAAGGGCGATGGTCGATTTGTCCGTCGTAGATCGTCGAATCCATAATGAGAGTGAAAAAAAATGAGGGTTGAAAAAAAATATTCGCTATATTTCGGAAATATGATTCCATTAAAACGGAGTCCCACTTCGTTGGTTTTAAAGACGAGATGAGAAGAAAAAGATATGCCGAAACCATTTTTTTTGCGGAAATGCTATCCGAAATCGGGTCGTAAAAATAGTTAAAAGCATAACACGTCTAATATTTGAAGGAAGGTGTTTTACATCAATTGGCGATATTTGTTGTTGGTGGCTGAAGAAGAAAAAAGACTCTTTTAATTTTTGTCCACTGCAAAAACGGAGAAAAACCAAAACATCTCGTGTCTTCTTCTTTTTGCGTCGCATTGTGTTCTCACGGTTTCTTGCCCGAAGACTAAAATGCAAAATCAATTTGTATTTCGCACGAAAAGAGAAACGTCTCGGCCAACAATGAAATCGTAAACCACAAAGCTAATAGGATTTTTACTGTCATGCAAAAGACAAAGACGGCCTGTCAAATCGTTCGCTTTATTGTCTGTTGATGCATTCTGAGACGCACACACACACACACACTGCCCATAAATATCTGTCCAATTCGATTGACCCCAAAGCGATAAAAGACAAGTAGATGTAGCCGGGCGTACTGTGAATGTTGGACTTCTTTTGTATTGAGCTTTCTCACTCGCTCGCTCGTTCACAATAAGTAATTTCGCTCTTCGCCTTTTTTTTTCACTGTACAAAAAGAAGTCAAACAAACAAACAGCGCGACAACAACGCAAGCGACGACGATGACGACGACGACATCGGAAAAAAAGTGACCAACTAAATTGAAAATAAATCGAATTCGATTCTTAGTTGGTGTGTGTGTTCTTTTTGTGAGTTGCGCTTCATTTGGCCCGTCAATGTCTGTCCGACTTTTTTTTTGTGCTGCTCTTGTTGTTCTGGTTTGTTATTTTCCCGTTGGTTGTTTTTTTCTTCTCTTCTCCTTCTTCACATCGACGATTGGATGTTTGCTGTCGTTGGCTCATCATCAGTTAATCTAGTACGTTTAATGCTTTTTTGTCCTCTGTCTGCACATCCCAAACAATTGTGTCTCTCGTGCCAAATTGAAGGAAAGAAAAGAGCAAGAGAAAAACGAGCGAAACCCATCGAAAAAAAGACAAAACAATTTCGGCAACGAAGAAAAACGGGTCTGTCATTGATTCAAAGTAATCGCCTTCTTTCAATGCGATGATGCGATGAATGCCATCCGAAATGACTTTACACGACATCAAACCACTGGAATCGCCTTTATTTTTCCCGATCGTCGATTGCTTGATTTGATTTCATGCTTGTTTTCCTCCTTTTTTTCGCTTCTCTCTCCGCAAAACAGCCATTGTTTCGAAATCTGCCGTCATTTGTCGGCTAAAACACTACAAAACCGAAGTAAAAAAAGCGTTTGTCATATCTTTTGCCGCCGATAAATCTATTTTGTATGTGTCACATAATCCATGCGGCTTTTGACAGTAATCCCGAGCGTATCACACGCGATAAAATCAGGTAAACATTAGCATTATCAGTTGACAGTTTGATGTTTCAGAACCCATAGCACTTCGAACTACCACATACACTTGGTGGCCCTTGTTGAAGCCATCGAAATTGCGCCACGCGCTTTTGCGAACAAATTCAAAAGTGTTGTCGGCTACAACTTGTAGCAATGGCATCTGAAATGGTTTAGTTAAAATAGAAAATGGTTCAAATCGCCACTCAAGGGCTTTTTCCTCTCATTCCCAAGAAAATCAAGGTTAAGAACGGCTTCGATACAGAGATATTGAACCAATTTCTACAGCCAGGCAAACAATATTTTGACACACCACGGTGTGCCAAGGTTAAAGTGCACAGGCACACGGTAGCCGTCGGCGGCTTTGGGCATTCGATGAATTTTTCGGTATTGTGCCTTCACACAATCACACCGCTATCAAAATAAATTAATCGAAACTGGTAAAAATGAGGCGAGCGCCCGCGATTTTGTGACATTGATGGCCGTCGAAAATAATGAGATTCGAGTGTTATATTGACAGCACAACTTTATTGAGTCTAATTTGGCAATGCACATCAAAAAAAAAATTACGCAAACGCACCAACAACTTCAAGCCGTCTTTGCCGCCGGTTTCTTTCCACTCCTTCTCTCTCTCTCTCGCTCTCTCTCTCTTTTTTCTATCGCTCGTTTTCATGCTCTTTTTTTCTGACTTGATTTTCATTCTTCTTCGCCTCGATTTTCCAAATCATTATCCAACGCAATTTTCAAACGTAATTGCGAGCACTCGTTCGCATCACGCTCTCTCACACAGAATCGATGATGCGAACAAACGAGGCGAACCATACACATGCCTATGGCCACATAAAAATCAACGACAACGACAACAAAAACAAAAACAACCGCCAGAGCAAATGTTCGAGCCATTTATTTTGCTCCACATTTAATACAAAGACATTAATGCAAATGTACCGGTTAATTAGATCCTATTTTCCTTATTATCAACACCATCCACCATCTTCCATTTCTCTGCTCGTTCGGCCCTTTGTTCGTCGCTTGACTTTCGCTGTTTCGCCTTTCGTTTTTTTTTGCATTTCGCCTTTCTCTCTCTCTCTCATCTTTCTCATCTCTCACATCCCTCAATGCTAGTTTATTGCTTCTCGTGTTGTGTCTCTTGACTCTTAATTCTCGTCTTTTTCCACCACCGAGCATCGTCAATATTCAGTCGAACATTCATACGATTCATCTTTAGTTTCTGCATCACATTGTCTCTATTCCTAAGATGCTCTATAGTCTCAATAATATAGGGAGTCTCTATTACATTGGTTTCATTGCCTAATTTGCAATAGACAATGCCAGAGCTGTCGTGGCATTCACTTCATTCAACCGAATGTGTGTCACGTACAATTGCCATTGTCGAGAGAAAAGAAACCACCAAAAAAGCACCCAGTTCGCGCACTGAAAACAAAAATAAAGACAAAACAAACGTACTTATTAATTATTGTTGCTGTTGGTGGTGCTGAGTCGCTCTTTTTCGTTTTTTTTTCGCTTCCCCTTTCTCTCTCTCTCTGCATGGGAGTTACGTTCGGTTGTGTCTTAATTCCATCAACTTTGTTTGCGCTTATTTTCCATTTTATTGTAAATTCGAAGCATTTTACGTGAGAATCACCCACGATCCTTGTGCATTAATTTATTTATCTAATTGTGTACGCAACGTGCATCATACTTTTTTTTATTGTTTTCAATGGAGGGAGATGAGTTTTTGAAACAACATGCCATTTGGCTCGAGTGAGATCAATGTAACGGCAGATGAAAAAAAGAAGAAGAAGAAGCAATGAACGAATCAGTGAAAAGAAACACGCGCTCTCCGCCTTACACAACAATTAAGTTTGTTTGGCGCATATAATGAATGCATTACCGTTGATTAAGTGATCAGGAAGATGAAAATCGGCAATTGTATGTGTGTGTGTGTGTGTTGTGAATAAAATTATTTCTGGTTGTGTTACTCTTAATAGATGCTCACATTTCAAAACATTTTTTCTATTTATCATTTCGGCTGTTTCCATTCAAAAGTAGAGAAGAAATGCTCGAATTTCCTCTTTAACGTGTTTTTAGCACTACATGAAATGTAGAGCTACTAATCTGCTTTTTTTTTCCTAGATACTTTTTGAGTGATGAAACAAATTATGGTGAATTTGAATTTTATGCTCATATTTTTTTATTTATTTTAAAACAGTGGCAGTAACGACAAATAAGTGCATAATATTTCAAAGCGCCAATCAAATTTTTATTATCAAATGTTGTTTAAAAATTACATTAATTTTTCGTATAATATTTTCTGAGTTTTGACCAGAATTAAGATGATTTTAGATTCTATGCTCATATTTTTTATTTAATTTTAACCAAAGGCAGTATATTTCAAAAAAAGAAATTAAACCAAGATCTTGTAATTCATTTTGCAAATAAATATATTACTTCAAAGTTACTTTGATGAAATACATTTCATGTAGTGCGCCAAAAAATAGTTTGTTGTGAAACAACAAAATAGATTAAGTAACTTAAAAACTCAAGAACGCAGAGCGGAGCGAAGTTTTTTTCTACGTTGTCTTCTTCTTTGCTTAAGAACAAGAGTTTCGCTCTTGGTTTTTACACACATGAATTGAACGATTGGTTCTAGTGTGATGTCGTGTTTTAAGTGAAACTCTCGCTCGTTTTATGAGCTCAGGTTCGCGTCTCTCACTCGTTTTCATATACAGTCTCTGTCTATCACACTCACTCTTTTTCTCTACCATTCTCACTCGAAATGAAAATCGCGATGGGGTCGGGAGTGTGAGGCGAGCGTGAAAATAATTATGTGAATAAAGCGGAAAATGAAGCACTTGATACACACAGAGAAAAGAAAGTGTTGATGAAAGAGGAAACCACTTGAGGCGCTCCACCATATGCATGTCGAGATATCGGCTCGGAAATTGAGGGCTGTGCCAATCGACAACGACGATGACGGCGGCAGTGGCGACACAACAAACGACGCCGTCGTCGTCTCTAATATCCAATCGGTGTGGGAGTGTGAGCGCATTTTTGCGTTTCGTTTTTCATTCCCTTCAATCGTTTCATGTGTGTGTGTGTGTGTGTGTGTGTGTGTGTGTGTGTTTTTTCTCATCCTTCCCGCTCATTTATAGAAAATATATCAGAAAAATGTTTATTTTACAAGTACATACTTAGCGCAAAAACACTTCAACCGTTCCTCTTCCTTTCTTTTGCGCTGTCGTTCGTTCGCTCGCTCGAATGTGTGTATTAATTTTTACATCGATAAATATTTGCACACATTCACATACGTGCGAGAGCACGGCGTGCACATTCAAGCATAAACGATGATATTAAAAACGCCAAAGTGAAGAAGTGTCTCTCACTTATAAACGCTTTTGATTCACAGCAGTTTTTTGTTCCCTTCTTCTTCGCTTTCATATGTGTTTATTTTGAACACAGCGCCGAAAAAAAAATGTCAAGCAAAAAACATACGCCTGAAGAAACTCATATTTAAAAATATACTATTTTTCGGTTGACGGTAATTTTGACAAAGTACCATGAAAGACACACGTCGCACGATCCTTTTTTTAAACATACCTCTTTTACTCGCTTGCGCGCTTTTCGAGCACCGACTTCGTTTCAGATAATTTGCTTCATTGATTATAAGGACACGTCTAAGATTGTACTGCGACACACTCGACGTGAGTGTGTGTGCGTTTTTTTTTTCTCGCACATAGTTCAAACGGAATGGAAAATCCGCGCTTTCTTTTCGCATTCGAACAATAGGTAAACCATATTTCTCCCCGTTGACACAATTTTCAAATAAGTCCCTGATGTAAGCATATAATATGGCATTGCGTTTTAGAGAAGCCGACGATTAAATGAAGCATTAAAGTGCTAAATTGAATTCATCATCATTAGCTTCTCGAAATATTATTCCCCCACTCTTTCCACCGTGTGTAAGAGTGTTTTATGTTCGCGCCTCGTGATTTTAACTTCGTATTCTGCTTTCCATATATGGCGTTCCATCGATTTCGAATGCGAAATAGAATGTTTCATCGCCGGTTTTTTCAATTTTCATGATTTTGCAATGAAAAACTGCTGTTTTTACTGGATGATGGAAGCTCTTGAAATAGTTGCATGCGAATGAAGGAGAAAGGGAGAAAAGGAGACGAATTCGGGAAGAACTTGAAAAGAGACCCAAAACAGAAACGGCGACCCCAGAAATGGTTGGTTTCAATAAACAATTTTTACAAATTGTTGCTGAAAAGAAGTGAAGACCTAAAAAAACTAGTGTAAACTAGTCAAAATCGCTCGAAGGGGGTCTCCTAGAGGGGATAAAACCGGAACTCCCTCTTGCACACGTCTGGGCGCAAGACATATGTTATGCTTGCAAATGTGCGCTTCTTTACATATTCGACGAGAAAATTAAGCCGCATGTGCATCGATCGTGCAGTGTATACATGAAGAAGAGAAGCGGTAGATAAAATGAGAGAGAGAGAGATATAGAGAAAAGAGAAAAAATAAACAGAAACAACAGAATTGGAATAGCGCGTCGCTGAGAGGGAAACATGTAACTGTTGTGTAAGCATCTTACATTCATTGCATACTATTTAAAAATGCTGAGCATGTTCGTCTTGTTGACACACATTTTTCTCTCGTTCTCTCTTTATTTTCATTTCTTTCTCTCTCTCTCTCTCTCTGTGTGTGTGTGTGTGTTTCGCATTCTCTTGATGCTCATGTTCTGCACCATTTTCCCCGCACTGTGTTCGTGTGTGTTTTTTTTCCACCACCGAAAAAATTATAATATAATTCGTGTTTTCAACTGTGCGTGCTTTTGTTACACCGTTTTAAATATTCAATTCAGTGCATGTAACGTCAACATTTCTTACGATTTGTTGATTCGCTTTCGCGCGACTTTTTCCTTCGCTCATTTTCTCATACTCATTTCATGCTTTCGCTCATTCTCGCCCTGTCTCAGTCGTTTTTCATGTACCTCTAGGTATTCTAGTCCTCACTCTCCGCGCCCGTGCTATGGTCGCTTCACGCCATCTTGCCTGCCTCTGTTAACTTCATTTCTCCATTCGATGCTGGTGTAATTGTTTCTGGTGTTTGTAATTTTCCATAAAAATTGTTGATGCATTACTAAATAAACTGGAAGCATTTGAAATTCAACGTCTCGGAACACTGTGCCGCATACACGCACACGCACACACACACCAGTGCCAAAATGCTAAATGGATGCGCGAGAACACCAACCAATTTCACTAATCTTTCGCAAAAACTTCTGCCATTATGGCTACCACAAGACAATCTCTTGCAATTCATCGTGTTCCACTTGAAATTCAGTGCAGCAACAGTAGCAGCAACAAACGCCATTACTAATCATTTCAATTGCGGAAATTTTATAGCTCTCAAGTCGACTAACAAACCAGTACGCATCATAACATCACGTTTTTAGTCGCACAAAAATCGGATTTTTTGCTACCAAAAACCATCATTACTTCTTTCATTTTCATTTTAGAAATGTGCTCCTTCGTTACAGATTGTGACTCACAATGAGAAGACTCCATCCAGTCAGAAGACTCGAAACAAATAATTTTGGTCGAAAATTTGCTTTTCACGAAACAAAAAAAACGGAATCAAATGAATTTTGCTCCTGTACTCATTTTCCATTTTGTAAACGCAGAAAACCATTGATGAAAAACATTTTTCCGAACGAAATGATCGCAATAACATTTCGGCTTTATGAATTCGTGTGTACGCTCGTTTCTACTTAAACTGTACAAAGAGATCATTGAAATTGAAGATAAATTGCGAGCTGCGAACAAACGTATCTTAATCATTGGCAAAAGTGAGCAATGTCTAGAGATTCTATCGCTATTCATTCGGTGTGTTTTTTTTTCGTTATCGTCGTCGTCATTCATTTGGTTTTGATGTGCCACTGTGCCACTTGAATGTTAGAAACGCGCCCACATGTATTTGTTGGTGGTGTTGGTGCGTTGTTTCACTTTTTCTATCGGTGTGTTCGCTCTTCATTTCACCAACTACTCCAAGCATATAGACAGATCTGCACAAAGTAGAAGGAAAAAAACCGAATCGAACAACAGCAGAAGAAACAAGCAAAATAATTCAGGGCGTTTTACCCTTGGGATTCACCAAAATGAAATTACATCGAGAGAAAAAAAAACTAGAAAGAGCGAGCAAGAGATCTAGAGTCTGGATGCATATGTGAGAGATGTGCCGACCTCTCGATTTGTTCGATTGTTATACGAACAGACGGGATACATGTAGTTCCGCCATTGTTACCATTGTTATAGTAATTCTGTTGCTGTTGCTGCTTCGTATTTTTCCCTCTTCTCCATTTCGAATGGAACAACATTTTCAGTTGTCGATGAACCGACAACCAAATGAAAGTTCAACGAGCATTATCGAAACAATTCAATAACAGCAAAGCGAAAATAGCACATACACACACAAAATTGGCATTATTTTCACCGAAAAGATGTAAGTTGTTCACAAGCGCCTTGTATTGTATCCATCATCAGCGATACGATGCACGATGTGTAGCAAATAGATTTCATGTTATGTCTCATAAATGTTTTTCTCTCTCTCTCTCCCTTGCTCTCACTCAATTTTGCTCTCGCTTTCTCGCTCATTCTCGTTCTGGGTGCGTGTGTTCTGTGTTGGTACTACAAATCCTCTATAAAGGACAAAACGACTGACAAACCATTATGCTCAGAGAACTCAATCTCTCTCTTTCACAGTTTCTCTCGTTCCTTTTTTTGTTCTCTCGGGCTGTTTCGTTCCCATTTTCGCGCGCTCTCTGCCGCGCGATGCAATTCACATAGAAGCGCACCACATTCCAAACATTTTCGACTTTATTGTTGTTAAATCGATATCGTGAGTTTATGGTGACATTTTTCGTTGTACTCACATCGCCGCTTCACTCGTTCTGATGTGTACGCTGCGTCGTGAGCGTCATCGTTCGGCAAAACAACCATAAAAATGTTGCCATCATTTTATCATTTCGATACACATTACACACATTCAATTTCCGAAATGCTTTATTAAAAACGTAAAACACACACCATCTCGGCACGATTGATTCACCCAGAACAGCACGCATAACACACATATACACACACTATCGAATCGAAAATTAATTTAACTGCCAATAATTGAAAAAGCGTTCGCATTCAATTCGATTCTCTTGTTCGCCGCTCACCACCAACTTGCTCTCACTTCTTGCTGCTACTGCTGCTGCTGCTGCTTTTTCGTCTCCTCTGCTATTGATTGCACGCTTGAACGTCACAATCTTCCGGACGACGCGCAATCTATTCGTGCGATGAAACATTTTCGGTGGTACAAACGCAATTTTCACGATCTCTACCCCATCCAATCATGAATACTAATGTGCAATATCAAATGCATTTCTTGTCTCAATGTCACACCATCAAATAGCGCGCCGCGAGCTCTGCGCGATTCCATTTATTGTTTATGCAATTTTCTATTTAATACCAATGCATCCTCACTCATGATTTCGATTTCCATTTTGTTGGTTGTTCAACACAAAGAAAATTAATTAATACCTTCAGTAAAATGCACTTTGCACGCACATCAAAATCAGTATCACTAACACACAACAACGAATTTTGCCATAAAAACCAACAACAAACTGAGAGTGACAAAGTTCGATGGATTCGACATTTTTTGAATGGGATGAGTTAAGCATCGGTTTAAAGGTTCTTTCAGTAAAAGATCGGTTTAAAGGTTCGGTCTTAAGCTCATTTGCTCTTGATTCGGTGTGTAGAGTTGATTTTCAACGACTTTTCAGACACTTGAACTTGGACACCCATACAATCATACAAAATAATAGAAAACCGACGAAAAAAACGACAGTTGCGATCACTTTAATTCGACGATCGGATTGATTGCACACAAAAATACCTCGATACGATTCTATGCTTCAATGGGTTGGGTGTGTGTTTTGTTGCTGTTTTCATCCGTAAAATCACTCAATAAAATGGGGGAAAAGGGCGAAATCACGATGAAAGTGCCAGAACGTAAGCGCTGTTCGGCCAATGGCCAAAGCAACAAAGTTCAAGTTTATCCTGTCGTGTGTATCAAATAAAACTCAAAAAATGCAATCGGCTTGATACCGAATGTTGTTTGCATCGGATTTGCCACATGCAAATCAAGTCAGTGACGTACATTTTACAATCGCATCAACCAAAAATGCCAAGCTGCTTGGCCCAAGCATGAAGCCAGTGAGCTGCAAGAAATGGCAAACGAAGCTGATCTGTGAGTTGAGGAAAAATTGCGATACCACCGATGAAGTAGAAGGAACAGAACAAGAACAAAAACAAGAACATGAAGCAAGAATAAGATAACGGAAGGGAATTTAAAGGAAAAATCGTGCACTCGAGATCGGAAGAAGAAGAAACGAGAGGTCAACCGAAAATGTCCCAAATCCACATGAGAGAGAGGGAGACGAATGCCAACCAATTTGAAAATTGCAATGCGAATAGTCGCAGGCGATGAATCAAGCCAAATGTTTGCCCATTGATAATAAGATCTATCTCCATAGACAAAAAACTTCATCCAAGTTAATAACATAAATATATGAGTGGGTTTGTTGGCTTCAGTTTTTTTTCTCTGTTGCGTTTAGTTTTCTACAGTTTGCCGGCAATGAATATCAGGATATAATTTTGAATGAGCGACTTTGTCAAAGCGGAATAGAACTACAGTCTAATAAAATGGAAAGAGCGAGAGAGCGAGAGCGGATGAGAGCCAGTAATATTTTTCTATAAAAGTGGTTAAATTCGACAAAACTCATGCATCATGATGTTATAAAGACGTTGAAGTTGAAGAATGCCAGCCAATTGCTCATTTATCTGGAGTGACCAACCACCAGTCAAAACGAACGAAGATGAAGAAGCAGAGAAAAAAAACGGACACACAAAAAAATGGACATGGCTTAAGAAAACACACTCGACCTCGCATTGATTTTAACCTCGAATGTGGTTTCGACCAATGCGTTTGGCAGCGTAGACAAATCCGTCTAAAAAAAAAATGCTCATACTGAAAGTCCACCATAGGGGAAATGCATCATCTTTGCTATCTCTGACAAAAACATTCAACAGCAATGAGTCTCAAACTACAAACCCTTTTCACTCAACAGTCGTATCAGTGAAAACAAATCCAAAACTATAAAAATCCGATACTTTTATACTCATTCACATTATGAATTTAGAATTTTTCGTGCTCATTTTTTTTACCCTCTCTTTTCAAAGGAAACATTTCTTCGCTTTTCTTATTGTTCATCTTCGTCTTCTGCTTCTCCAGCTTCTTCTGCTATCAAGAGTATATGAGCGAAAGAGAGAGAGAAATAGAGATTTTGTATGTACACAAACCGGCAATGGATGACCAGCTATTTTTATCGACTTGCTTTATCATTTTTTCATTCTCTTTTTTCATTTTCAACCAAACGAATGCGACCTTTTGTTCGATGCTAGTGACCAACTCAAATTCAATGAAGCAAAAGAGTGAATGATATTGATGCACGAACGAAAGAGTGAAGCAAATTTCATTGCTGTGCATTTATCTCGGACATTGCTGAAAAGAAACAAGAAAATGGTAGGAGGGGTTCGTATTGAAATGGAGCAAAAGCGAAAAACCAAAATATTCCATTCAAACTGGAAATGAAGATGAATTCACATGAAAATCTGATTTGATTTTATGTCAGAGACCAGAGTCAGAACTCAGAGAACAATGTTCCAAACAAGGAATGGAAAGCCAAAAATGCCTGTATTCGAATTTTAAATTTTTGAAACACTTTGAATTTCAAGACATATTCCGCCGAAATTCTATCAATTCACGACAGAAAAATGAAATTCCATCAGTTTACTGATGGCTACGATGAAAAATGGCCCAAATTAGGAAAATTCACAACAATTTCGACAAAGTTCTTCTTCATTGATGAATAATGGCCAATTTGAATCGGAAGTATATCAATTAAAACCGACAAATTCGATGAAATAAGGTCAAATATCGAGGCTGTTTCGTTTTTCTTTGCTGAATTTTTTCAAAAAAACTTACTCGTCAAACGAAGTTCTTCTAGAAAAACTCGGTCTTAGTTGGATCATGTCAGCACAACCAACAAATTGGTTTTAACCGTTACACCAACATAACCACCACCATGCCATCACCACCAATTTCCGAAAAATTGCACATCACCGTTCAATTTCGCAGCATCGAAGCTTCAAGCATTTCATTCCAGATCTCTGAATTTCAATAGTTGTATCGAAAATAAATCTTTAATAAGATTGAGTTGTTGTTGTTTCCATGTCCAAGTGAATTTTATGTCAGAACTGAAAAAAAAGCCAAAATTCATCCAATCAAGCCATTTCGGTTATATGCACAAATTTCAATTGGTTTTATAAAATCGGCGTGGCAATCGAAAATCTCTCAATCAGCCTTTTTGATTTTATTTCTGCCAATCTTGAATCGATTCGATCGCATTTTCGTAATCAAATGAAATTCCGAAACAAAACAACAACATGAGCCACAATTCAAAACGAAAGAGAGAGAAAGAGAAAAAAGAATAAAGTGCGGTATACAATTGGCAATCCGAATTGAATGAATGAAAATGGAAAACTTTGAAAGCCAAAATTGAACGTTCGAGTACTCAAGGTACTTGTTTGTCGACGATGATAATGTTGTTGTTGACGTCAACAACCCGAGTCAACGTAAAATATAAAGCTGAAACAATTGATGATAAATTGGACTCATCATTATTGAATGTGCAACGAATTTGCGTTGTGTCCTCTCTTGTGTTGCTCCGTTCGTTTCAGATGATAGATTGTACTTGTTGTACAACCGATATGTTGAATTGTTGAGAGTAAATACATTGTAGTTTTTCGGTTCTCTCTCTCTCTCTCTCTCTCTCCCTGGCTCGTTCTCGGTGCAGTCCGTGTATTATCGGTTTTGAAATATTGGCCAGAGGCAGTTAATTTATTCGGGCAAAGTTTTTTGATACACAAGATGATTGTCTCTCGTTCGATGCTTGCTTTTTTTGCTCGATTTCTCCATATTTTTCTCTCTTTCGTGCGGTCGAAACGATACATTTTCATTGGCTTGCTTGTAGATTTTATGCTGCACAAAAGTTATATTGGATTTTCAAATTTAATGCTCAACAACAAGCAAATTTAATTAAAAAAATTTCTCTGCCTCTACAAAAAATATGCCAATTCAACTCAAATCGAATCGAACGTTATTGGCCAATAAGTTTATTGCCATGGCCCAATCGAATGTTTTTGAGGGAAAAATCCATATGAAGTTGTAACAGCCAAAGATGGTTTGTGCAATTTGCGAATTTTTAATGAAGGAAACGATTGTTTTTCGGGCAGAGAGTAAATATCTTCCAGAGTTTTCTCGATATGAATTCGTATCATTCATCATCTTCAGAATGACCGCTGCTTGATGGTCGCCCGAATCGAGTGGAATTGTTCGAACAATTCAAGTGAAACAATCGAGCCCGAAGAATGCAACTTCTCGAGAACTGGACTTGCTTGTTCTTGTTGATGATGTTTTTTGTTGTTGTTGTTCCTCTTGCTATTTTCGACATAGCACAAAATTTCTCTCCCACTCTCTCTCTCTCTCTCTCTCTCTCTCTCTCTCTCTCTCTCTCGACTCTTGAGCTACGGGGCCAAAGTTCGGTGGAAAAACAATTAAGTTGCGTTTAACAAGCAGCGAAACATGCGAGAGAACAATGTCTCAACTAACGAGCTTGACTTTCATCGTCTATATATATTTTTTACCCACCTCATCATCATCATCATCATCAGCAGCTTTACACAAAACTTAAGCATGTCAAGCATTTCGATGCACCTCGAAGCTAGCGAAACGTTTTTCGGTTGTACCCACCTCCCCCATCTTCTTCTTCCTCTGCGTTCAGCCATCGCAACTGCATTAGCGACTTAAGACCGTAATTGCACACGTAGATGGAACTTGAAAAGTCAAAATGAAGCATGTCTTGTATATTTTAGATGATGATGCCACCACTGCCACTGCCACCGAACTTCCGCCCACCCAAACCAGTAAATTTGTTTAGAAACAATTTGTGGGTTTTATGTAATCAGGCTTAGTGTGGTGGTAACCCAGGCAACGGATGCTGAAAAGTTTGCAAAAGTAATTCACACACACAAAATGCGTGTGGCTGTTTATTATTGAGCATTGTATGGTGGAAAACAAAACACACGTACGCAAAATAGAAAGAGAGACACATTCATTTTGCTCAAGTATTTCGGCTCACACACTCATAAAATGGGTGTGCGTGTATGATTCATACCTCAACATTAGTCAGTTGTGCATTGTGTGTGGTTTTCACAACTTATTACCCAACGATACTATCACTCTGCCACTCTCCTTCTCCAATAAAGAGAAATTTACTAAGAACTTTGAAAAGTTAGAAGATAGAAGTGGAGGAGGTCGCATTTGTCTGCTGCGATGCGGTTTTGATGCAAAAATATACAAGATCACAAGTTCGAAAACGCAACTAGACAATTGCAATTGTTTTACCCTAAACTAACAATCGATGCTAAACTGCTTAAGTGGAGCATTTTGTTGATTTTGGTCACACTTCAAAAAGCCGAAAATCTTTTCGAATTTATGATGTTCGGTTGCAATTGATTTTCTTTATTGCTTGCGCATTTTTTGCGAAGGAAAAAGTCATTTGCGTGTAGAATTGAACATTTGAATCGCAATGGATTGCGATTGACTAGACGCATAAATCATGTGTGTTAATTCAATGCACATTTCATGTGTCAACTAAACACATCGTGTGTGTCCGATGAACGGTTCTGAAATGAAGTCATTTGAAACGGTCGAACGATCGATTTAAATGAATTTTGATCCATCGATTCTTTGTCAAGTGTGAATAAATTCAAAATTGTTCGTTCCAACGTATTGATAAAATTCATCATCTTATCAATTTCGCGAAAAAACGCGCTTCTTTCTTATCATTTTTCGCGGAACTGATAAGAGATAAGAAGATATTGTCTTTGAAAAAATTGTAGTACTTGACGTATTCGACAACTTTGCTGAAGACATACTTTAAATGACAAATTCCCGGTACTTTTTGATCATACTGTATATCACTTTTATCTTATCAGTTCTGTTAAAAATGAGATGGCATGCATCACTTATTCCTATACAAATGCATGTAAATGTAAAGAGGTCTGGCCAGGCACCATGTGCGTGGAGTAAGGTTTTAAAATTTGTGCGTGTACGAGGGTTGATAATTTGAAATTAAAAACTTTTAATTTCCTAAAAGCCGCCAATTTTTTCCCAATTTGCACAATGTCAAAAGTTCATATATTGTGTCATGTATTGTAAATGCGTTAGTTGTTTCATTTAACGATTATAATTCTCTCTCAAAATGCATATTTTTTCCGTTAATACATTGCAATCCACACTTCATTCTTCGCTTTTCCCGTTCCGTCGTTTCTCGTCTCGCGCCTCTCTCTTCCCGCGCCTTTCTCTTCTCTCGTCATATACTCGCTCTCTGCCATGGATTAATCGAAATTTTCGCTACGCTGCAAAAGTTCGAAGGAAAACTGATTAACAAATGGAAAAGTCAAGAACATTTACACATTCACACACACACACACACACACACAATATTTAACGTAATATACAAATTGTGATTTAAAAGCGGAGGAGTTGGGCTACCCACACTGCTTGGCGTTGGGATTTTTGATGGAAATTATGGCGCATTGCCTATACGGTGAATGTGGCAAAATCACCATTTCTCGCAATTTCTCTCGTTCTTATTCGTCTCTTGCCCATGTATGGCTCCAAATGCACACGTATCGAAGGCCAGCATGGGAGGAGAGAGTACCGAGACATTTAAAACCAACGAAATTTTTGTAATTTATACTTAATCCCATTTCGGGTTGGATACCATGTAAGCAACCACATTCGAATAAGTTTGTGTGTGTGTGTGTGTGAGAGAGAGAGAGAGAGTGGCGCGTTTCTCGTTCGAATGCATCGACCATCGTCATCGTTGTCGTAATTATTGTTGTTGTTGTCGTCAACGTTGCTGCCATCGTCGTCGTCGTCGTCGTCGTCGTCGTCGCCATTGTTCAAGACCAACTTTGCTGTTGACTTTTGTAATTCCGGATATGTATGATTTTACATTACATTCATTCACAACAGTATTATTGTTATTCGTTGTGCAACAAAATAGAAGCGCAAAAAATAAACTTTTTCCACCCGAATATTACGTTAAAAGTCAAAAACTAAATCCGGTGAAATACCACTTGACCTGTTTCTCCATTTTCTCAACCGTTGCCGTTGTGTCCGCAGCATGAATTTATATATGTGTGTGTGATTCAAGAGTCGTGGTCTCTCGGCCGGTTTCATATTAAGCCAAAGTTGTGAATGAGTGAGTGCGAGAGCAAGTGTATTTTTCATAGTTATTGTGTGCAAATGCCACGGAATTTTTCCGCTTGTACCCAATTCTCTATTTCTCTCTCCTTCTCTCTCTCTCTCTCTCGCCCTCATACACATTCTCTCAACAACTACACCACTCTTCGACAAACTAAAAACCATTCTCTCCGAAAAATGTTACGTATTTACTATTTTCGACGCACAATAAAATGCAATAATTTAGCGTGCACCACAATAAATTCGAGCCATGTGTAAAATATGTTGACAGCGGAACGTAAACTTTCCCCCTTGCCTCCAATCTATCCCGCCTTCGCTCTCTCTCTCTCTCTCTCTCTCTCTTTCGCACCCGCTTTCACACTCTCACTCACTTACTCGCTCGCTCACTCTGTCATCTCGCGTCGTTTTCGGGGAGGCGGAAGGGTGAAAGCGGGCGAGGAAAACTTTTCAATGTAAGCTGTTGAATAATCGCTCAAGCCAAAATTAAATTCAATTCACAAAAGATGATAGAGCTTTCGTATCAATTATTTGTTGCACAATTTAACAACCGAAAAGGTTTTAATTTGAATGGAAAAAGGGGTTTAGCGGCTTATCCAATTTGCACTCGACGAGGAGAGTTCTGGTGTGCATGAAACTGAACCATGAGCTATTCGATGTGTATGTGTGTGTGTGTTGGCTTTGTGCTGCTGTTGTTGTTACTTTTCGTGTCAGTTTTTGGGCTATTTATCCGTGTGTGTGTGTGTGTGTGTGTGTGAATGAATGGAAGAATGGGAGCGTATGATATGGACGAGCGGCATAAATTCATCGACAGTTTTGCATTCATACATCGTTTTGCATCGCCAAGCGCATCAAGATAGAATCGGTGAGCGAGTGAAATGAAGAGATAGAGTGCAATCGCTGAAGCGAACGATTATCGATGCATACTCCGAAATTCGAATGACTTGTCGAAAATGGTAACAACAGCAACAGCAGCAGTGGAAGCATCAAAAGCGCTTAAAATTAGTTGGTACGACGGGTTTCGCTGTATTGATTCCGTTTAAAATGTTGATCAATCAATAAATCACATTTAATTCCATTTCCAAATAATTCCAAATCGAACATACATACACACTCATTTTTCGTGTGTGTTCAAATGCTTGTTCAAGTGCCACCACCTCACACACTGTCGTCACCCACACTCAAATCTAAATATGCGGAAAATTATGGATAAAATTCTGAAAATTGATTTTACACGCTAACACGAAATTAGCGCTTTGAATTTAATTCGGCGTGAATTCATAATGATGTACACCAATCAATTGAATCGTCAAAAATGTGTGCACCAAAATGTGTTTGTTTCGAACGGTAGAAAGCAAGAGAGAAAGAGCGCGCCTGGATGCGTGTTACTTGTATTGATTCAGTTGGCATACGCAGATCAGCCAAAATAATGCGGAAAATGGTGTTAAATTTTGATTTGATTCCATATCAATGCCATAACGACTTTGTGTCACATTCGCCAACGCCTTTGGAGTGCTTATTCTATTGATTTCAAAATCATTCGAAGACTTACGTTCAAAAATATCAAGTGTATTATTCCATGCGATTGACCTCTCGATTCCAAGTATTGACATATCATCAGATGTTTTCAGGGTGCTTGAATGAATCGCCCTCTCGCCCTCGCACACTTCAATGGGAACCAGCCAACACTAGCTGTTTTCTATTGAAGCCAGAAAAATGGAGATTTTCGAATCGCGGCCGCCATTTACTTCCGATTTTCCCACTACTTCATCAAATGGACGGGTGCGTTCATGACTACACCACTTAATATACTCACTGATTTCAATTTTATCGGTCAAGAGTATAAAATAGGGCTAAAGCGATAGAATAGAGCTTCAAATGGAACGAAGCGACAGCGCATCTAATCATTAGCAAACGAGGGCAAGCACACCGACTCTTTCAATGCAACACATTCAATCAAATTGGAAGCATGCAGTTGATGGCAGCAGTACCAGCAGTGGTGCCAAGCAACCATGTTGTTCCCATTACGGATAATCCTTTATGAATGTTGGTTCGCCGAAAATATGGACCATTGTTATTATCAGCGAAGGCTTTAGTTTATGCCAAAAAATGCAGCGCCGCGACAATGCATTTCGAACGCATCCGTACGCAGTGTGCACTGCATACACCCACCCACATTGGATGACGGCCGAAAATGTTAAAGGATGCAAAAATTACCAAAACTGTGAAATAGAACACACACAAAGACGACCGAACCGATGTGCATTCAATTGAGAATTTTGAATAGAAAATGTAAATGTTTTTCACCACATGAGCATGTGTGGCCATTATCCACTGCGTATTTTTGACAATGGCTCGCCAAAGCACATAGACACACATACACAGAATCTCTGCCACACAATGCGAAAATGATGATGAAAATGGGAACGAAATGGAACTAGAATGCACCAGTAGATGAAAGAAGAACGTTTTTTTTGAACGATTTTTCACATATCAGACAGAAGAGGGTTTTGTTGCCATTTAAACGAGCAAAATATTCCGCTTTTCGCCTAGCAAAATTAGAGAAAGCAACTCTTGAATCGAGATTTTATGTTCGACTGCGAGATACAACAAGAGAACCGAGTGAGAAATATCTCGTTCGTACGGGGAATTTTTAATGCAAATAGGAAAACACTTATCTATTGTCCGAAAAATGTATGTGAGATTCATAAAAATTCGAATTTGAATGGTTTGCACGTATTTTTCTTGCGTGTTGAACATGGATGCCACAGCATCACCGTGGTAGTGGTGATGCTGATGAAGAAAGAAAGAACAAAATGAGAATAGACGTATTCATTTTGTATTGTTTGCCAAATGAAAGACTATTTTGCAAATTATGAGCGGCATTCGAGTCGATGATGATGATGGTGTTTGGTGAAAAAAATGAGCTTAAAGAACACGTTTAACATATAATACTTGACTGAAAACAACAACACTCAATTGATAAAATATCACATGGAAATGTCTGCAGTAGTCTAAATAAAATGTGCCACTTTTAATTTGTTGACCGAATTGTTTTCGTTGAGGTTATCGTCGAGTTGTGTTTTATTGAACCGTATAAGTGATTCGAAATGGAAATGATCCGACCGGATCTCTCACCGGTGAGAAAATGTTGCACACATTTTTTTCTTCTGCTCTGTCTGACTTTCTCTCTCTCTCTCTCTCTCTCTCTCACACACACAGTCACTATGCACTCAAAGCTGCTCTCTCCTCATTTATGAACTATGTGATGTTCTAACTCTGATTGAATAAAATGCAATGAACTTGCTATTCAGTTTGGCACATACAATTTTCTCACTTGAAATGCCAAGAGATGTTGCACGTACGTCCTACAATACTCGGATGTTCGAGTGAGTTGAAACATGCAAAGCATGCAAAATTGATTGGATTTTAGTGCTGAATTAAAGCTCTACCACACCAGCAACGACTGTGTGTGTATGTTTTCAATAAAGAATCGGCTGTGCACAGAAGGACACACATACTCATACAAGCGCTGGGTAAAATCCAAAGTGACAAATGAGCATTTTGTTGTCCATTTGTCGTTCGTTAACTGTCGCACCGGATTTCTGTCTCGGGATATGTTGAATACCAAATCTAATTTATCGACAAACTATACAATCGTTCCACTTGATTTTGCTTGTTTACATTTTGCCAAAACACTAATCGAAATTGGCCCATTTGCATTTTGTGTGTCACAACAATGACTGTCAAATGATGGAACGAAATGCAACGAGGGAGAGAGAGAGTGTGTGTGTGTGTGTGTACTGGAAGGGTGAGGGAGGAGAAGAGAGACGAGAAAAAAGATACTACCGTTGAGATACCCATCGTTCAGCGAGAAAATGAAGTCTTGTATCTCTGTCTCTCTCTCTCTCTCTCTCTCCCTCCCTGTGTACATGACACTAGCAGCTAATTCACATGTCGTACATTTTGAAGAGAGCATAAGACATGTGTTTCTACAACTAAGCACCAATCCTTTGCTCACTTGAATGCCAAACGCCATTCAAAACAAATACAAAAGAAACTCTGGCGTTTTTTTTTCTTTCGCTCTCTCGATCTCATTCTGCGCAGCAAAAAAAAGGATCTGATCAACACACAGATGCTACAAAGTACCTTTCTATTATAGTTTTTGTTGGTTCTTTGTTTACAAATTTAGATTATCTTTTGAAGCACATCAAAGATTCGAACAATGTACACAACCAACCACATCACTCCACTCCACTTCACTCTCGCTCGCACCGCACTCGATCGCTCAGCACGAAATTGCCTACTGCTGTTCATCTAACATCTCTAACATCATGCAACAAAAATGACAAAATAAAGGCGGATAAACACAGGAAAAAAAACAACGACGACGACAACGTCGACAACGATGTAATAGCTTGTTCAAAGCACATTCAACGCTAAGCCTTTGAACATTGGCTTTGAATGCGCTTATACTGGCTGTGTACAAGAAACGATATTATTATCATCATCATCATAATCAGAAAGTCATACGCGTGCACAAGTACATTCGCGAAAAATGTACTCCATGCACACACACGCATACCCATCCCGGAACGATGGAGTGGGAAATTAACCAAAAAAACTTCGAACGTCATGAAAATGAGTTTTAAATTTGAAGGAAAATAGGTCAATACCTGATGTGTTAAGACATGAAAGACGATAGATTAAAAATCAAGCAGCTCAAAATGTGATGCCGGCGAATTCGTTCAGTGGAATGGATACATGAAAATTGATTCGGCCCCAGAATTTTAATGCTCTTTTCTTTAGTTCTGGTAAAGGGAACAAGATTTTGGGATAAGGAAAAGAGAAGAGTCAAATGAAAAAACACACGCTTAGGTAAAATGAAGTAGAAACGGGAAAGAAAAAAAATATCATAGAGGTGAACAACGAAAGTTTTGTCTTGAAAATAGCATTTCTCCTAACCAGAAAAAAACAATGAAGAAAAAATCGTAAGAAATATTTTTCCCAAGTAAAAATTTCCCTAAGCTCTGAAAATGAATGAGATGAAAAAGTTTTTCTGTCCCGTTTTTCTTTCTGTCACATTTTCCGATGTCGAATTGCATGTTAATTTCCGCATTTTCTACCGTATCGAATGATAACAACCGTTCTAGCCTAGCAACTAATGACTCCCGTTTGTTTGATATATGTTGTTTTATCAATGGCTTCATAAGCCACCTATGGATGAAGCTAAAAACTTAATGCATCTCGAATTCAATATACAATATCCATTATTCATTCGTGGCGAAATCGCATCTCGCTAAATCCGGCTAACAAACCGCATCAATGTGTGTGTGTGTATGTGTGCACATCATGTGTGTTGAATGTCTAAGCAGGACAATCACATATTCTCTCTATCTCTCTCGTCTGCATAACAAATGTTGACTTGGTGTACATATATATATGTGTGTGTGTGTGTGTTGAGCTTTTGTGTCATCCTATTGGCATTTTTATTTTGTCCGCTTACCTGCTGCGTAAACATCATTATTTTAGTAGTTGCTCGAGTGTTTCAATTCCGACCGACACGGAAATCGGCGTTGTAGATTGCATTGAATGAAAAAGCAGCTCGAAGAGAAAAAAGAAGAAAAAACGTTATTTAGTCAATTTTGTTGTGCGTTTTTTTCCTCTTTTCGTACATTGAAATTAAGTTCTTGTTCGGATTTGCCGGATGTTCCGAAGAAAATCACCATTTTTTATTAGACAGGGCATTTAAATGAATTGAAATAAGACCACACTCGAATAGAATACGACAAGTGGCTCAATGATTAGAGAATCCACTTTTGGAACACTTTGTTTCGAACACAGTCATAGAGTTAATAGAGAACGCAACAGACAACAGTTGACAAAAAAGCAAAATCGTATTTTGGACCAACGTCATTGAATGGCTGTAATTCGGAGTGTTTGGTGCGCGTGTTCAATCATCATTTGTAACAGTGGAAAATGTCACGTCGAAGGCGAAATCACAATAAATCTTGACATCATTGACCATTGGTGTTCGAAGTGTCTTATTCGTATGTCAACGGGGTAATCCACTTTGAGAATGAACCAACCGTGTTTGGTGAACGTTGTTCACCCAAAGATGACAACACATCGCGTTGTAAACACTCATCTTATCGGTGAAAACATTGACTAAGCTGATATTGCCCGATTAAATGATTAATTTTTGCGATGTTTTTTTGTCATTGTAAAAAATGCACAGAATGATGCCGATTGCCATGGCGAAAGTGAGAGAAGGAGAGAGTGAGATTCTAATTCTTTCAAGGAGAGAGAGAGAGAGAGAGAGAGAGAGATATTGAGATTTATTTGGATCCAACTGCATTAAATTCCTATGGGATTTGACACACACCGTCACTAGAATAAGCTTAGTGTTAGGCTAGTCTTTCCATTCATTTTACAGCGATGCAACAACAAAAAAGCACTCATTAACACAAAACTCAGAAAGAGCTTTTCTAGTGTAATTCATATTTTTCTTCTTTCTCTCGCGGCTCAGTTCACATTTCTTCAAATTCTCTGTTATTAGTTTTTGCATCATTTTTTATTCAATAGAAAAAAAGAGTGCGTATTGTTTTTATCAGCGCGACCGTGAGTTATGGTTCAAAAGGGCATACTCAAAATCCGGTAAGCTCGAATAGTGGATGGTAGATTTGTCCTTTTTCCACGGCCTCTGTTACAATTCTCAGTGAGAGCACTGCTCACTCACTTAGCTCGCAATGCGTGAGCCTCGCATGCCTTTTCACTCTAGGTGAGCTGAGCAAATAAGTCAATTCATCGCCAGAAACAAAAGGCAACCGGCAAGGAAATGCAACGGGCAAATACAGGGGCCAATCTCGTACTCTTTTTTCTTCGCACCTTTCACCTATGGCAGAATCCATTTCTTGAAATGAAATCAACTCTTTTCCATGGAAGCAGAAAGTGTTTGTAGAAATGCAATTATTTTTTTCTTTTATCTAGCTCTTTTCTTTATATTGATGACTACCGACTGTTGATTAAAGTTCAAAATGAAAGCCAATCCAGTCTCTATCTAGAGACTGGATTGGCTTTTGTTTTGATCTTTTCTTAATAGTTCGCTTATCCGATCACATTTTCAAAGTGATTTTCTGCTTTCAAAGCCATTTCATCCACATCGAAGGCATTTTTTTCACTCATCGAAAGCCTTATAATTGCCTCCATTTTAATTAAATTGTCCAATAAAAATAGGCAGCGTCACTTGTGTCAAGCTGCAAAATATAGCGTTAACATTCTTCATTTCAATCTAACTAGAATTTTTTGTGTGTGAAAAAAAATGATGGAAATAATAATGGACCCCCTGACGGAAAAAGGCAGTGCTGTATGTAGAAAACTAATTAAGAAAATTCAATTCGACGAAGAAAGGATAAAAAAAAACTGGCTGCAAAATAGCACTAGCCAAGCGCTGAGCAACGCTTTTTCAAGAGCTTGACGCAAGTCGAACAGAAAAAAAATATCAACAGCACGAGTAGTAACGTGCATTTGAATGCTTTCATTATTTAATGGAAGAAAAAGATTAAAGCATAAAGACGAAAAACGAGTGAACATTGCCGACGCTTCTGCACACACACACAAAAACACAGACATACACACACACATTGAACCAATATATGAAAAGTTGGAAAAAGTGGACAAAAATTAAAATGAAATATCGTCGACGCTTTCATAAATGCGCGCCACTTCAGAATGTTGGAATGCGTAGTATGGCAGTGTGTACAAATTAATTTCCCCAAAGAATACACTCCATTTCTTTGTTGTTGTAGTCGTTAGTTGCTGGAGTTTAGTTGCATCGAGCAGACGCAAACAGTGTCACATCTTTTACAAAACAAAACCGAAGAAGCAACAGAAAAAAGCACGTAGCTACAGATTTAAAAGAGTTTTTCGCCAAACACAAAAGGGCTCCCAAGAGCTTAGAGCTTTTGTGTGACCATAATGATGCCGCTATTCGATAGAGTAGTCGTTCACATGTGGTTAATATTCATTTTTTTCCGTTCTTTCTTCTGAGTCACCCAGCAAATTAGAATCCATAAACCATCAATATGCAGCGAAGTGAACGACTGAATAGTCGTTAGATAAAGTCTCTGGACAATCGCCCGTATGTTAAGACTTTCTTTTTTGGGACAACTAAAAATAAATTGAGAATTTAAAGGGAAAAATGGCAGAAGTGATGGACAAATCAAAATTTGTCTGACAAAATTTTAGAGAAAATAGACAAAAACTTGAACATTTTCAAGACACACGAAATATTTTGAAATAAGAAAAAAGTCTATAAACAATTTTCTTCAAAAAATCCCTCAAAATGAAAAATGCGACCCAACAATAGCTTAAAATCTGAAAATTCGACCCAAAAATAGCTTAAAATCCAAAAATACGATCCAATTATTTCCATTAAAATCTCAAAATCATTCGATGTGCATGAAACTAATTGTATCTTTTTTTCATTTTATCCCAGGTGAGTCAATGTTCCCGGCAACTAGCACTGTATCAGTAAGTAGTTATAAGAGTGACAGCAAAACGGCGAACAAGCGGGACCGGTTTTGACATTACAACTCCTTGAGCCATCGAAATGCCAAATGCAGTCATTTTTCGTTCCGCATTTTCATTTTAACGCATTTTTCCGTTCTTCGTTGAGCTATTGAAAAATGTAAGTGGCAGGAGAAAAGAAGTAAGGAAACGTTGTCAGTAGCACATTTCATCTTATCTCTGTAGATTAACTGAGTCTTAAGCAATAAAAAAAAGGGCAGCTAGCTAGTTGGCAACAAAGTAGATTGCATCATATTTGAGTCAGAGCGTAGACATCCGTCGCGTATCTTTCTCTCAAACTCGTTTGTGCATAAGAAAGAAGAAAAAAAAACACTTACAAACATCGTCGAAAGTAATTTATTGCGCCAGAGCGGTCAATAAAACAGTTGTTGAAATATTCAAATGCGCGCAACAGAAAAACGAAACGCACGACAACAGTGACAGAGATAAGCTTTGCAAGATTTGCATGTGAAAAACGCTTGGTGGTGTATGGTCGCGTGTTCTTGTCTCCAAAATCCATTTGCTGCAACTAAATCATTCCCAATGAATGTAATAAATATTGCATTAACACTGGGATAAACATGAGAGCAAACGAATCGGTGCAGTTTTTGTGTATGTGACACCCCCTGAATTCGCCATTGGCTATTTTGTTTGCTTCGAAAAGAACGCCAAGATTTTGAGACGCAATCTAACAGAAACAGAGCTGGCCATGAAATGAACCATAAATTTTATCGACTCTAGACACAGTTATCGATCGTTTAATGCCCATTTTTTTCGTATGAAATCGTATACCCGTTTAGCAGCAACATAGAATGTGTTGCACATGTCGATGCAATCGTTAAATTTTTAAATTGAAGAACGTCCATAAAAATGCTTCACCACAAATAAATTTCGACCATTGCCAGCAACAACCAGTAGCCATGCAGTAGTTGGGGAGAGGAGAAAGCGCATCGCATTTCTGTGTGTTTTTTTCACGCAAGTACAAAGTTCATGCATACATTTTGCCATTGGCCACTTCATAAAAGTAAATGTGTAAATGGCCCGAGTCAATGTCGGTGCGGAGTGAGTGGTCGAGAGAGAGATTCAATGCTTCGGAAAAAACTAAGTGACCATCACAAGATGCATAAAAATGCAATAAATGTCCAGTGTGTCTGAACTGATTTGACTTGACTTGGGTGGCGATGGTGGAGGTGCTGTTGTTCTTGCTGTTATTTTTCTTTCGATTCCCATCTTCTGCACTGGATTTTCTTGCGTCTGTTTCGATTTTCGCCTCGTTTCTTTTTTTTTGTTCAATCTCTGTGATTTCAATTTGTAAAATGTGACAAACAGTCAGTTGGGGCTGCCAAAGAGCATCCTAATTAAATTCATTTCTTCGAAACCATTTTATTAATTCACAGCTTGTTTATTTTGGAGTTTTCAGTAAGTGAATAAATCAAGCGAGCGCACACACACACACACACAACATGTCTCATTAATGTTCCATGGCGTGCACGCTTTTGAATTTCTCTGCATTTTTTTTCGCCGTCGTCCTCTTTTTTCCCCATCTTCCTCTTTTCCCTCTTCTTTTTTCGTTTGTGACTTCGAAATGCATGTAGACATTCCAACAAGGATTGCTGTTTGACATATCCGAGCTAAACGAGAGCAACGTTTGTGGTGCGAATTTGTTTTATAGCACAAATCAGATATGAAATTTGAAAAATGTGCACCAAAAACAACAATCAACGACAAAGAATCAGCAACAGCACCACCAGCCACCCTCACCATTGACGAAAACGAACAAATATGAACAAGAAATTTTGTCTGGAAACATCGTTATCGATCGGATGTGGAATTTAAGGTTGCTGCATCACTGCGTGCACCACTGACAGCAAAAGATTCTTTGTTGGAATTCATTTTGCTGTGCCTTGCTTGAGCAAAAACGAACGACGGCATTTTCGTATGTGTGTGCAGTGCAGTATGCAACGTGCAATGTGCACAGCTGCAATGAGAAAGACAGAAAAAACAACACGGAACCCCATCAACCCCGACCCGATGATTATGACGAAGAGACGAACACGCTTGTGTGTTACATCATCATATCAAAACATTCGTTGTGTGTTTATCTCTCTGACTGTTGAAAGATTTTCAAGGAAATGTCATTGACTCGCTCGAAAGAATGAGCGAGACAGCGCATCGCGCGTGCAAGAGAGAAAAAGGCGAAAGAGCGGCAGGATTGCTGTATGCAGCTCGAATGAAAGAGAAAAAGCGCATAAAAATGCAGTTTTGAATGTTTGCATGGGCACAGTGAGGATCGCGACAGTGACGGCTGAAGCTTTCCGTTATGTGAACTAACTGCCGATGCCATTCTCTTTCTCTTGCCTCTCTATCTTGGTCTTGCCCGCTTTTCCTTCATTCATTCTCGCTCTTCGTCTCATTTTGATGTGCCAACATGCACAATATTTTTTTTATGCTGTTGCTGCCGCTCTGCTTATTGCCATTCCTTCAAAATGTGCTCTAATATTTTATTCCGTTTAATGTTTCATTCTTCATTATTATTGTTATTATTATTTTTGCTCATGTTTGTTGTGTGTGCAAGCGTTTTTTTTTCTTCCTCTCTCTCTCTCTCTCTCTCTCTCTCTCTCTCTCTCTCTCTCTCTC
>NW_022601403.1:1823044-1844651 GCF_009176505.1 Sitodiplosis mosellana | reverse complement strand
TCTCTCTCTCTCTCTCTCTCTCTCTCTCTCTCTCTCTCTCTCTCTCTGTGTGTGTGTGTGTGTCGCTCTCGTTTGCTTTCTTCCTTGTGTTCGGTATGTATGGTTGTTTGTGTTCCTTTTGGTTTTGTACTCTGTGAATGCACTTTATTTAGTTGATGTTATTGCACCCATTTCATTGCTGTGTGTATGTTCTTTTTCATGCCAAGCCTAGCCAAGTGTGAGTTGTAAAGCTCGTAAGTTGAATAAATAGCAATATATCTTTTTGAGTAAAAAACAGACACAGAGTAACAGAACGCGAGAAGGAGAGAGTGAATGAAGCAACGAGTTGAACAAGCGAGATGCCGAGAGACTGAGAGAGCGAGCAAGCGATAAAGCGAGAGAGCAAGAACTGAAACCGAGAGAGAGAGAGAGAGAGAGAGAGAGAGAGATAAAGCGACAGAGAAAGCGACCAAAAGAGACAGCGAATGCGAAAAACATTCGCTTCCGATGGAGAATAAGAAGAAATCGTGGCATTTAACTCTGCAGAATGATGCTGTGTGAATGAGACGCGATTCGATAATATGCAGATAGAAAGGCAGTACGGATTCGAGTAAAAAGCATCAGAAATGAAATACTAATGTGCTACTGTTTAGCAGCGAAAACGCAACTCACAAACAACGAAGCGAAATAAAAAATAAAGTTGCAGAGCATACGAGTTCAAGCGAATACAGCAGTGGTAGCAGCTGAGCAAGGAAAGAAAAAAAAAATGACAAGAGCTGCATCGTAGATTTTGTGCCGAGCGCATAAACCATTATATAAAAATCTATATTTAATGTGCTGTACATTTCTACCATATATTTTATCCATACATAATATCATTAATAGTGACATCAGTGCCAAGTTTATAAAACTATGCACTGCTTTGCGTTTTGCTACAACTGCAAGACAGTGCGATACAGAGAATGCGAACGATTTTACCCCATCAGTTCACCACGGGATGACTACAGTTTGTGGATTCTATACATAGTATGCAATTCGACTTAATAATAAAAATTGCGCACTTTTCCTCCTCACACAATCGATATTCTTTTCAATTTAAGCGTACGCTTGTCGTGTTCCGTTTTTCTTTTCCTTGCACTCATCTGTGTCTATTTTATTTTCATTTTTATTGTTTGCTCTCATCCCAAGATAAATCACCCATTTTGCCTTGCCGCCATTGGTTTTTCTCTGCGTCCAATTCGATCGGTCGTTGCATTCGATTTTTGCCTCCATTCAATAAATGGACCCGTTCTCATTCGCATCGGTTTCCTTTCATTTTAATTTTTGGTTGGCGGCTGCCACATGCTACACTGTTTAGGGTGTGTAACCTACACACTCATACTCCATCCAGGAAAGAAATACTGTCCGGCAATCACTTATTCACATGAGCACTCTCATGTCGTGGAAAACATTCAATAGATTAATGGAAACAAAAACTTAAAATTGTATCACTAAACTCCTTCTTTGGGCCCATTGACGACCAAAGTTAAAGACTCAGGCTCACTTATGACCAACGCTAAAAATTCAGTAGACACGACTACGAAAGACGGGGATGGCCGATGCGAAAATCGGAATAAAAAAGGAAGCTAGCCCTCTTGGCTTCCTTAAGGAAAAGGGTGATGAAGGCTAAAGTCGGCTAAATCGATGGAGAGAAAGGATCTAAAGGGATGCAGGGTCGTAAAGGAAAGCAATAGTCCAAGGAACGCAGTAGTTTCAGGAGGCTGAAACAAAAAAGGAATCCAAAGCGAAGCATCTTAATCGAAACCGACTTAAAGGGAAACAGATAGTCTCCAAGTTGCGAGAGCGGAAAAAACGAAATCCATTGTAAAATTACGAGTCGCAAAATCGTGACTGCGGTGTGCCAAAGAGTAAGAAACAGCAATGAATTCATATATCGTGGAGTTCACGAGTGGGAGTGAGAGTCGATGGTAGGTAATGGGCGAAATGGGCCATGATATGAAACTTATGTTTGGATATTGCAATTGCTTCAGATGAGGAAATATTGAAAACACGCACACCGCATACACAACATTTTTGTGAGACAGTGCTTCGAAGTTTCTCGTCCATTGTTTCAATCGCGCGCGTCTTCATCGTGCGCACACACATTCTTTTGCCCGAAAGACAAATGCTTTACCGAATAATAAGGAACATAAAATACACATACATGCAACACATACACAAATGCTCCGCTTTCTACTTATTTCCAAACAACAACCGAATTGTGATGAAGCAGAGAGTAACGAAACGAAGGAAAAAAAACTGGCAAAAGTGAACAAGAAATGGGGAGAGAGAGAGTGAACAAAGAAAGGAAAAAAAAATTAAACGAACAACTAAAAATTTAAAAAGATTTCGGTGTACTTTCATCCCTCATCTTTGTCTTAGTTGTGGCACCGCACTCTCCGCGCATTTTGTTACTCTCTACTTTCTTCCTCTTCAACTTTGAGCAACATTCGATGTCTTTTCAACAGCATAGATAGAGCGTATTCTCTTGCGCTCCTCTAGCCCCTGCCCTAGCTGTAATATCACAATATTGGTATGTAATAGTTGCAAAAGTAAAATTGAACGGCAACACAAACACACACACACATTGCAATTGCGATGCAATTTTACAGTTTATAAAATGGATCGCCGAACAACGACACAAAAACGACAGCAGCAGCAGCAACAACAACAGCGAATTAACTGCAAATATTTGGAGTATTTTATGTGATGTACGCGAATGCACCGAAATGAATGCTATTCGCTTCCAAATACACAGAGTATTCGACTGGGAGCGAGATTTAGAAGGGAAAATTCACTAGCAAACCATGTTGTATTATGCACTCTCTGTGTGTGCACACACAAGATCCGTTCGGATAACACATTTTTACGGATTTTCGTTCGCTTACATTTTGTTCAATGTTCTCGTTTTTTGGTTGCATGTTTCGTGTTTCTTGTTTGGTTCACGCGCGCGTTCTCTGCCTCTTTCGCTCTTTTTTTGTTCCTTCGTTCGTTCGCTCGCTGGTTGGCCATGTATGAATGTGTGCAGTTTGCCAAATTGAAATCTTTTGAATGTAATAAAATATAAATTTATGTGCGGTGCATCCTTAATCTTTCCCGGCTGTTACTTCGTGAAAATACCCGTATTCATTTCCAACGCAGCATTCCAACGCTAGAACAATTCCTTTCCATATCACATCCCAATCGCGCGCCCGGGCCCCCCCCCCCCCCGTGCGCGCGTTTCCACGACCAAAACACCATCGCTAAAAATGCACTTTCTAATGCTTTCCGTCATGGTTTTTATCACAAAATACCATGTATGCCTCGCTCCCACACACTCTCGCACCGAAAACCCTGCAAACTCGCAACATTTCGCTCATACATTACACCAGATATGGTGGAAGTGTTTTGGCAATTGCACTGTCAAAAATAAGAGATTTATGCGCCATTTTATTTACGTACATTTTCTCCATTTCTTGCTCTCGTTCGGCTTGCTTGCTCGCTCTTGACGATATTCACCGTTACACAGATTAACATTTCGCTCTTTAGCACACAACTAGAGTTTTGATTCAATTTAAGTGACATCAAATCGCAAGCTCTCCTTTTCTCTTTCCCTCTTTTTCGTTCCTTTGCTTGCTCTCTCGCCCGTTTGTTCGTTCGCTTTTCCACACACTCCCTCAACCAATCTCCGTCTCTCTCAAACGTAGATCATTCGAAATGTTTCACTTAATGCTGAAAAAGGTGCAACAACCACAACGACGACGAACATTTTGAATGAATCGACGTGGGTTATTACTTCATCTTGACTCGTGTACATCGTGAAACGGTTTAACGAGAGAGCACATTAAACCGAATTTTGTAACACTCTACACAAAGTATTTGTACTCTATTCGAAGATTATTTTGGCGAAAATATTTTGGATTGGGTTTTAATCATGTTTCGGAAGAACAGCTGTCGATTTCTCCCATTCACAATACTAGCTCCACTGCGGTATATAGCAAATCAATGTAAAGTGGAGTTTATTTTGTAACTAAAATACGCGGCATTTTTTAAATTTCGTACTATTTTCACACCTTGGTTTTAACAACGTTCATTCACAGATTTTCTTCAACGTTCATTCACATGGGTCTTATATTCCATGAATCATCGGAATCAGCTCAAAATGGATGCATTTTAGAAATTCTGAGAGAAAAATCGATTTTTGAACATGAAAAGGCTAAATACTAACCTAATATAAGGTAGTAAGGGAAAAATTCCAAAAGCTTCCTGTTGTAAAGGTAGAAGTTCCTTTCTAGAAAAAAAAAGCGCTTCTAGTATTGAAAAATGATGTTCAATAGAGAAAAATCGTAGGAATATTATAGAAAAGATGTGGGAAAAATTGGAGAAAAATCAATGAAAACTGAAAAAGTTTGAGCGTAAAATCCCGGATGATAAAGGGAAAACACGTTGTGCTTACATCTCATGTTGTACAGAATCTGCACTTTTCCTGTATTGTGCTGTTAAAACAAGACGTTCGAAGGAATGGGAACAAAAAAAAATATATCATAAACTGTGTTGGTTGGGTCTGGTTGTAAAAGTAACTGGAAATGGTCTTCTAATTAATTGGACAGTGTATGTTACAATTGGTCTGCGGCCATATTTGATAACATTCGGATCAGCTTCATTTCCCCCACAGAATGAGCGTGGTTGTTTCCTCGATGTCTTCAAGTCAGAAAAAATGAGAGACTCCTAACGAAAACAACAAACGGGAAATGTTGAGAACTAAGAAACTGGTGTCGTTTTTTTTCTCTCTAACTCCTTCGTTAGTAAGAGAAAAATGGTGTATCATGCTCATATTTTCACTAATTAGGCGATTGCTTGCTCAATTACGCTAAAGGATTGTAATCTAATACAATGATAATTTTGGCGAAAAAACGTCGATGTACACTTGATTTAGATACATTGTGCAAAGATGTATGTTTCGAAAAGTATTCACTAAATATTCCCGCATCTTGGAAAAGGATTCAGTTTTCTAAGACTGTGTGCTTGTATGCCAACGAATATTTTAGTCTTTTAAAACGATTCAAAGCACTTCTGGTAGATTTATTTCCAAAATATCGTTGAAAACACACACAAACACACACACATTTGCTGTAGAAGTTCGTCGAGTTGCCATACAGTCAAAGTTGCCATGAAATTTGCATCATTGAAATATATTCATTGCAATTTGAAAGACAAGTTGTTCTATTTTGGTTCGTGCTCTCGGGGTGAAAAAGAAAAGAAGAGAAGAAAAAAAATCTTAAGCAATCGACCATACCCGGAATAATCATGATAAAAATGAGCATGATGCTATTATTGCTGCTACTGCTGCCGCTGCTGTTGTTGTTGTTGTTGCTGCAGCTTCTGAAAAACAAAGTTGAGGGCTTTCTCTTTCAGCCATTTCCATTTATTTGCTCCCTGGCAAACACAGTGAACCAAAGTACACAAGATGTTGTGCGTGCAAGATATGGTTTGAAGTTACACGCGCCATATAAGTGCGTGTGATGAATGTTCATAATACACATGTGTCAGTATATGTAATGTTTGTTCATTGCTCGTTTGTTCTGTGTTTTTTTTTTTTTGTATATTTTGCGACCTGCGTCGTCTTCTATTTCTTTCGGTGGCCGTTTGTTCTTTCGAACAATCGTCGTTTCGTTCAACTTTTAAAAAGGGGGGACTTTTCATGGATTTACAACATAATTTATTGGAGCTGATATTATTCGGATGTCAGTTTTGATCGTCATCATCTCTGTCGTCTTCGTCGCTTGCAGTCGAGCACTCGTTTTGGATGCGTCTTTCGGAAATAAAAAGGCCAAAGAGACATCTAGCGCACTTCTCATACTTTTCAATGGTATTACATTTTATTATCTGATCTATGCATGTGTTTTCATTGTGTTCGTTCTTTTTTTCATTTTCTCTCTCTCTTGTGAACCAAAATCTACCCCGACACACACACACACACACACACATGTGACAGATTCGCGTGCGCGAAACACAAACCTGTCCTGATATAGCAACGACGACGACGACGACGACGACGATGAGAATGAAAGTAGCACCGTTCATCATATTTATCGTAGTTTAAACCGATTGCGAAAAATGGTCTCATATCAGACAAATGGATGTACAGTACACAGACACACGCTCGCGCACTATATGCCCTTCTCATTTCATTCCTTTTCTACTCGGTTCGTCTCGTTTGCACGTACATTTTCACTTTTTCTACATTTGTGGGCCGCGCGAGCGATGCAGCAGCACCCAACTCCTCTTCTACACACACACACACACACACACAGACACACAAGTATCAAACATGAAGAACGTAGTTTTTCATTGTTTATCATGTGTAAGAAAAAGCTTATTACTTGCGCTTGCTGTTCACGTAATTCCCCGTATCTTTTACTTATTCGCCTTTTTTCCCTTCTTTTGGATGACATCTCTCTCTCTCTCTCTGTTTGCGTATCGTTTCCAATTTGTTTCTGGTTTTATACGTGAATCAAAGGTATTTCGTCGGTTTAATCGATTATTTGTTCTGCGTTCCTTGTACTCTATCGCTCACTCACTCTCTATGTCTCCTTCGCTCTCTCTAGCTTCGTTCGTTGCATGAATTTGCTTTTTCTTCATCACTCGTTCGTTTGCTGAATAAGTTTATGTTTTCTTGTCTCGCTTCGTTCGTTGAATTCATTCGGCTCATTCATTTTGCTTCCGACGAACAGTGAAATGTCGGTGCTGTCGTTCAAAAAAGGGCAAACAAAATCGGAACAGCGAGAGTTGAGTTCCAAAGAACGAAGCAAATATCGCCGAAAAACCACAACAAGAGAGCGAAAAAAATAATGCACGCACATCCAAATAATTTGAAAAATGGAAATGTATATATGAAAATTTTGCGCCACGTATTCCATATGAATAGCATTAAACGGGAAAATGAAATATTTTTTTTTACTGTTTGCGAATATTTGCCGGTGATGGTTCAAGTGGTTCTCCCGTCGACTTGCATGCAAAGCAATCGAAACACTGTTCGTGTGTTTCTTGCGACGAGCATTTTACTCGTGTGGCAAAAACAAAAGATGTCAAGGCAAAAGAGAAAGAAAACCCAACGCTTGACAGCCCGAAAAATGAACAATCTTCAATGAGCTCCACTTTGTATATGGGTTTTTTGTTTTCTGTGTACGAAGAGATGAAGTGAGTGCGATTGGGCTAAATTAAAAGCATGCCCTTCGCTCCGATATATGTATACCAATGGCTGCATTTTATGTACATCCTTTACTTCAACCATTCACTTTATTGCATTGTTCCCATTTGTCGTTTATCGTTTTGTCGAATATGAAATATTTATGTCAAAGTGTAAACAGCCAAACATAAAATAAATGGCGAAGAAATTGGAATACACATAAAATGCAAACAATAAATTTTCATCAAGACACATAGCCACACAGAAAGAGAGAGAGAAAAAAAAATTGCAGGCAAATGCCACGGACCGAATGTATGCACTGTGATGTCATCACTAAAGAATCAAGTGCTCTCACTCTCTCTCTCTCTCTCATTCTCTTTCTATTTTCATTTTTCTTTTCCTTGGAAGTGATGTGAGACACACAAGTAACAAAAAACCCAATAAAATTACTACAATGTACGATGTACGTATATTATGGTCCACTCTCTGTGCAATGCCGTGAAATTCCAGCGATGAAAGACGAAATACCCTTCACTAAATAAACACTGACTTGAAATTGCCGTTTCTGAAACAGTGTCTGAAACTCTCGACCGAATGAGTTCGAAAAATAGTTACTCCATCCCACCTAGAAACAATGGTAGAAAAAACTGAATCGTTGAAGAATTTCTCAGTGAAAATGTTTTTGGGGCATTTTTCGGACTTCAAATTCATTTTGGACAGAAGAAAATGTCTAATTTAGAGGCGCAATCAGATCAAATTGAAGCAAATGCTATTGAAATTGAAGTGAATGCATCAAAGTTTATGCTTAAAAATTATTTTATCGATTAATATGCAATGTTATTCAATGGAAATCAGATTAAAAAAAAAAACAAGAAGAACGCTTCAATTCGATCTATTCTCATTTTTAAGCAAATTTTTTCGAAATCTTTGCGTTGAAAAATCCCAATTCGACTGAAAATGAAATCAAATCGATATTTGACTGAATTTCGAATTGATTTTTTATTGAAGAAAGCCATCAATTTCGTTGAACTTGTCAATCGTTGATTATACACACGCGATTAGCTTTGGTGACAAGTGAAAAAAGTGGCAACTTCCATTGAATTGCATTAACATTTACGAAAATCGCTACTCTGAAAAAACTGATGTAGGATCATGTTAAACTGTTTGTGTTGACATTTATTTCACAACAAGAATTCAAAAAGATTGTGGTAATTTCTGGTACTAAATATATTTCTAACTTTTTTTTTCAATACAAAGTCACAAAAAGATTTGTGGTACTCTAGCGGCAAAAATACATTAGCGTATAATATGTTATATACCTATTCGTGTATATTTAGTACCGAGAATCACCACAAACTTTTTGAATACTTGTTGTGAAATAAATGTCAATACAAACAGTTTAACATAACCCTACATCAGTTTTTTTCAGAGTATTTACGACTAGTTAACTGTCACATAAGTATCCATCAGATTGTGCCTTTAGTCACTGTGTCCATCGACACACGATTTTCAATAGTTCAAGTGCAACGAAGCAAAGGATACTAACTAAAAAATAAAAAACGAAAGCAGTAGCTACAACAAATTGTCAACCGACTGAAGCGTAAAGTTCGACAGAGAAATGTTGAACAAAGTAACGGGCGAAGAGTGTTGGCCGAAGATATTGGCGGATAACAAGTTTCTATATTCCAATCGATCAAAGCATTCGTGTGTTTCATGTCAAATTGTTGTTCACAAATTTACGGCTTTGGCAAAAGACAAAAAGCGACACAGAAACCGAGATAAAGATAGCGATTGAAAGGATGGAGAGAATGAGAAAGAGCGATCGAGACATGGGGAAAAAGCAAGAGATCAAGAAGAGGGAAGAGAGAGCGTAACAGAGACATAGGGTGTAACAGAAAAGGAATGGAGCAAAAAAAAGCGATAAAGGCAAAGCAAAATAAAGAGCGATAGATGAAACTATCGTTAGTTAGAAAATGTGAAAACGAGATAGTGTTTTCAGATAAAGAGAGAGTGGAAAACTATGGAATTTTGCGTCCACATGTATTCGTAAAATGTGTGTGCTACGGATAGTTGACTTCCAATCTATCGGAAGTGAAATACCTAAGAATCATCCGTGAGAGTATTATCTCATATACATAAATTCATGATCAGCATTTGATAAAAGCGTGTTCAAAGCGTGTAGAACGTCGTCTCTCTGTGTGTATGTCGTTGAACATTCCATCGTATTACGTTAATATAGTGAAAACAATGAGGCAAAAGGGAACATGTATCGGTCAGCCAATAATTCAGCGTCTTTTACCAGTTGATATCTGTTTCCATCGTATATTTTGTTGAATACAAAGAGCGGAAAAGAGAGACAGAGGTGAGTGGGGTAGTGACGGTCCTCAAAAAGGTATTATTTTGTTTGCCGTCTAATGAATTTGAAATGTACCCGTTCCGCTCTCACAGTGTGTGTGTGTGTGTGTAGTTTGCAGTGAAATTGCCATCAGGTTTTTGTCTTGTGGCAAAAACTAAATGCTATTCAATGCACAAACATCTACCCCAAAAACCGAATAGAATCTATATATATTCTCTATCGTTGAGCGAATGAGCAACAAAACGAGCATTTGCTCGCAAACGAACCGAAATTGAAGCAAGAAAAAAGGAAATGAAGTAGCCAAAAGAAAAGCGTGCTCGTTTCTATATTGGCTCAAAAATGGTTGAAGCGCAACAACAAGACGAATTTTCGCCTCCGAACACAACATTTTCACAACAAAAGCATAGATAAAAGTTTCAAACATCAAATCATTGAAATGCCGTGACCGTCTGAAGATTATCTTCAACTTGAATCACAAAGATGATGAGGAGAAGATGAAAAAAGAAGAAGACGACGAAGAAGGGAGGGAGAAAGAGCCACGTCTCCTTCATCGAAATCGAGAGAACGGTCAGTTTTAAAACAAAAATCTATCTCGTAAACGATACATCTTCGTTGGTTGTGTAGAATGCGGTGAAGAAAAAACGACGACGGCGGCGACGGCGATAACACCAACAATCGACTTTAATCGTATGGTGAAATATTGGGAATAGTTTGGAAAAGCGGAACTTATTAAGAATAAACCGGGTGAATGAAGAAGCGAGGGATGGAGACAAAAGGGTGAGAAGTGCTCAAGATAGAGAAATACGAAAAACAAGGTCATTCTTTTTCCGCACATTGACACTAAATGCTGTCCCGACGTAAAATGGACACGAATTACACATGCTCACACACACATACACACACAAACCGAACCCAATCAAATTGAATCGATCAAGTGTGAAAAACCGAATCGAGGGAAGCAAAGCAGCAAAAAAACACACATCGTCGACAGGACGAGCGTGGAAAAATAGAGCGGCAACAGTACCACCACCCAGCAAAACATACTGCAGCAAACTTTATTATTTTCGATTGTGCTAAAGTGTACACACGCCAGAAACTTCATTACATCTTCGTTTGATTTCGATGTAAATTGTTGGGGCGAGAAAAAAAAGGGGGGGCGATAGAGAATTCGAATATATCGGACCGAAGAAGAACCGGTGTCAAGAATCGCAAAAGAACGAAGTACCAGCCGCCCAAGAATGAAGAGCGAGAGAGCGAAAACTTGGGGGAAAAATTCAAAGCAGCAGTTCTTCATCGTCTTTGCTCATATAGTTTGGCGCATCAAAATTGAAAAATGTGTTTTGAATTTCAAAGTTAAATAAAAGTGATGGATTCCGTGTTCTTTTCGCTCTCTCGTCTTGAGGGCAAGCGCACGTATTTACATTTATATTGGGAAAGAAGACAAGTTTTCGACACCGACATCGACACACACAGAGGGAGAGAGAGATAGGGACAGTAGATTCTTTCCAACCATTTCACATTCCAGTCTCGCTCTTGCATCTGATGCGCTCTCGAGAATTCCGCACCACTTTTAGTTGCACCTTCCATTTTAATTTGTGCACAAACTTTGCACTTAATTTACCTGCTTTGAGCGAATGCAGCGAAAGAACGGGCGGCTAGCGTCGTGCACATACCGATAATAGTGATAAATAAGCATCTTCCATTGCACTTCATTCGGTACACATAAAACGGCTGTTGACCGTGCGTCAAATTTTGATTGACTCACGACTTTGAGTCATGTTTGAGCTGATATTTCTCCATGAAGAAAAACGAATGCCGAATAATTGATCAGCGTGGATTGGATTTTAAATCGCAACGGTTTTGCGCAACCACAACCGATGACGAAATCATTGTCGAACGAAGCGTCAAAATGTATCGAACGCTTGATGAGACTCTTTGTCTTTATTTAGGTTTGGGCCAACAGCGTTCGTCGAAATTTTACATTCAAAATGAGCGGAAAATGAAGCGGTTTCTTCGAAATAAAATGGACTTTGCCCGGAAAAATTGAGAAAACGCATAAAGTCAGATGCAGCTGAATAATCGCTAACCAAGCATAAATTGGCCAATTTTTCCCATTCAAACTTTGCAACATTTCAACCGCAAAAAAAAACGCATCACTATGGCAACAACCGAAAAAGAATTAATAAATTTTGACACACAAATGATGTGTGTGGGAGCAGATCTCACTCAAGAAAACAGTCAAAAAAGGGGGTAGCTCACACTCAACACAAAAATCATCGTTGACAATGTGTTACGTTACCTCGAACTCTCAACGGCTGTATTTCATTCAAATGTGCCATCTCGTTTGATTGTGTTCCATGTGCGTTATTTGTTTTAATTCATTCAAAAACAGAGAAATACTTCATGCTGATGACGATTGAAGCAAAGTACATCAATAGCGCCGCCTAATATGATGCGACGTTTGCATATGGCGGCACGAATCAACATCTCTGTGTACAACGCACACATAGACTCTTTGCATTCATACGAACGTACACACAAAGACTTTACTTTCACACGTACGTATAGTTACAGAAATTTATGTTTGGCGGCGCTCCCAACAAAGTTTCCACAACAGGTCTAAACGTCAAACATAGCTATAGCATATGAGCTAGGTAGTATTGATTTATTCTTTATTTATTTATTTATTGAGTTTTTTTTTCTTCCTTTTTCCTTTTTCCTCGTTTCGATGATGAATCCCGACAAAACGACCTTCCTTTTGAATCAACCGAAAAAAAGAGATCAATTCATTTGAAGAAAAAAAAAACGGGATTCGATTCCTCTTCACACACCAAGAATTTATTTATTTTCTCTCTTTTTTACGATTGCGTCCCTTTGCAACAAAACGAGGCAAGCAAAAAAAAAACAACAAACACAAACATTTACATTTTATTTCTGTTTGTATTTGCTTTTTTTCTACGGCACACAACCAAACCGGCCAAACGCGCTGCATATACAATATTTACGTGCATCATTAATTTTCAGTCAACGATTTTGACAACAACAAAAAAAGCGTTTCTATTTCGTCTGATTGAAAGTACGAAAGTTTCGGTTGGCCTACATCTTATTCAGCCCGTTGTATGGAGAAAGCGAAAGGAATATTTCGGCGGAGTAGAGCCGAGAAAGAGAGAGAGAGAAAGAGAAAGAGAAAAAGAAAGAGAAAAGAAGAGAGAGAATAGAGAGAGCAACAAAAAGTACGTTGTTTGCACCCAGTCACATAATAAATTACTTTATTTCAACAACGGAAATGAAATGCGAGGAAGAAGAGCTCAACATTTTCTGTTGAAAATGAGAAAAAAATGCGAACTCTCTCCCTCTCTCTTTCCCGCTCGCTCGTTGAATAACAACTCTGTAGAAAAAAATTTGAACTGGCCCTAGCCTCATTTAATATCGATTTAAAGTTTGTTGAAATGACGGACTCAGTGTTTGTATTTGCACTGCGAAAATATTTCATCAGCTGAAATAAATATAAAATTCTCGTTTTTTTTCCATTGTTTCTACATCATTTGATTTCACGTTCATTGTTTCTATTCATCAAACTGTGCGAGTTCAACTTCGACGAGTTACCTGTTTGTTGGCACTGCGCCTAGGTTTGCTGTAATTTTTTTTCTGTTGTTTTAAAAGCGACTTTGGTTTTAGACGCATATCAATGAACAGTTTCGGAGTAACGGTTCAAACAATCAAAACCGTTCGACGTTTCACAAGCAAGAGAATTTTTTCCGTCTTCTTAAAAGGAAGCGGACGCATTTCAAGTATTCATTCCAACGGCAGGTCACAATTATCACCATCTTTGATTCAAGTCAATAAAACTTTGATTTTTTTTTTCTTCTTCTAAATCGTTTCTTTGCCTTTTCGTTTACATTAACCAACTTGGTCTTCTAATAATTGGTCAGCGATTTCCGGTTGTTGTCGAATTTTGTGAATTCAAACCACTCATTCGAGTCCTTTACGTCTCTTTCATCTTCATTTTGGTCACATTCATTTTGAATTGATAGAAGAAAGAAAATTCATTTCAAGTTGATAAAATTGAGTTACATTCGTTTTGAAGAGATTCTATTTCGGGGTTGATAATTAACTCTCTTTTCAAATGAACTTCCGTCGTTTGTTACAAAGTTCAACACCGATAAAATTTTAGATCGCTCGAACTTATCTGTGGGTTTTAATGACACCTACAACTGACACCTTTGAAATGTTCGAATGATCAAGCATGCTATGGGTGCTATACGCATTTGGCAAATGGAAGCCGTAGCAAGTATACTCACGAAATGGTTCCGTGTTACCCGCATAAAATTTTGTCTGAAAGCTTTTTCTGTCGGATGCTCAAGTGGAGTGAAATTTCCTGAAACTGACACACATTGACACTCTATTTGCCAAACACTCTTATCTGAAAGTGAGGCTCATTGTTTGAAGCTTTCAGTGTCGGCGCACACTTCTTGAGCGAATCAGTTGAACCGCGAAAACTTGAGAATTTGGTTGAAAACTCAAAAATTTTCTTAAAATCTCATGAGCTGATTGCGCAGTGTGCAGGCATACACAGAAGCTGATTGAGAATATCAATTTTGAGAAAACTGGCGAAGCCTTATATCATTTGGCAGCCATTTCCGTGCGTACACTATACATGTGATGCCTTCTTGGAAATACGACTTTTCGGTCGGTGTCACACCGACTCGGTGTGTATAAAAGTGCTTCAATCGATTCATTTCGCAGTCAATTGTGGAAATTGCTCAGACCGATTGACAAACTTCAATGAGTCGAGAAAAGAGAGAAAACAAGAGCGTCGAAGTTAACCGAAAATACGAGACTTTTCCATCCTTTTAGAAGGCGACGCCAAAAAACGAATTCGAAGAAAAAAAAAAGCTTTTTAGTAACAGCAGGCTGCTACTGCCAGCAGCAGCAATAACAACGACAACGACACAGTAAATAATAAAAACATACAAGAGTGCTTTTATAACACTTGACTTCCAGCCGAATTGTTTCATTTTTTCGGTATTCGGCCTCAAAATCGATGCGATATGTGTGCGTGTGTATGTGTGAATTAAGCTGATGGAATCATGAAAACGAGCAATGTCAAAATCTCAAATCGTTGAGATTTGCTTTGTTTCGTCGTGTCAGAAATGATGTGAGGTGCTAAAAACCGAAATCTCGCACTCTCTCTCTTTCTCGCTCTTTCATACGATTCGGAATCGGCTGTAGCTAATAATAAGAAAATCCATGACGAATCGATGCGAAAGCAATCAATAAAAAAAATATAATATGTATGTCAATTGATAATTGAATGATGCGAACGGGCAATGATGATTGCGACAAAATCGCTTTTACCGTTTCACTTCCGTCATTGCGTCGAAATCGAATGGCAACGAACAAACAAACGAAACACGAAAAAAAAACTTTATTTGATTGATCTAGCCAATTTATGTACACACATTTCGTATGTGAGCGTTTGGTGTGTGTTGATTTGGCTTCGCATTTATGCACGCTCGAATTTAAAGCGCTCCCGTTCGCTAGCAAACGAAATGGCGCTAAACATATCAATGGCATTGACTGTTATAGCAACGTGAAGAAATCACATTTCTCTTTTCATCGCTATCACCAAATGTTTTGTTCCCCTGCAATTTCTTCCCGGACAATTTTTCTTGTGTACGCGCGACCCTCGAAGGAAAAGAAATGAACGAACGAAAATTGTATTGCATGAGTTAGGCGAGAGAGGGAGAGAGAGAGAGAGTTCATGCCAAGCAACTTACTTTTTCTTTCCGTCCGACTTCTTCTACTTCTTCTTCATTCACTTTTTCTGCCGTAAAATTATTGTAACAGCAAAATGTGTGAGTACAAAAGTGTCGTCAAAAGTTTTGCGTGCTCGATGAATGCATCGCCGGATGAAGAAATGAAAAAAACGGAGCAAAAATAGCACGCCAAGAGAAAAAGAAATCACGACAACGAAATCAATACACAAAACGACAATAGCAATCCATATACGAGACCATTTGAAAAACCAGAAAAAAAGGTTTCGGACGGTTTTTTATTACAATTCAAACGTTTATTTCCAATATTTTCGGCAACATCGGCATCTGCATCGTATACAAAACACCCAATTCGATACACACACACATACACACCACACCAATCGACCGACGGAACGAAAAATGCAAAACAAAACAACCGAATGAAGAGACGGAAAAAATGGCAGCAGCAGCAGCAGCAGCAGCAGCAACAACAACGTTTTATACTTCATTGGGCAATTTTCTTTTGTCGATTTGATATTGTTGGCGGTTTTTCTTGAATATCGATCGAATAGCATCGTGTACATCGCTACATATATAAATGTATTTTTGTCGTTGCTGCTGCTGGGCTCTGGCGCTGCTCTATTTATTGTCGATTTCTTTCGAATTTATTTTAATTTAGTTTGCGGTTTTCGTTGCTATCGTTCCATTTGGCGGGGTTTTGTGCCTGTGCCTCTAGTCTCAACCCACCAGTCCTTCTGCTCTTCTCTGCCATGTCTCATTTTATCGTTGACCCACTCTTTCCTCCCGCCCGTTTTCCCGCTCTTTTTGCTTTCGATATTTAAAGCATCTGCTTAAAATCGAACGCCAATTGTTTTGGATGGTTTTTTTTTCGGCCCTTGTTTATTTATCATTGTTGCCACACGAAAATCAACGTCGGCACAAAAACAATACGGCATGCTACCGCAAGTCCATTGTTCTGGCATCGGTCTGTCTTCTTGTTGGCCCGTGTGTCTTTGTGTAAATGTGCATGTTTCAACGGAATGGATAATGAAAATGTTCGGTGTGTGCTTTTGTCAATTCGATTGAGTTTTTGCAAGTCGATCAACTTATTTCGCTGTTTCAAATTGAATGAGCAAGAGAAAAAGAAAGAAAAAACCTTTTGACCAATGAATGCGTTGACCCAAACAATCGCACACAATTTTTACTGTCAACCAATCAGCCAACAGCCATCTAATACTGTCATCGAAATGAACTGAAGTTCAAAACAATCTCAGTTCCGAAACAAAAACGAATGAGAAGAAAAAAAAATTCGCTCAATCATATATTTGTTCTATTGCACACGTCATTTTCTTGTTTCCATTCGCAAAAGGTTGGACAAAAAGTGTGATAAATTTGAATGACATGAGTTTCTAATTAAAATTTATTTATTGTCATATATATTTGATGTGGCGCCTTCGTTGAAATTGGACACAACTCAAATGAAATGGCATGACAATGCCTGAGGTGGTGGGGGTGGTTGCAACGGCCGCACATTTCCAAAAAAGGCGATCAATCACTTGTCAATTTTTGTCGACGAACATTCAAAACGACAATTCAAAAAATAAAGTGTCGATGACAGTGTGCCTGGGTTCGAAACGGGTCCCCGTCCCGGTGGATGAATAAAAAAACAAGCCAATTCCATGTGTCTATTGGCAGACTTTAATTTTTAATTAAATCCAAACTTTCGGTACGATTCCGACATACGCGCACGCCCTCGTCGTTCCATCTTATTGTAATGTTGTCATTTCATTTGTGTGTGTGAGTCTTACAGCTCTGTGTGTACAAACGTTATGATGTTGGCATTGATGATGATGATGGTGTGAAAGGTGTCGAAAAAATGTCGTGCCTGGTGTGGCAGGTCGGTTGATGGCGATGATTTGTACGCGAATAGCCAAACAGACACACAATTGGTATGTGCGTAATTTTCTTCGGTGTCATTTATTATTCGAAGGCCTCGGTCCAGCCATTAAAAATTACCTGTCATAAAGTTCAGCTTGTGTGAGCTGTTAGAGAATGGCGGAGGGTGGGCGAGAGCAGTGTCAGTCAGCAATATATAAATTATGTAGAATCGAGCATAATTTGAATCATTGACAGTTACGGACGTGTCATCGGAACAGTCAAAAAATGATGAAAATTGATGGTGTGATGTGCGTGAATGTTTTATGCAGCGAAAAATCCATCATACTCTCTCACACAAACACACGAACACAACGTCAGTCCCAAAATCTTACCATAAACGTACAGTTTTTTTTTCGTATTGCTCGCAGCCATCTGTCGATGGTTCGCACCCAGCCATACTGAGTCGAACTTGCATATCGAATTTTATTTATTACTTGTCAGTCGACATTTTTGGCCTTGCGATGACATTCTGTCGCATCTTTTTAATTATGAATTCAATGATTAGTGATTACTCTCCGTTTCCCTCCCACCCACTTTTACACACTTTGACACGCTGTCTTTGTCTGTCAATTGCTTCATTGCTCCAGATCATGTTCTTACTTTTGCTCTTGCTTTCACTCTTGCTCTTAGTCTTGTTATTGCTGTCTTTTACCTTCATTTGCTCTTCATATTGCTTGCGGAAATTGATCACACACATCAAAATGGTTCACATACAAATCGGTTTTCAATATATGGAAAAGTTTGCGTCATCAAAATGGTTTTCGCATAGTTTTCGATGAGAGTCGCTTACACACATACACACTCTCACTCTAACATTCACCACACAAACTGACACACTCACACTCACCACCGAGCTGTGCGGCTGATCTAGGGTGAGCAAGAGCCACTTGAATCGCCCCAAGATGCTTTGAATGCTAAAGCTGCTAACCACCTTTTGATGCGATTATTTCAATTTACACCTAAATTGAACACACATAATAAAACACAAGCCGGGATTAACTCATACAATATTCCGTCGACAATAAATTTTCGATTGGATTTTCGTTGTGTTTTGATACGAAAATCACATGAAAACACATACACAGTACACACACGCACACGCACATACCAAAATTGTATCCCAAATGCTTCATCTGATTATTACTTATAGATTGGTTGGATAGAGCCAAAGGTCCGAATTTTCGAATAAATATCCTGGGAATCAATATAATTTTCAAGTGTTAGGTATAGTTTAAATCCCATCCGTATACAATGGCGATGCTTGCTTACGTCGGATCGATGGGCCGGTGTATTGGGCATATATATAAAATGTTAGTAGTGCCTATTCGAAAGGATTCAGAGAGAAAAAGCATCATTTTTCCACAGTTGAGACACAGGAGAAATTTGAGGGAATCTAGAAGAGAAGAGAAAAACAGAGAGAGAGAGAATCGAGTGAGAGACTTAAATCTCGGCATATACACACCGAAAATATCTCAAATTTCTTCATCAACTTGAGTGGAACTCGTGCAAAATGCCTGCTTCGACCGAAAGCTGTTCCAAATTCGCCTCTTACCAAGAGGAAAATTTCAAAAAGAAGCACCAAACACAGATGAATATAGTCGAAAGTGGATTTGTGTTTTGCGTGCACCACATTTAATTAATTGATTTTATAAATCGTTGCTCCGCATGCATAATTCGGTTGCTGGTGGGTTTAGTTTTTTTTTTCTTTGTGTGCCTCTCTCTCGCTTCTTCAGATGGTTTTGTGGTTTTTGTCGCATTTCAATGAGGCAACAAAACATTATCCGCATTCAATTGAATCCGGCTGATTCGACCTTTCCTTCTATTTCTCTGTCTTGTTCTCGCAATTTGTTAGGCTTCTTCTTCACAATTGTTTTGAGAGTCAATTTTTAAGCGCCTAACGTGTTCGTGTGCCCATTTATTTTATTGATGTCGGTGTCGATTCCGAAAAGTCAACCGAACGACTAAGATCAAATGTGTCATAAAACCAAAAAGTGTTTATTGTCGATTGTGTGTCTTGGCTGTGTGCTAGACTGGGGCAAAAATGAGTGGCCATTAAAAGTTTGCCGTTGCACGCGTTCGAAACAATCGTTCAAATCCTGTTTGAGTCGTCGGTTTTCGTGAAAATTCATCGGGGAAATTGCAATAGAATAATAAACCCAAATCATACAAATTATGTTTAATAAATTTAAATCATGTTTTATGCACAAGTTTTCCATCATCATCATCCCCCACCCACCCATATCCATTTTATTTAGCTCTTCATGTCGCTTTCCCAGTTCTCTCTTTGCATGCAAAGCTTAATTTTATCGTTGGCAAATTTCTGCTTTTGAATCCAGACGGATTCACTTTGAATCCACAGTCAGGCTTCATCTCTCTTTTTGACAAAAACCAATTCGGCTTTTTCTTACAACGTTAGGATGAGATGAACATTATTTGTCCTGTGGTTAAAATTGTCCCTGATCGAATTGTGTGTGAGTGTGTGTGTGTGTGTATTTCGGTGACCTTATGCATTAATGACACCGGACGCACCGGACACTGGACGCTCGAGCACCGAGCACATTATTCAAAATATTACACACTGCCACTTGTATTAATTAAAATTTATTGCATCCCCTTTCGGTTGATATGAACTATGGAGCTCGCTCTCTCCCTCTTCCTTTCTCTCTCTCTCACTCTCTCTCTCTCTCTTTGTATCGCTCTGCAGCTCGCCCACACTCTTCCAAAACTCCGAAGCTACCATGATTGATCATGGTGATTTTTGGTGTTTGAATTGCCTCCGAGCAGATTAAAATTTACCAATTTTAGTTTTGGTTTCGAAGCTTTTTTCTCTCTCGATACAAATGAATTTCCGACGTGATCTAATCCCAGATTTGATTCAATGCGATATCATCACTCAAGAAGAAGAATAAGAAGATGGAAAACACATTAATTCAGCAATCCTTTAAAAAAAGGCCAAGAAAAAAGCGCTTTTTAATAGCACTTGAATTGCTAATGGTATTGCATAAATATCAAAATTGCCATCGACAAGCGGCGTAACGTATGTTCAAAGTGAAATGACATGTTAAAGTTTAATGGAATCGCTGCCCCCGTCTCATATTCCAGTTGTTCGATGACATTCAACGTATTTGTTAAGTTGCAATAATGACAATGGACGGCCTATGCTGTCCATCTTCTTGTCCTTTGTTAGTTTGTGACTAGAAAGTGCCCATCACTACCACTGCCACCACTTCACACCACCGCCATGGTCGATGACCCCGAAAAAGTGTGATGTATTGAGCGAACAATTGCACTGATAACAACAGTGCGAATGAAAATAAATTTCATTGTGGACGAGCGAACAAAAAAAAAGAAGAGCACACAACAGTAGCAGAAGCAGCGGCAGCAAGAGACACCCAACAACAACTTGAAAGTTTATCAGTTCTTTTTATTCATTGTATAAAGTTAATTGCATCGTTACAAAACGCAAATGTTTGCAGTATTTACAAGTTGTCGTGTGGCTTGCACCGCCTTTTTTCCCTCTCGTCTCTTCACTATTCGATAGACAATTTTTATACGCCGTCGTCGTCGTTGTTGTTGTTGTTGTTGTTGTTTGTCCATCGAACGGATGTCTATTGTTCGTGTTGGAGCAAGAACAAAAAAAAAAGAGAAATAACACAGTATAATGTCATTTCCATTTGCTGGAAGCGAATTGCACTTTTTACCTCTCTCTCTCACTCTCGGTCGCTCGCTCGCTCGCCTTTTTAATCACAAAATTTAATTGACTTAAATTAACGCCAGCTATATGCACTTTCATTACATTAAAATAAAACGCCCGTTGCGAGCGCTCGTCCAACAACAGCACAAATGGCTCTCATTGTATTGAAAAGGGGGGTGTTTTTCAATGAATGGAAGAAAACAAATGACGACGGAAAAATGCAAATGCGTTTTGCATCGGCAAAATGCGACCGAGCGCTCGTTGCCATTTTACCATGTAGTGAACGTGAAGAGGACGAATTGAGCGACATAGAGAAAAAAAAATGTAAAATTGGTTTGATGCTCGTTTTTGATAGTGCCATGATCGTAATGATTTTTCCTGCGATTTTTCGTGTCGTACATTCAAAACCATTAACCGCGTGTTGTGTGTACGAGGACGCGCGCGGGTGCAAGCAAGCAAAAATTTGCACACCAAACATTTTCCAACCAGTTGTACAACTAAATATCCCCAAGTACACTTCATATCAAAATCAGAGACATTTTCCAAAAGCAATATCTCGCAACTATTTCACGCTCACTTCCATTGATATGCTTGCATACACAGACACACACACACACACACACACAGAGAGAGAGAGAGAGAGAGAGAGAGAGAGAGAGAGAGAGAGAGAGAGA
>NW_022601403.1:1709219-1823034 GCF_009176505.1 Sitodiplosis mosellana | reverse complement strand
AGAGAGAGAGAGAGAGAGAGAGAGAGAGAGAGAGAGAGAGAGAGAGATACGTTCACAACGAATTCTCTAACCAGCTGTCTGTGTCTCTATCCTTCGAAACAGATAGCCCGACGATCAAACGAAAGAGAGTGACTCTCACGTGCACATAATATTCTAAACGAAAATGACATTCAACAAAACGGCACGAACATTTTTCGAGTACTTTGCAACCATTTCACTTCCCAATTAAACTATAATGGCCATTTGGAAACATGAGTTGACGACACATTGAGACAAAAGCGACCAGAACACATAGAAAAAATACTGACAGACTAGAGTGTCACACAACAGCTACTGGAACTTAAATGAAAAAGCTCTTTGTTGCACGCATTTTGCAAGTGAAACGAAATGAAATGCGAGCTTTAACCGTGGTGAAGAGTATCAATTTTCAGGGAATTGATTCTCCTTGTCAAATTTTACTTGTTTTCTTTTGCCAGATGATTCTGCATTATGCTTCGAATAAGACTTCCAAGAGGTTGATTCGAATTTTACTACTGTGTCCAAAAAGTAAGGTGACATTGCATTTATTTTGAAAATTCTTTATTTATTCTTCCAAATCAATTTCATCGCCTTCAAAGTAATCCCCTCCCGATACAATGCACTTATGCCAACGGATTTTCCAATCTTCGAAACAGTTGAAAAAGTCGACTTCTGGGATGGCCCTCAGCTCCGTCTTCGCTGCGGCTTCAATCTGCTCTATCGTCTCAAAACGGTGTCCCCGGAGCGGTCTTTTGAGCTTGTTGAACAGCCAGAAGTCGCACGGTGCCAAATCAGGTGAATACGGTGGTTGTGGAACGATATGAGTCGAGTTTTTGGCGAAATGTTCACGAAGAATGATCGCATTGTGAGACGATGCATTATCATGGTGCAAAAACCAAGAGTTGTCTTTCCACAATTCCGGCCTCTTTTGGCGGATAGCGTTACGCAAACGACGCATAACACTCAAATAATATTCCTTGTTGACTGTTTGACCCGGGGGAAGGAACTCATAATGCACAACACCCCGATAATCGAAGAAAACAGTCAACATGACCTTGATTTTTGAGCGACTTTGGCGCGGTTTTTTTGGTCTCGGCTCACCTTTGGCACGATATTCGCTCGATTGGTCGGTTGTTTCCGGGTCGTAAGCATAGATCCAAGTCTCGTCTCCAGTGATCATGCATTTCGTCTTGTCAATGTAGTCAGAAAGCATTGTTTCACACACGTCAACTCGACACCTTTTTTCCAAAAAATTCAATGATTTCGGTACCAGTCGAGATTTGACGCGTTTGAGGCCCAAAACATCCTTCAAAATGGTATTGACTGAGCCTTTCGATATGCCAATATCATCAGCAAGGTCTCTAATCGTTAATCGACGGTTTTCCAACACCAAATCTTTAATTTTTTGGACGTGAGCTTCGTCGGTTGAGGTTGATGGTCGCCCAGCACGCTCTTCGTCTTCGACACATTCACGGCCTGCTTGGAACTCACTATACCACTTGTAAACATTTTTTTTCGACATAGCCTCATCACCAAAGGCTTTCTGCACCATCCTCAACGAATCCGCAGCAGAAAATTGATTCCGCAAACAAAATTTAATGCAAATTCTTTGATCAACAAATTTCGACATCGCAAAAAACGAGAAATTCACTTTTAGCAGTCCACAAAACGAAGCGTATCTCAAACACTAATGAATATTTTGACGTGTAAAAAATAGAAGGATTTTTTCAAATTCCCCAGCGCGCTAAATTTTAAATGCAATGTCACCTTACTTTTTGGACACAGTAGTATGCTTGTGACAAGATTGAGTCAGCGAATTCAAAACTTTTTTTATAAAGGGAATTTACGAAAATTTCACGCCCAACTATCGATAGTTTATTTTTTTTTTCAATTAACCTAATTAGTTTCGAAAGAGGATCTCTTTGTCTGTTTGAAAGCCCAAAAAGGCTCTGAGGATTTCGAAAATTCATTTTGGATTGAAAAAAAACCTAATCCATTGAATATAGACAGTATAAAATAAAAAAAAAATGGAACAAAAGTAATCTTTTGTTGTCGAAGATTGCAAAAATGTCTGATTTTCAAATTGCCGATATTTATAAATGTTCTCCAGAACTGAAAAAAATGAAACACGTACATCGTACATAAAGAGCGATTTTCAATCATTTTATACCGTCAAATGTTCAATGTTCATTAATTCACAAATGAATATTCATTCAAAGCCATTTGTACCAATTTGTGTTTAATTTAGAGTTCTATTGTGTTTTGCATTCAATTTGAGTGTGGTCGCCATGTCATTGACTGCAAATGAAATGAGTTGTGGCAAATAGCGATCGAATGCATGAAACCTTAATATGGTTTTTATTTGATTGGTAATTTCATTCGTATTGATAAACTAATGAAAAACGATTTACCGGTTTAAAAAGTGACGTATACGATCAATAAGATGAAAAATAGTTGATTCGGGCCAATGTTTGACATTTCAAAATTAAAAGAGATAACATTCATTTAAAAAGAGTCAATACTCAGAGCGGAAAGAGTCAATCGTTGGAAAGAGAAGATAGAAGTCAATCAATTTGAAAAGAAAAAAAAGTCAATCCCTCTTTCCTCCCCTTCCCAAAAAATTTGAATTTCGAGCGAAAAAAAAAATGAGCGAATACGAATTTTCCAAATGAAATAAGAAATCCCAAATTCCGATGATTCCACGTCGTGCACTCGTGAATTCGTGTTCCGTTTTGTTTCTCTAAGCTCGTTTGCCTAGAGCCACTTTTTGCGTTTGTTTTACTAGGAATGTTTTACGTTCATGGGACGTGGGGATGGGGTATAAATCGTTAAACGAATTCAGTTTGTTGTTAAATTGATCAAGTTTGGCTGGGATTTGATTATTTATTTGCATCATTCGAAATCAGCAAGCATACGATACACCTAAATCCAATTTGAATGTTTGCCGATTACGTGCGTGTTTTTCCAGTGTATCCGTGTGAATAGGTGTCCTGTGAGAGATTTGTCGGAAGGCAGCACCACCGTTACGATGACAACAACAACGACAAAAAAAAGAGAAATAAGCGCGCACCAGCAATAGCAACAGCAGCTAGCCGAAGTCTCGAAAAAAAAAATATGGCGACATCAACAAAAATATCTCTAAAAATAAAAGTGAATAAACACATTCACTCACGGTTTTGCAGCTGAATATCGGACGGGAGTCGAACAACAGCAACCGGAATGAAAGCGCAAGCGGAAAATGGAATCAATGTGTGCAGACACTCGCTCTCACTCTCGCAGAGCAATAAATGCGGAAAGTAGAATGTGATCAAGTCACTGAATTTCCTAGCTCACTGTTCCCCAGTGTGTTCACATCTATTTCGTTTTCATCTTTTTTTTTCCGGCGTCCAGTGCTGCTGCTGTTGTTGTTCTATTCATTTGTTCTTCGATGTTGTTGTTTTTTCGTTCGGTTTTCACTCGTTTAAAGTGGCAACTAGTACAATGCGATCGGGGAGGTTTTTCGGTGATTTATGCACTTTAGTGTTGTTCTATCGTCACTGCGCTGCCGCCGTCACCGCTACTAATACCGTGCAGACAATCGCAACATCATCAGTGTGTTTGATTGCGAGCGTTCGTTTCGATTTTTTTGTGTGCTTCATTTCAATTTCATCTTTTGTTATGTGATTCAAATACACTCGACTTTTTTTCCGTGTGCGACACACTGGCTTTTTGGCTCTTTTTTTCGCCATTCGATGGTGAATGGCTTTTTTTGACTGGGATATATTGGATTAAGCGTATGCGAACGCTCTAATGATTCGATTTTCGACAGAAATCAAATAACTTGAAAGAGAAAGAGAGAGAGGAACAAAGTTGTACCTGTCCGCCGTTCTGAGAACAACTCTGAATAAACAATACAACGTGAACGTGGCCAAGCGAAAAGGTGGTTGCCTAATGACTTTGATGTTTCAGATGAGGCGCAAACGCAACAGACACACCACAAAACCATTCAACATTGTACAGTCAACCGTGACACACCATAAATTCCATCAAGTTTAATCCCCAAAGCCTTGCGCAAACCAATCCAAGTCGATAGATAGTCCTTTGCCGTCGACGTTGTTGGTGTGCTGCTCTTGTTTGACGTTAATTCAATTACGCGATATCTGCCATTTGAAAATTATGCCAAGGGAAAAAAGTGCCTCATAAAAACAACCACCCCACACGAACAGAAAAAAAATACATACCGAATCTCTATCGCGTTCGTTCTTTCTACCGCTAGCGCTGTCTCGCTCGCTCGCTCGCTCACTCGTTTGCTTTGTCAGGCTTGCTCGCTTAGTTTCACTTGCTCACTCGCTTACGCGCTCGCTCGATCCATCGCATTTGGTATTCAAATCAATTTTTCGATATCGCCGAAATATTCCGATACAAAACACTAAACACAAATTTCGAAAAGCACTAAACAAAACCGTGTTTTCTCTTCAATCGCTCGCTCGCTCGCTTGTTTGATCGCTCACTTGTTTTTCGCATACATCATGATGGTAACGAGTAACAAACACAAAGAGAAAAAAAGAAGAGAGAATTTCGTACATGTATCGAACAACACGTTTGCCCATTTGCGTAATATTACGCTTAATCAATGCCATGCAATGAAATAAATCGGAAAGAAAATGCCATTTTCGAAAGGGACTGCCATGCCTTTCAAAATTCGGTGTGTGACTTAGCCTGTGATGCTTAGATTGTTTTCTTTTTTCCTTTTCGTCGAATGTTTTATATTTATTTATTTTGTTGTTGTGTTGGTCTTGTTATGCGATTCAATTTTGTGATTAGCTGAGTTGCTTTTTGTGAATTCTGAGCGTTCACGTTGAGATTCTCCCGCCTCACTTGTGCTCGAAGAGCGCACAGAACAAACGGCAATTGACATAAAAGTAAAATGTGATTTCAAACAAGTACTGATCGATTTCGAGGCCATTTCTTTCTCTTTTCTTTCGTTCCTGAAAGTTGAGACTCATTTGTGCCGGTTGAAGCGTCAATGTCAAGCTTGTGACACTAAATGCGAAGAGGAATATTAGACGATGGGCTATTATGCGACGTGGTGAATAATCAATGACTGGGAAACAAAGAAGTGGCGCCGTTGTCGTCGTTGTCGTCGTCGTCATCATCGCTGCCGCTACTGCCATTGTGCCCCATTTTGTTTACATTTCGAATTGAACATACACATTCACCAGAAGAGAAAAAAGAAGAAGAGAGAAATCCACGCTTCCATGCAAATTTTCTATGAGTCAAACAATCAAAAGCGTGTGTGCCTTTGTTTTTGGTTGCGCTTCGTTGCTTCTGTTTTCCGTGCCCAATCTTCGTTTATTTTATTTTTTCTGTTCCTCCGCACATTCCACAAGTTACTTACAGTGTGTGCACATTTGCACGATGTGGATATGGGACACATTCGAAAAGACTTTGCTTGTTTGGCTTTTATCGATTTTCATGTTTTCGTTACTCTCACATTTCCCATCACGTTAAAGTTTTCGCTTTTGTCTTTGGCACACTCATTTAGACGGGACTTCACCTTTATGGCGCTCGACGAACGCCACTCGTACATTGTTTTCGGCGCCAGTTAAGGTCACAGCCGTAAGGCATACTCGGGCCATACTCTCAAATTTCCATCAAAAACTCAAACACATACGCACAGACAGCACTATTGGATAACCCTTGTCCAATTTTCAGCCAATATATCAATCCATCCATATTTTCGGACAACTTTACTCATATTGTCTTACTTTTTGGCCAACCCTACTAGTATTATACATACTATTGTACATTTGGCACTTGGAGGTAAATTAGTATGAAGTTGGCCACAAAATGAGACAATATGAGTGAAGTTGTCCGAAAATATGGATGGATTGTCATATTGTCCGAAAAAGAGATTATTTCCTATTGGAAATTTTTCGTATCTGTGCGTATGCAATGCTCAGGCCCAATTGTATGTTGCGCCAATCTAATCAAAATGACGGTAATTCCAACCGAGACATATTTCAAATGTGATACGGTTTTTTTTTTCTAATCATAAGCCTTGTTATTGACATCAACTCGGCGTCGTCGTCATCGTTATCATAGTTCACCTAGTCACATTTTTTTCCCATGATAATTTACGGAAGCTTACTCATTCAATTCGTTCCCTTCTTTCTTTTCATTCATTTTCTTTCCTATTCTTTCCCGGGCTGTGCTGGGCTGTGATGAGCTGTGCTTTGTTTTGCTTCTCTTCCTTTTGCTTATTAATTCTTTCATTTTCGCTCTTTCTCTCTCTGCTCCTATCTCAATCTCCATCACATCACCTCTCAATGCGTTACATTGACAAATCCATTTTGGTTCATTCACTTTGGCTCAAACGTGGAGTCACACTTAAATGCAAATCAGCTACACATACGTTTTCGCGCATCGCGTATTCAACTTTAACCATTCAAAAGCTACAAATAATTGTCTTTTATGTATGAGCACGTTGTTTTCATCAAGCTATTTTCTGGTGTCTCATCTTGTTTACCCTGCCCCATTCCCGTTTCATTTTCTCTCGCTCATCGATTTTCAACTTGAAACCAATTGAGCAAAAAGTGTCACATGGAATCGAACGAGCAGAAAGAAAACCAGATCAAGAGTGTGTGTGATACGGTGGGAGAGAGAGAGAGAGAGAGAGAGAGAGAGAGAGAGAGAGAGAGACGGGAAGCCGAGATTCGAATGAAATTCGATACGATACTGATTTTAACGCACCCTTGACTATATGTACATCTTATCCCAAATGCGAGAGTGAGCGTGATACGATAAGAAGCGTTTTGTGTGTCATCATGCCAAAAACGATATAAAACAATGCAAGATCGTTTTCGCGTGCGCGCCCATATTGCGTATCCGATATGTCTGTGTATTGCATGTGTTTTAAGCTGTGTAAAAATGGTTGTACGGCAGATGTAATCGCAACTTTAATCGAAATCCAATGTGCCGTATCAACGCGATACATAGCCCACGTCTCTGTCGTATTCAATCTATTTGTTCCACACAAACACACACATTTCCAGCGAAAAAGGCATTTCTCGTTTACGCTTGGCGATAATCGAAAACTGGTTGCGATTCTCATTTCATCTCTTTAGCTCGATCTTTGTCATTGTAAATAGATTGTTAACATAGCGGTACAACGATAATACTACGCGCCCTAACTACGTTATGCAAACTACATGATGTAGAGCACTACGCGCCCCGGCATGTTTGTATGGACAGTGCACCGCTATGATTGTTAACATATATTTTTCTCTGTCGCTGAATACGAAAATCAAATTAAAACCAAATATCGATTGTTTAACTTCATGCTGATTCTCAAGAGCAATTAAAATTAAAATTTAATCTTGTGTTGGATTCGAGTTGGTGTCCACACGATATGCATGGAAATTCAATGAATTTGAAGTGACACTCAGTGACATCAAGCGATATCCCTTTTTTCCCGATGTATTTTTATTTCCATCTGCACTTGTGTGGGACTGGAAGCCTTTGGGAAAGTGGTATCGGAAATAGAAAATTCCAAGGGAATTTATTCATTTGCACGCAACGACAAGGAAAATTCCAAAAGTCAGTGAGTTAGTCAGTCAGTGAGTTGAAATACGCACCGAATGCAGTCCACATTTACATAATGGAAATATGGTTAGAAACCTTTCGCTCATCCATTCGACAGACGACCAAATAAATTGGCATATTTTACGTTCGAATTATGAAATTCCCTCTCGAGGTTTTTTTTTCTGAAAGCACACCCTTCAAATTCGGAAGGCATCAATTTGAAATTGAAAAAGAGAATGAAAGAAAAAAGCCCCAAAACACCTTGACTTTTGACTGTGTCGCCCGTTCCGAACACACAAACAACGACTTTTAACAAATCGATAGCAAACACAATGCTCGGTTTTTTCGTTGATGTTATTATTGTAAAGCCATGGTCATGGGCAATCGTCGCCACATCGAATTAAATCACATTGTGTCGTGGTCAAATCGTTACAGTAATTTTATGTCGGTGTTTTTCTTCTTGTTGTTGTTGGGCCATTGCAAAACCATTTCGGTTTCAATACGGTGTGTGGTTTTTTCCTTTCTGTTTATTTTTTTTCTCTTTGGTCTCGGATTCGGTTGTTGAGCAACACAACAATTTACTGCCATTTCACCGCCTGATCAATCAAAAGATACGCTACGGCCGGGGCCAACCAAAGTCGCAAGTACTTGATGTGTCATTGGGCGCTCAGCAACGCTCAGAAGTCGCAGTTAATCTGATCTCTCTCTCACTCTCTCTCTCTCTCTCTCTCTCTCTATCTCTCTGGTGAAGAGACAGAAGGCAAACAGTGAGCTTAGTGGTAGAGAGAGAGAGAGAGAGAGAGAGAGAGAGAGAGAGAGAGAGTCAGTCACAGCTCAGTCTCAACCAGATAAATCTATACTGTCATGGGTATTTTACCGAAATCTCCCCGCATCGCAAAACGGATGCCCTTTTTATTGCTCTTGGTTTGACACATCCAAATCAATGCTACTTGATCTCTGGCTCTCTGTCGGTCTTGTCTCTATCTCTATCTCGTTCACTTTCGGTTGAATGTAATTCCTCGTTTTTTTTTCAGTTTTCATTTCAACATTGTCGACAGGGAGACGTTTTTATTTCATCTTAACGGGTGAAGCGGAGAGCAAACGAGCAACGGGGAAAAAATCAAAGAATAAAACAAAATTTCTTGTTTCAATGCGTATCGTATTCATTTTACGATTATTACGACTTTTTTCTCTTCTATTCTCCGCACTTTTTCCTTCTCTCTCTCTCTCTCTCTCTCTGGCTTTTTCTCTTTTTCGTTCTCGCTTATATTTCGACGGCCAAACGAATTGAAAGCTCAAAGGAAAAAGAAGTACACAAACATTGGATAAGGTTTTGTGATTTTATGTCTCTCTCTGTGTGTGTGTGTGCGTGCGTGTCGCAAATTCTTTTTTTTTCGCTGTAATTCCGTACTGTTGTGATGTAATCGAAAAGAATAAAATCAGACAGAAAATCGAATGCTTGCACACTCCTCGGCTATGAAATCGAAATCGGATTCAATTTCTATGAGAACTGAAGAAGGGGCTGGAGCGGAGTAGAGTGAGGGTACCAAAAAACGCCAAAACATGCCCGAATGAATAAAAGTTATTGTCATTGAGATAAGAAAGCGTCATTGTTCAGCTCTCGTCGCAAACCATGATTCGTTGCGTACATACAGCCCCGGCTATCTATTCACAAATGAATTACGATTTTAGAATTCATTCGATTTTGTGCTTCTCTCTCGATCCACCGAAGCGCACTCACAGTAAACACAAACGACACCAATCACAAGACGTCAATTTGATTTATTTCATTTGATTTTGTCGACGATCTTCCGTTGAATCGTAATTTTTATATGAAATTATACGCATTCCCTTTGGAATGTGGGTGTTTTTTTTTCGGCGGTAAATGGAAATTCTAGGTAAATTTGAACCGCTTTTGTTGGGTTTTCGGCTTTTGTTTCTTAATTCTACCAGGTGTGAATTTTTACTTCAATTTGTAACATTTTTGGGAATTTTGAAGAGGAATCTTGCAAATTTTTCATTTAATCACAAAGTTTCAGGGCACTTTTCGAGAATTTTGCCCAAATTTTTGATGAAAAAGTGAATTTTCGCACGCATTGTGGTCTTTTATGATATACTCTCCAATTTTTTTCTAATTTTCGATATTCAATCAAGTCTGTCACTTTCATTTTCGATTAACTTCGTCAAAGGTCGATTTAATTATTATCGATTTGTTAGTTATCGTACTGATCCACGACAAAAGCGTTCGATCCTTCAGGATTCATTGATGTTTTAATAATGACACTTATTCTTAGGGGGAATTTCAAATTGAAACTCCAGTTTGCGAATTGTGTATAAAACCTTATTAAAAACATTGCAACTTGTTCTAGCCTCAAAATTTCACTTCCTTCTTTGGCGCATAGAAATGTCATAATAAATTGTCGATTGCCATGCCATTACCACCCGAATGTCCTGCTGCGTGATCAATTTCCTCTACAAAAAAAGCCACAACAACATTGCTGTTTCGCTGAAAATATGTCATATTCAGAAAATGACCTTGTTCGTTTGGATATTTCACTACGATTCGTTCCACGTGGACTTGTTCACGCGTGCGCTTCAATAATTCTTCAAACGAAAATGGCTAATCTCGTGATGCATTGGCTCATAAATTAATGTTTACCGAAAAATGGTGTTTAATTTCGCGTTTTTTTTTTCTCAATTGAACTTGACTTACAAGTTAATCTCGTACGCTCGTCTAGATTGCACAGCTCAAATCTAAATAAAGCCTGTTAATCGGTCTGATTAATTGGAATTTGTGTTTAACTTTGTGTCTGTGTGGATGGAAAAAAAAGGATAAAAATATTCGCAGCAAAAATTAAATCTGCGACGATAAGAAGCCAAAGAGCAACTTCGTGTCGGCAAAGAGAAACTGAAAGTAAAGCTGAGAGATAGACTGAGAGAAACACACTGAAAGAGAGTCTGAGAACTTAAATAGCGTGAAACTTTTCGACTCTCGGTAATTTAAATCGTTGGAATGTTCCGTGATAGTCTTGAAAAGCATTGGAAAATGTTCAATGAACAACACATCGTAATTTGTGTCTATGTGTTAAAGGAAGCTCAGTCTATGTGTTAGAGAAAGAGCGACAGCGAGAGTGAGAGAGCTGTTGAAATGCGAAGGATTTATGCAAAAACCACATAACAACCCGAAATAGTTGAGGTTTTTGTTTTGTGAAAATATATCTATTTTTACGTTGTTCCAACAATATGAAAGTTGTGAGCGAGTTGGATGGAGAAGCGAGTCAAATTTTGGTATTGTAGCCACTTGTTGGGCGATTTTTATGGGCATTTTACGAAAATTAAATTAAATAATTGCTTCCGGCACGGCGTATTGCCCAAAGACGACGCCGATGTCCGGATGAAAATTGCTCGTCGAACACTGCAATACAACAATGGCATCTCGTATGTGTGTGCCTGTGTTCTCTGGAGGCCCTACGGTTATGAAAAATGCTCTTAATTGCGTATAGACGAAACTTTCATTCTTCGGCTTAGTTTTCGGATGCACATTATGGTCGGCTGGATCGTAAATCAAATGCATGTGATTGTTGGTTTTGTTTACTGCATTGCCAAAAACCATTTCAAACGAATGAACGAACACAAACCGCGGCGCACATTTCCACTGTTCGTCTTCGCCTCTTTTTTTCCCACTGAATAATTCATTGCCTCTATTTTCCGCAATGGACGCCGTTGTGTTTTGAGCATTCGTCTGCTTTTTTTCTCTTTTGCTGCTGCTTCGTTTTTGGACTTTAACCCATTATTTTCAAGCAACAGCAGTAGTAGCGCCAATTCCATTGCCGCCAGCGACACACAGCCAAACAAATTAAATGCTCCATCGGTTATTTAATGCAAAATATTTATAATAATCAATTTGTATCTGTTGCCAAATTGAATGAACAACTTTTAATTTCATCATGAGAAATGGAACGCAATGCCTGTTGTGTGTCTGCAGAGCATATTTGTGTGGCTATTCTTTCTCTCTCTCTCTCTCTCTTTCTCTCTGTCTCTCTGAATCTCTCTTTCTCTCCGGACCGGGATTTTGTGCAATTTTAGAGCTGGAGGAGCTATCAGCCCAGATGCGCTCTTAAATCAAAGTAATTCCGTAATTTATGTTGCGATGAAGACATCTTCGGCAGCCACGTACGCGACACAACTCACTTCCCTTTTGCTCTCTCACTCTTTCTCTCTTCGTCGCTTCGCATTCTCACTGGCTTCACTTTTTCACTCACTCTCCGTAGATTTTCTCAGAATACTCTCTCTCTCTTCTCTCTCTGGGTCTTTCTCTTCTGTTTACTTCAAACGAATTCCTTCCCTTGATTCAATTCTTGAGTCTCATTTCTGTCTGCGGAAAGAGTACCGTTGTCGCTCATTCATGCTCACTCGTTCCCATTTACCCTTAACCGGATTGTAAATTAAATAGTCGGCACGGCTGTATGTTGACTTAGGTTCACTGTGAGCGTGTGTGTGTGTGTGTGTGTGAACGCGCTGCTGTTACAAAAAGATGCGAGTTTCGTCGCCCATTTCGAACGGGAAATGTGACACACGGCGCTCAATATCTCCGCAACAAATTAAATAAACTTGGTAAAATCTCAGAAGATGCTGATGAACGAACGGATCCAACAACAACAACAACAACAACAGCAAGAGCATTTAAAAAAAGAGAGAAACGAACGATATCTATACATTTTACACGCAAGAGAAGAGAAACATTTGTTGAAAAGTTGTAATGCCTCGGCATCTGGCACAATTTGCATTGGCGTCTATGTGGTTCGATTGCACGTACTTTATGCTCTTGCTTACTGTTCACACTCCCACTCTTTCTCACGCACGCATCGATGATGAGTTATGATTTGTTGTTCGAAGCAAAGGCTTAACAAAACAGAGAAGAAACCGAGAAAAAAAAACAACCGAAAATTTCAAGCACAGTGTTGTTAGCTCGGTGAAAGCCTGCTCTCATGCCGCCCCGATTACTGGCTCAATGAAATTACATATTCGACAAACGACAGGAACATTACTTTTGCCATTAGAAGAAGCCACATACACACATCATCATAAATATTCATGAATTCCATTGCGATAAATACGCACACAAACAATACCACTCACACTCGTAAAACGAGCCCAATTCCCAGAACCCATTTTGCGAGCGTGTGCATGTGCGAGAGCTGGAATCAAAAAATAAAAAAGCAACGAGAAAATAAGACACATGAATAAACAATGGGTTTTGTTTTTTCGCAGTGCCAAAATCAACGAAATTTCACCAGGGCCAAACAAAATTCCTAATCAGTCAACGGCTTATGATTGGTATCCAAATGGTATGCCTGAAACTGGGCAAAATCCAATGAAAATTGAAAAATTTGACGACAAAAAAATCCGAAAAGATCATTATCGAAGAGGAAAAAAAACACACACACACACAGCTCAAATCCCCGAACACCATCCGTCTGCACTGAAATGCTTCTAATCGCTTAATTTATTGTCATGTAAAAAAGCGTGTTGTTCTGTCTTTTTTTAAATTTATTTTTACTGTTTACATTATTCGCGATTTACCGTGTGTTTGTGTTTTGGTGTGAAAATTTTTGGCATTTGTCACCGGGTTTTCATTCGTCGTTTGGCATGAAGCGCGCGCGCGCGCAGTGATTCGTGTAAATCTATGACAGGAAAAAAAGCGATTTGGACGGGTGGAGTGTGAATGAAGTAAGAGAAAGAGGAGTGACAGAGCAAATGCTGAACACATGTTCGCTCATTTTGGCAAAGATTTGTGTGCCGCTGAGTCGATTGTATGTGTGTTTGATGCATTTGTCTAGTGATTCAAAATCGAAACGATATAAAATTCTTTTATAGACGCATGTCTTTCGATTTAAATCACTCTGTTGGCTTGTTAAGTGTTCAAGGGACCGAGATTGGATGCAGAGAGATTGAGACAAATTTGAACTTTTCTCTCTCTCTCTCTCTCTCTCTCTCTCTCTCTCTCTCTCGTTCAACACACATTTTTTATGTGTTTATGTCTACATTTTATGCGAGCGACGATTTTGTTTGTCTTTCGCGAAGCGAAGAACTTTTATGTGTTTGTTCAAATGCGATAATGTCTACGACATTACCGGTTTTACTCATTTTCTTCTTCGTCATACACCTTTTCCATAGATATGTATTTTGTGTATGCTATTCAAACAATAAAACACATTTTTTGACATGTGCATTGTTTTTCTTTCTCGTTTCAGGTAAACAACCGTGGAAATATGCTTAATTTTCAATTGACATTTATCGCGGCAGCAAGATGGATTGCTGACGAATCGTTAAACTGCTGCTCGACACAGAGTGATGTGTGACACTGTATGCTAGAGACATCCAAACCGATCGACCAAACACCCGCGTCAAGCAATCAACGCATTCCATTCGATGTCGTATTTTTATGCGAACAACGATGCGAATAGTTGTGTGTGTATCTGTTTGTTTACTTTATGGCAGAGAAAAGCTTTTTTTATGTTTTTTTTTCGCTGTTTTGATGACTTTTGGAATTCAGTTTTTATGGTTTCGGTTTGTAATGACGTTGGTGATGCTGCTGCTGCTGTCGTTGTTGTTGTTGTTGTTGGTGATGCTACTGCTGCTGTTTTTGCGTAAATTGTGTGTTCGTTTGTTGTCATATTGATTTACGAACGCTCGCCGACTTTTCATTTCGACTCTATTTCTTGCGATGCAAATAATTCGCGCAAGTAAAACGCGGTTTTATTGCCTGTATGCAATTTTCTGGCATGTGTTTTTGCCGTCAATACGACCACCCACCCGCGCTCTCACTCTCTCACTCGCTCACAGACGCACTCAAACAATTATTATGTTCGACATCAAAATAGCATATAAACAGTTTTTAAATATCTTTTCGCGAGAGTGACTCCATTTGGATCAGGCTTCTTCTTCCTCCCTCTGGCTTTCTCTCGCTATCTTCATTTATGATTCTTCGCTCTTGCTGTTCCTATTTCTCTGGCTCTTGCTCCCACGTTGATTCTCCTTGAGCCACAAACAGAGTCAGAGAAATACCCAGAAAGAGACATTCCATGTCACTCTCTTCCTCTGGCATCGGAGCGTTGAGTGATTGGTGAGCATCATTTCGATTGTTACTTTTTACGATGGCTGAGAATTCAATTACTTGCATCGTCACGAGTATTACTGACTCAAGACGTCCGTCATAGCGACAAAATGAAGATGGAATGTGCAGTGCGCGCGCGACAAAGTTGATTTTTATGATGGGTTTGAACCCGAATCGCGCTTGGTTGCCGTTCATTCTTTTGCACATGTTAACACGATTCGATTCAATATCTTTTCTGTTTTATTCATTTCGAGTTATTAGAAAGAATGGAATTTCACAGTGTGAAACTAACACTTAAAACCGAATTTCACACGTAAAAAATGAATTTCTCCGAAAGAATGTGGCACAAAATAAAGTGTATTACCCACAAAAACCCGGCTTGGATGATGAAAAAATGGGAAAAACAAACCAAATCTATGCAAGAAAGGATAACAGAAAAAACGCCGGCTTCGATGTGAACAATGTAAGTTTTTTTATTCTCGCCAACACTTACACACGTAATCAATTGATTTGAAGTCTTTGTTTGGTAAAGATAAGCGTGCGCGATGGGATGGGTATGAGTACCGAGTGAAATGGCGATAAATTACAACTTTTTGCCATTTTTCAATTGATTAAAGTGTCGAATAAATCTCTCAGCCAGAGAATCAAGTAGAAACGTCAAATAAATCATACGATTTTAGCTCGAACAAAAACATCGAAGAACAAAGAAAGAGTGTGAGAAGAAGCAAACAGAATTCAAAGATTGAACAACTGTGTCCTTTCTATTGACAATGAATGACAAGATAGAATTTCACCCGCGCACCATGCCGAACCCACACTCGCCGTCTAAAAACAAATCTACACGTATTAAGATAACGGCGACAATGAATCTTTATCACATTCGTTTTTCGACCGATTTTTAGTCTGGCCATTGCAAATAGTTGAAAAGATTCTCGTCGACAAAGACATAGACAGAGTGAGAGAGAAGAAGAAAAGTGGGGAAAAAATGTGAAAAACTGCCAAAATATAAATAAACCTAGGTATAATCTGACGCATAATTTTTCTTTCTTTCTCATCCTCACCGACTTAAGATTTAAGTGTTTCATCCAATTCAAACGTTGAAATGGTGGCAATCTTTTACAGTACGGCGGTTTCAATGGTAACGGTATTTTGCAGCGCAAACAAGAAAAAAAAACGCCATGAGAAAAACAGCAAAGGCAACCACGTAAAAAGAGTGGAGAAACCACAATGAAACGAGAAGAGAAAGATAAAATTAACTCAACGCGAAAACGTAATAATGCATAAAATTGTCAACGAAACATACACAGAGAAAGAGAGAGAATGAGAAAGAGAACGAGAACACGATTATATGGATGCTTCATGTGATTCACTTTTATGGCGGTGATTTTATTTTCATGAGAACTATAATGCCATATCGAATTTAATTTCAACTCGGGTTGGTTTTTTTCACTCGCTTTGTCTCACTCGCTCTCTATTACTCTTTCTCTCTCGCTCACACACTCTAACTCTGTTTCTCTCTCAATATTTCTCTTTTTCTTTTTTTGTCATACTCTATCCTTCATAAGCACTATTTCTCTGCGTTTGCCACATTTTCCTTGTCGATTCGCTACAAATCAGTTTCCACTGTCAACATTTCAAATGAGCATCTACAATCAAATTGAAAGACAATGAGCAATTGAGCATCCACAATATTTTGCTTGCTATTTGTGTCGTTTAACAGGAATTGTTAAAGAATTCAAACATTTCCATGGGAAAATCATGTAGATCGATGAGAGTAGAAATTGAGCATATCATGGACGAAGTGAAAAATGTTCATCGCGTAAAAATAAGTTGAGACATATTCTTAAATGTATACATGCTCCTGATCAGGACAAAGTCTGTTCGACAAAGTAAGCGACGCGAAAGAAGAGAGTCGTCTTCATCAAAGAACGATATGCAAAATGATGATACAAAATTGAAGAAAGATCCAAAGAAAAACAAAACAAATTAACACTTTGCTACAGAGTCTTTAGTTGAATAACAAAATGAAACTCTTTTATGCATTAAGACGGAAAACTCTGTTAAATTTCAAGTGTGCAAGAGGTGAAGAAGGAGCAGAATCTTCAGAAGAAGAAGCTGCACTTTGAAAGAAGAAGAATCTTCAGTGTTGGTACACTTTAAAGGAGAAATATTGCATCAGATGGAAATGTTTTGTGCAAAATGCGAATCGTTTATTCGATTCGATGCCAACAAATTGGTTGGCATTCCAGCACTTTGGTAGAGACACTCTAACTTAGGGTGTTTGCAATTAAAAGTAAGAAATATATTTTTTACTTACTTTTAAGTACTAAATAGCTGCCTATGAAGGCTTCTATACTTATGAGAAAGAACAAGAGATTTTGTTGCTTTGGACTTTGCTGTAGAATAAATAAAATGGAAGCTTATTAAAAAAAACTAACGTTCTCACCAACACGCTGCACCAATAATTGGCCAGGGAATTTCGCACGCAGCCATTCGAAATTCACAATGTGATTAAATACAATTATTCCACCTCGACGTGTACAACCATATCAGAAAAAAATTCTTCAATAAAGAAAAAAATCGCAAGCTTGGCTTCTACATTCAATTCCGACCTGAATCGAAACATTGTACACACCGTTAACATCCATATTTGATTTCATAATCGATAGACTTTAATTGAAAAATCGAAGCGGAAAATACCACACACACGCCCAGATTACGGTGGTTGTAATAATTTTTAGTGTGAACTGTGTATTGACAGTTGGAGTAGAGAAAAAAAAACGATAATTGATGACAATGGCACAAATTGAAACACGGTATTGGCATTTTTTGCTTCGCTCCCACCATCATGTCTTGCCAACGAAATCGAACATTATTTCGATTTCTTTCAAAAAACTTGAATCCGTATCTGTGTGAAACGAAGCATTTTTCTTTCATTTCTGTGGACAATCGGCAAATTTTGTACAAAAAATTCGAGCAAAACTTGAGCGATAAAGAAAATGCTGCGAATCTTCAGCGAAAGAAAAAGTTTGGTCGTGAAAAATTCGCCGAATCCAGAGCAACAGTACCATTTTTGAATTCACAATTCCCGTTCGATTCTTCACCGAACGAAGCCGGTCAAAGAATGACAAAAAATCGTCGATAAACACGAAATGGTATTAGCCACCAGACACAAAATGCAATGCGAACTCTTGCATTGAAAATGCAATAAGTTATAAATTGTTTGGTGTGCAATTTTTCCGGTGAAAGGCTCCGATGAGAATACGACTGATGCAATGTTGCCAACGACAACGTCGGCACAACGAAGTATTTCTTCGGCACATTTTTTTCCCTCGTTCATCGTTCTTAGCTTCGAGTGTGTCTTTTATAAATTAGTGGTTTTATTGTCTCTTCCGTTTCGATGGGTTCGCGCATTTTCTTTCGCTCTCACTCGGCCCGGAAGCAAGGCTAAGTCTTGCGTGCACCGGGAAATCGGTCGCATTTTTACGGCTGCTTAAAAGGTTATGTATTTTATTGCATTCTCAAAAAGACAATCGAGTGAGCATTTCATGCTGCGCTTTGCACTACAACGAAAACCACTAATTTCACTCTGGATGGAAAATGAAAACAGGCAGCAGTTTTTTCTTCTTTTCTCTGTCGTTTCTGCCGAATGAACCAACGAATGAACGAGTAAAAGAGACAGGAGGGGGGGGAGTGCAAGAGAGTTCAAGAGAGTGCGAGAGAAAGAGAGAAGAAAATACAGGAAAACACCATTTTCAGACGAAGATATAGGAAAACAGCAGAACAAACCATTATCACATAAAATCCCCCCATCTTTTCATTTAACTTTGTCTTGTTCGTTGGTCGGAAGCAGACGAAACCGGCACATACACACACATAGACGCTAATGTAACGATTTTCGTTGCGATCGTGTAACATATGTTACGGTCGACGATTTGCCATTTTCAGGCGATACTCCGAATCTGGGTCGTGTACAAGCATTAACCGCTTACCATTTTCTTATTGCAATCAACCAGAAGGCATCCTGTGTTCCAAAGTCTGGCGCTCTCTCTCTCTCTCTCTGTGTGCCTGTGTCTGTCCGTGATTTATAACATGTGCGTGCATTCCGTTTTCAACATTGTGCACTGATTCCATCGAGAATCCGTTCCATTTGAAGCGATACCGTCTCTAATTATTATTAGAAATTGTGTGAAACGAAACAAAAAGAATTGCCAAAGGAAAGGCATTGTTCAGCACCAAATAAATTGGCAAAGCGAAGGCTTGGCCAAAGGTTTCAACGGTTTCGCTAAAAATTGTTGTGAAAGCCGTTGAGATGCAATACACATGAATACTTTTATTGATTCTCGATTAATTATCGGTGATTTTTATTGCATTTTACACATTAGGTATCTGGAAAGGCAGTGTCATAGTCTTCATTTGGTTCAATTCGATTTAATCAACTAAAATTCCATGAACCAATTTTCAAAGTAATTTCAATGTCTCTTTTTATTCGATACGTAAATAACAGCCTTAAATGCCAAATGTGGCAATCGGTTCTTAGGGAACAATTCATTCGTTTTGAATTTGATGCCACTTATGTAATTCACTTGAAAGAGGCCAATGCTTCTGATTGAGTCTTCTTGATGGACTGAAAAGAAGTTCGATTGTCGATTTCAGTCAAATTGAGTGATTTGGTTCGATATTGACCGTTACGGTCTCATAATTCAGTTTCAAGTGGAAATTGAAGTTTTCATTTTCAACGGGACCATTTCAAGTCTCGCGAAATCCAACAATTACATTGCAAGTGTCATTCGAGAGCGAGAAAAATCCGCATAAAATTTTTATTCTGCCAGAAATTATTCACATCGTTACGGTGTGTATCACAGCAGAACAAGGGTTCTCACGAAACACCAAATGCCATTCAATTTGTTTGGTTGGTTCGCGAAAAATTCGGTTCAGTAGTGAGTGTCAATGGTTAACGATGCATTGCTTGCATTTGGTTATGACACACAAAATGCATTCCGGATCGAGAAAGAAAGAAAACGCGGTGTTGCCTGACATTATTCATGCTTATGCACTGGAAAGAGAGGCGAATGAGAGTTCTCGTGTGGAACGACTGAAAGAAGAAATATCGTACAATCGACTATTTGGCACCAGATTGTCTAAGCCAGCTAAAAAATTGTTTGCAATTTCTGTTTAGGAATGTTGCCAGCGCATTCAATATAAAGTTGAACAACACACACCAGCGAATGTGTTTAAAAGCGTTGGTGAAACGGTAGAAAAAAGGCAGTTAGAGCGCGCGATAAAAGGGCCGAATGAGACAGAGGGAGACAGAGGGAGAGAGAGCGAGAAGAAAGTGGCCGAGTTTTGCGAGTGCGAGATAACAAAAGACGCATATCTCGGTAGCAGACAGATCGAAAAAGCGACAGAGAGAATTGAGAACATGAGCTAATGCAAAAAGGTGATAGTCATAGTGCAGGCCGGCGAACTGTACAAAATGCTGAAAAATAAATTTTCGTGTATTTTGAGTGTGCATCAAACACACACACACACACACACACACAATGCACAACAACAAATGTTCCGTTTTGTTATTTTTTTTCTGCTTCTTTGGTTTGTTCGTACTATTTTCTTGTCTTTCGTACCGTTTTTGTTCGTGAATTCGACGACGACACCAGCAACAGTCACACACAGTGATGGTGGCATCGGCCAATTTTTTGTCATTTTGGCTCGTGCTCGTTTCATTTCCACCTTAGTCTTTGAACTCGCATCAATTCAGCTTAGAGTGTTGGCAAAAGCTGTGTGCATTTGAAATGGATTTATCATGTAAGTTTGATGCTCTTTTTTTCGCTCTCTCTCTCTCTCTCTCTCTCTCTGTCGTTGCTGTTCGTTCATCTTCATCGCTTGGTCGGCCGCCACTGATGCCGTTTGTCGTTGCTATGGAATTGCAACACGCGCCTTTCCGTTGCTGCTCTTCACACACATACACACATTACGGACCAGAGAAATTGAAATAGTATCAATTTAAGTGAGACAGCGTTTTTCATTCCGATTCATACCATCTTTTCGTACCTAGTTCGAAAAGTTTACACATCAATTGGTCGCTAAGGATTTTTTTTTCTCTGCAGCGCCATTTTTTCCCCTTCTCCGGAGTGACTTTTTTCCTGTTCGTTGTTACTTAGTGTGTTCCAATTACATTTCACAGAGGTAGAGAATAATGTCGGTGGCCAAGCAAGGGCATGAACTGCTGCATATACAATGTATTATAATCATCATTACTACATTTACTTGCGTTTGCCAAGTGCTCGGCTTGACAATTTCACTGCTGCCAATGTCGCCGAATGTGAAAAAAAAGTCCGCACGAAATTCAAATGGGACTGTAAGTCGAAAGAGACGCCGAATGTTGTACAGCATCGGAAATCGACTTTTGGCCTTGGGCCCATCAACAACATTCTTTGCTCCACTTTCAAAAGACAACTCGCTTACATATCTCAAGCGAGAGGCAAAACGAGAGTGAGTGAGAGAGGGAAAAAAAGTTAAATCTCTGTGTGACAACACCGACTAACGGCTTAATATTCACCACAAATACCAACATTTGACCCACAATGTGACTGTGTAACAATTCGTTCCACGGTCGTTGCTGTCGTCCACTGCTTTTTTTCCCAGTTGGTCGGTTCACTGCAAGTGCAAGCACAAGCTAATTTTAATCGAGTCTTTACAAATTACCGTTGTTCCTTTTTTTTCCTGCTTCAAATTGGAATATAATGAAACATATTCAAATGTCAGCATTAAAAACGGTGTAAAAAAATGTTCTGCAGAATGGGAAGCAAGTTGAAAGTTGAACGCAACAAAAAGTGGATGAGGAGACGAACGAAAGGTTGAGAAAAAAAATGCGGGAATTTTTTTTCGCATTTCTCTCTTTGAATTTCGATAATAATTTACATACGTGAATGGTTTGCATGTTACATTTCTATTTGCCACTTTGCTTCACCTCTCTCCAAACTCTTGCCTCTCTCTCTTCTCGCTCTCGCTCTCACTCTCACTCTCACTCTCACCTCTCTCATTCTCTCTCTCGCACTCGCATAGCTCTTTTTACTGCTCGGTCGTTCCTCTGCACACATATACACTCTTTTCCTTTCATTCCAGCCCCCTTTCTCCGCACACAAGAAATTAACGTCGAATTGATTTTCAACCATTTCGTCCGAGCCACTCATTCGAATGTGATTAAAAATTGTTCAAATGAAACAAAAATTGCCCTGGCACATACACTTGTTCATTTGGCCGCTTTTTTTCGCTCTGATCTTGCTTCTCGGCTGCTACTATAATGCTCTTTCTCCTTCTCTCACTAACCCTATGTACCATCACGTGAACACACATGAATCAGCAGCAAACGGAAATGCTGGCATTTTTAACATTTGCATCGGGTCGCAAATGATGCGGTAAAAGCGAAAAATGAAAATAACCAAATTATGCGGGGATTCGTGATGTACATTGGAACAATATACTGGTGCGATTCAGAGAACATTATAAATGAATATTTGGCCTTTTTCGGCTGACTTTCTTCGGTAATTTCTACTCCGTATGTATGAGTGCATAGGACAACGGCAACGGCGGCGGCGGCGATTTTCAAGTTCAGCCAACGTTAATGTTCCGGGGCAATGGTTTGAGTTCATTTTTGGTTGGTTCGGGGGAAGCGAGTTTTCATTAGGTGGTCAAAGCAGCTTTTATAATGAAGCATATAATAGCCAAACGTGCATCAGATAGCAAACACATTAAAGTAGTTATTTTCACTTCGGTTTGCCCTCGAAACGTGCACCTCTTGATCGACGTACATACATAAAATTTTTGATAAAATTATGCTCTCTATCTCTCTGTCTGTGTCTGTGTGTGTACAACATCAATTTTGTGTGAAAAGTTCACATTTTTTTCATTTCGTCGTACGTGATAAATAAGACATAATCAGTCCTTTTTCTCTTGCTCCCTCACTCTCGCTTGCTCTCGTTCGCCTTTTCTCGCTCTCTGACTCGTTCACTCTTGTCGTCGGATCGACACAATATTTGGCTGGCACTAAAAGCACTTTTGCAAAACTAAATAGTTCTTTTTATTTGTGAATGTGTGTGTGTAAGTTAGTAATGGCCTGAAAAACGGGTTAAAGGCCCATTTGGTAAATTAAATCGTGCAATGCTTAAAACGATTCTTTCATATTTAATTTTGATGTTTTACACTCTGTACACCGAAAACGGTTGCCCGCTTGCTCTTTCTCTGTGTGTCGCGCGCGCACGCAGTTATTTAAAAAAACCGACGAAGAGCGACAAAAGATCGCAATGGACCGAAGCAAAAGAACGATAAAAAAACACGCACACTAACTCTACAGTTGTGCTATTGAAATGTTCGTTCCATTTCCAATCTAAATAATTCATAACATTTTATGGCAAATGGACACAACGCGGCTCTGCACCATCGATAGTTTAAAAGCTTATTATAATGAATTTAAAGCGGTCGAATGACGAATGTTTGTCATTTGTTTTGGTATATTGGGCAAAATCAACATTCGCCGACGACAGTTAATGCACATGGCAGAGAGAGCGTTCGCTTTTTTCATTACGACGAGCGCAAAGTGACAAATCATTCAGTCCTAAATGGAAATGACTTCGTGGGCATCTGAAATAGTATTCAACTAGGGAATATTACGTGGTGCATTCGTATACCATGTGATGGTGTGCATGTTTTCGTACGCTATATTGCGTGGCCAAACAGCAGAGAGAGAAATTATTACAAAACGAGATGAGATGCTTTCAGTTTTGAGTGAAATTTAAGAAAATTTCCGAAAATAAATTGCCTGTCAGATGTTGTCATGTAGGCAGTGCCTATTTTCAGCGTTGTTGCCCACAACATTACGTCCATGAGATTCGATAACTTTCAGTGCACGGCCGTTCACACTTCTGCTGCCGTTGTTATTTGACCTTCGGCATCAGCCCCAAATGCTGATAGCTCAGTATATCGTTTGTACTGTCATCAAATGACAAATATTGTGGGGGCTGCAAAAACTTCATCAACCATTTTAGACCACACCAACCTCGCACTCTATGCCTCTGCTTTCACTCACTCCTGGTTTCACTCTCAACTCTCCTCATCCTACTTCAGCTCGCTATATTAGCATCCCTCACTCTCATTCATGCTCACTTTCGCTCATTCTCACTCGCTCTCTCGTTTGTCTGCCTCTTCTCGCTCTATCTGAACCGACTTTGCCCTCTTTTCATTAAAATAAGTCAGCGCAAAAATGAAATGTGAGGAAAAAAAAACTGTGCCGTTGTAGTTTATTTTCCATAACTTTTCGACCATGTAATTAAACGAATGACAAAAATATAAATGTGTATGCTCTATGTTGTTCACCGTTTGCTTTCAAAGGCGAGTGAAAAGTGTGTGCGACAAAGATTTATGTGAGCCCATGAATTTCGGTGTGTGTGTGTGTGTATTTGTTGGCAAAATGAAAACTTATTTCCATCCCTCCCTCCGGCAAATATTGCCACGCACAATTCATAAACATATTGATAATTTGTGTAGCGTTTTGTTTCATTTTGCATCCGTTGCAAACACACACGCTCGCACAAGCTGGGATCATAGGACCAAATTCAAATTTGTTGGCAAAATCAGTTGCACGTTCTCAGAAGCAAGGAGAGACCGGATAACAGTCAACTAAAGCAAAAAATACAAATCTCTCGATATTGTTATTCGATTTGAATACGTGGCCAAGTGTGAAATTGTCGCGCATTTGCACAAAACGTGTACGTAGAAAATGAAAAATTGCCAAATGATTGTGTGACAAAGTGTTTGGTTCGGTTGTTGCCACTTTTACAATGAAAACTAGAATTGCCGTATTTGCTGTCAAAGTTTAAATAAGACTTTTCGTTCGTGTTTGGAAAAATGAGCGAGAATAAAATATATTTCGTTGTCGTTTGTCCGTCGTTGCCGGCATGGTTTCGTCACACTCGTTCACCAATATTCCGTCGTTTTCGGTGGAAATTTAATTGAATTTCAAACGGTCCTCCTAATTTGTTTCCTTCAATTTCAACAGTTTTCCAAAGTGATTCGTTCGCCGGCTTGTACCATTCTAACAAAAATCCAACCGTTCCGCTCCTTGTTACTGAATAATTTCTTTTTTCTTCTTTCTTCGCGTTCGTTCTGTCTTTCTTGTTTTCATGCTGTTGTTTTCCCTTTTGTTTTTTTTCTTCTCTCGATTGAAGAGAGTGAGAGAGAGCGAGTGAACGGTGCCATAAAGTACGGGCCAAGTTTTCAACGTTTCACAATGCCATTTATTTCGCATTTTGAAATTAGTGATTTCGTGACTCTGTCATCACGTTGTGAATGGCGCGCGCGAGACCGTCTTAGTGCACAATGTGCCGACACACACACACTAACAAACACAAATAATTCATAGCTGCTGTTGGTGCTGCTGTAATTTTCTCTTTTTCTTCACTCCGTCGCCTTCGTCATTTCTTCGTTTCGCTGACTGTGAGAGTTACATTGTTTTTCGATTACTTTGTAATTGATTGCTGTTCTCCGTTTGGTACGATTGTTTATCCGCGCGCAACACCAAACACACACACAGTTTCGCCGACGAAAAGTGGCTGTTTGAAATGTCACCAGTCCGTAGAAATGGACTTGGCGAATTTTCGTTCCGATTTTCCACCGATTTGTATGACAAATCAAATTAAATGAAACTTAATTTTTTGACAACACACAAAATAAAAGCGAAAAAAAAAACAACGAAACATTGTGTGCGACTCACTCTTGGACGAAATTCATTTTAAACTGGCATTTACCGAGAAACGATGTTTTTTTTTTGGATTTGACGAATGAAAAACAACACATCGCACACAGAACGAATCGACCAATCAACGAATAAACAAACTGAATTGAATTCAGCAGCTTCTCCGGCTTCACCCAAATCATCGATTAATCATTTTGCTAAACGATGCAATTTCTTTCTTCATCATTGAACACGTAAACATGACACAAAGTTGATGGCAAACGCTTTTGTTCTTCGTCAATTAAACGAATAATCGACGCTCACCCCTCTCATCCTCATTCCTCCTCCAACTTCATCCGAACCGATGCTGGCTGGCTTCGCTCCACCGATAATCACAATTATTTTATTGTGTTTTCCAAACTCCCAACTGAGTTTCGGCTCAATTTTCGACCAGTCATGATGATTTGACTGTGTGTGTGTGTGTGTGTGTGTGTGTGTGTGAGAGAGAGAGAGAGAGAGAGGACCCAAAGTCTTTGCTTTGGTTCGCTTGTTGGTTGATTCGATTTTTTTCGTTCGTTTTTCAACAATGGACGAGTATTCATACCGTACGATGGGCTGCCGAATGAGCAAACACTGCCAAAACACGACAGAAGAGGCCAAAACACAATGACTTAGAGTACTGTCAACATATTGTACGTACTTTTGTGACGTTCATCTTCTTCATCTGCCAAGGCAGGCGATTCGATTGAAATTAGAAGGAAGAAATCGGCGTTTTGAATTAATGAAATTGCGAGATAAATGGGTGGCCGATGGGATTTGCCCATTTACTTTGAACATATGATATCATAGCATGAATGGGTGCAACATTAATGAAACTTTCAACTGAGATTTCCACTCGCACTTCCATCTCACCTGACTTTATCAGGTGCTGGTCGAATCTTGTATCCAATCTAATTTATGTGTCTATTCCACTTGAAAGCACTAAAACACACCAACAAACACTGGTGCGATTGTCCGCTTCAAGGTAATGAGGTTGAAATGAGTACAACGGCGATCAATATCAACGGAGCGCGCACATTGCATGTGTTTTACATTGTCGTTTCACCTGCATGTGTATGCGTGCGAGCGAGCAAGCGACCGAGTGAACAAGCATGTTTGTGTATATTTGTGTCGAGCACACCTCTGGAGTCGTGCAAAAGCAGGTAGCAGAGGTTTTGGCTATATATACATATTGCTTTTGCACGGAATCGATTATTTATAGAACAATTGGAGAATGTGCTTGAACTCTTTGGCGCCAGCTAGACTTGAAATCTTTTTGCGTGACTCGATGTTATTTGATTGCTTATTACCATCGCACGCCGCACACCAACTGATGAATGTTCGACCCAAACACCGAATGCTTCACCATTTTTGTTTTTTGGTTTTTGGTCGAAACGGTTTGTGTTTGCCCATGTGACACTTGCACCCATGTGAATCAAAAAGCATCCGAGGGAATAGTGCAACGAGCGAAATGCATTTCATATACGCCATCAGGCAAATTCTCTTCCAATTTGGAATGATGAACACTGCTGAAAGTGAGTGCACTGCTGGAGCCACACGTGTATGTCGACAGTTGTCTCCGTTGCCTCAATTCCTGTTTTATTTTTTCATTATCATTAGACGAGCGAACGCAATTTCGCATATAATTTTCTTTGTTCGGTTCCGCTGTTATTTCCATCGTTGAGGGGGGGGGGAGACCCTTCTATTAATTTTCATTTTTTATGATTATTTTTTGTTCGTTCGTTTCGAAAAAAAAACCACACGGTGTAGCAGTGAAAAATCAAAATCAGCTATAAAACCAAAGTACTCTGTTGATATTCTATGAATAAATTGTTCGAATATGAGCTCATAATGGCGGAAAAAAAGGGGTTTCAAATATTCACCTAACAACAAATTGTAACCTTGATTGTTTTGTTTTTCGCGGGACCGTTTCTCTCGCTTTCTGGCGGTGGCGACGGCAATGACGGTAGCGACGGCGACAACGGCCCTGGCAACAACAACAACAAAAAGAATTAATGTTGGCGCTCGTATCGATTAAAGTGTATATATTGTGTGTTAATCGTCTTGTAAATCTATAGTTGAATGAAAAGCGGCCGGTTTATCTGTGAAAGGCGCACTCGTTCATTCGATCGTATTTCATTCTTCCTTCCGTTAACGCATAATCGTCATTCAGCCATTTATTATCGTCTTGACTCGGTTACAACATGATTAAATTAGTTAAGTCTATCTGTTATACAAACTCCTATTTTATGCCCATTCTCCCACTCTATATCCTGTTCAGTTGTTCGACTTCGACTTTTTCTTCCGCTGCCACCGTTACTACTACTGTTTCTGCCGTTGTTGTTGTCGTCACCACTGTGTGCGTATGACTCAACAAAACAGCGCGCCACTGAAACGCATACAAATTGCAAAAGGGGTGGAAATACCAAGTAAATCCATAAAAAAAGCAACAACGACGAAGACTTTAGCCACGGCCATATACTCATTCATTCACTGACATGATGGTGTATTCTTTATTTATATCTCTTTTTTATGAGCTTGCTCTGGGTTATTAAATTCCATTTTATGCGTTTTCTACCTGGGCGCATATAGCGTCATTTTGTCAAACTCATATTTACGCAACAACGTCAACATGAACACACACACACACACACACACACACCACAACCAAATTCACTGTGGTATGGCAGAATATACTCGGTGTACTACACACAATGCCACTCACTTTTATTTACATCGCTCAGACTACATAAACGAATTCCTAATTGAAATTACACTTTTCCTGTATTTTGTGGCCGATGAAATATATAGAGCGATTCGGAACAGTCAATTGAGGGAAACCAAATTCGATGTGAACACATCTATAACAGCGGTTTGTACATATCTATACGGATGATAGGGGAAAAGGCAAGGGAAAGAATGAGACAAATTTCAAGGAATTCTCAGTTTGGAGTCAGTTTGCAATGTGAACGTTACATCGTTCTGAGAGCAAAAAATAGGGACAAAAGCTTTGACACACCAAAAAGAAGGATTTTTCATTGTTTTTCATTTTGAAAATGGTTAGTCGTGACTTTGACTCAACACAAGTTTTATTCCCAAGAAGAAAATTCAGTCATTTTACACTCACAAGGGTGGTAGAGAGAAATTTTGGCCTGATTCAAACACAGCAAATGACTAAGTTAAGCTGAAATTTAAATTCACAATAATTTTTGACCTAATATATCCATTTATCAGTCTACAAAAATAAGAAGTATCGATGAAGAAGGATTGGTCAACGATGGACCGTCGATGAATCGGTTTGGACTCAACAAATATCCTCCGTAAATAGACGCGTATATAGGAAAAAGATGCAGTGATTCACTGTGAATTAAGGCCTAAACTGGTAAAACTGCCAGTGAATTAAGACCTTAACTGATAACAACGAAATCCATTATTCAGAAGCGTTTGAATTTGAAGCTAAATCATCAAATCTTAAAATAATGTTTTAATTATTTCGATCTCGCAAAAAATGTCCACATGATTAAAGCATAAAACTACAGCAGCCGGAACGAGCGACGGAAATCCTCTCGCCATCGCTGTCGCCATTGCTGAGCCGCCGATTCCATAACCGAATTAAAATTGAACCAAGTCCATCTTTATTGAATAATAAATAATGTGTTTGACCTTAATTTTAATGTTAATTTGTGTAAATTTTTCCCATCCGCCATACAACACACCGATTTCCATTTGGGAATGTTGTAATCGCATCATATGCATATATTGAAAATGGTTTGTGCGTTTCGGCGCAATGCTTTTGAATTAATGAAAAAGCGACTGAAAAAAAAAATTCAGTCATTTTTTTTCGTTTTTTTTATCCTGCGTTTCGATTCTGCTTCTCTGTGTCTCTCGCGGGGCGCATCACAGCGATTACTTCGTTGCCATTCATTTGTTTGAGTGCATGCAAATATTTAGTTTATGCTCATTTTTTACGAGCGACCTAAGTTTTGTTGCCCAAACACACTCCAACCATATAAAATCCAATTCGCTTCGCTCTCATACATCTCTCTCTCTCTCTCTCTCGTTCGTTCGTCCCCCGATGGGTTTTGCATACAATTTTACAACCATGTTCTCACCCATCGCCACCATCGTCTTCCCATGCACAAACTACACATAAAATTAATGTTCATCAAACATTTAAAATGTGTTCATTCGTGTGTCATGCCCTTTAACGATGTATATCTGCCTTACGTATTTATTAAACCACTCATTTGTGTTTCTCTCTCTTTCTCTCTTCCTCTCTCTGTGAGTGCATGTGTGTTTTTGCAATTGCTGACTCTTTTGCCATATGCTTTCTTTTTCGGGGCGCGCACTTTTCTTGTTTTCAAATGTTAAAAAATGTATGTGGCCTCGTTTTCATAAGCATAAATGCTTCCGAACCACTTATATGTATGTTGATTCAGATTTTCAGTTTGACTTCACCGTTTTGCGGTTGCCGGTTCGCATTTCGTTTGATTTGTATTTAAATGAGCCGTACGGCAAAATTTCAAAATTAAAAGTGCATTCCAAATACCGATAAGATTTTACGAACCGCACTTCGAATCGATTTTTACTATTCGGTGTCGGTTTTCGGTATTTTCGATTTCGTTATTGAGCTGTACAGATATTTTGGATTGAAAAACATTGGAATTCGAATTAAATATCCATCGGAATTAGATTCGATTGGGTTAAATAGATTTGTAACATTCGAAATTTCAAACATTTACACGAATCTGATTAATCAAATCACAGAGAGTTAGCAAGACACACGGTATAAGGACTTTGATTTCGATGTGGAAGAAAGATGGATATATACGACTTGTATTCAACATCTCTTTTCGACTTCCATCGAATACCTTAAAACGTGCGTCTTGCTAACTCCCTGTGAATCAAATGATTCCATTGAAATCTCAAATACTTTGTCTATTCAATTTTGAACCAATTAAATAGAAATTAAACCGAATCCATTTTGATGTTTACCAAAAATTAAAAAAAAATTTATTAAAAGCAAGAAAATAAAAACAAACAAAACATTATTTCAACATTTACACTATTCGATGAGTTCACAATTTCTAATGCGGCTCAAATCTCGGATTTGAAGGATACAATTGAAATGACCTGAATCCGAGTGAACTGAACGAACAATGTTCATTGAACAATCCGAAAATTTTGGACCAAAGAATACACGAACCTGAAAAATTCAACAGAAAAGAATTCAAGTTAGATCGAAAATTCAAGACTCGCAAAAAAACTACAAAAAATAAGCACACACTAAAATCTTTTGAGTATATCATCTTTTGAGGTCTCATTCAAGATGGAAACTTTACATTGCGTAAGAGATGAATGATATGGAATCCACATTGTGAATACATGTAGATTGTACCAATAAATAAATTGTCAACAGGGTCGACATAATTCTCCAAATTTTATTTCATAGCCTGTTGTGGGTAATTATTTGTAAATATCTCTCTTGGGCTGATGGGTATCTCATGAATATTGCGAAAAGTTGAATATTTATTATTTTGCTCCAAGAATCGTTCATCATGATGAATAATCAGCTGATTGACTTCTATTTTTTCTTTACTGTATTACCATATGATTTACAGCCTCTAAATTTGTCCATATGCACAGCAAAGTCACTGTGAAAGCAGAATATTCGGTATGTTCGACAATAATTACATGTGAAAGCATAACAAAGGTGATGTGCGATGGCCCCCAAATGACACAAAAACCGAGAAAAGCACTCATCCGAATTGTGTAGATATGGTAGTAGCAATAAAAAAAAAACCGAAAAAAACACATATACCCGAAACCCCGAAGCGTCGAACTTGTAATATCATTCACGTAAGCCAAAGTCGAGAAGGAAAAAAAAAGTCAGTGCGAGGAGTGCATGGAAATGTGGTTTGTGTACTTTCATTTGCAATGAATTATTTAAAAAGGCGGCAGATACCTACAGTCGAAGTATAAAAATAAGACGTGGAAAAAGGAAGCGAACGCGTAAAAATACATTGCCAAAGTCAGAGAGAGAGAGAGAGAGAGAGAGAGAGAGAGAGAGAGAGCTGTAAGGAGTGCCACGGCACACACAAAGCACAGCACAAATGACAAACAAAACAACATACAACAAGCAATAAAAGAGCTCCGTAATGACGACGGCTGTCAATGATCTTTCTCTCTTGTACGGGCAATATGGTAATGTGGTTGTATCGCACGAATGGCGCTACTCGCTCGCTTGCTTGCTCTGTTGTTTTGTTCACGTGATGCCCTATTTCGTTCGAGTTGCTTGCCTTTTATTGGTCGTATTGGGTCTGTGAGAAATGTGCGTTTCAGTTTCTCTTCTTTTCATTTCGCCATCCGTCAATTGATGGATACGCGCTCATTTTATATATCGTCATATTACTCTTCGATACAGATGAGAAAATTAAACTAATGCATCTTTTCGTTTGACGCAAATTTTTGATGGTTTGTTTTTCTCTTATCCCTCTCTCGCTCTTTATCTCCCTTGGTCGCACAGTGACTTGATCCATATTCAAAAAAGGAATAATCGCCAGGATCTGCTGATGACACAGAATTTCGCCCGCAAAATATTTTTTATTGCCCATATTTTTGGTCGGTTTCGACAATAAATTTCGCAGGAATAAAAATTGTTGGACTTGTTTTCGCGTACGATGTAAACCGTACACATTTACACACAAATAATTTTCCATCATTATGTCAATCCAATAAATTTACTGTCATTCGAATTGACGTTGACGTGATCAACGCTGAACCACTCTCTCCGTACCATCGTCGTCGTCGCTGCTGCTGCTACTGCCCGACTTCAATTAAACAAATCGAACCAGAGTCCACGTGTGTACATTTGCACCATGCAATGCAATGGCTTCGGTTGGTCCGTCGAACGATAGCCAAACAGAGAAAATATTATTCAATCGGCGACCGAACAATCGCAAATCTCATCGCACACATCCACCCCACAAATAAATTATTGTATTTGAAATGGCAGAGAAATTGAAAAGAAATTGCGAGCGAGGCGAACGGGCGTGCGGGCACGAACAAACAAACTTTTCCACCATTCATATTTAAAGGCGAACAAAATTGAATTCATGATATGAAGCAAAAGGAAGAAAAAAGAGGCGACGAAGAAGCGATAGAACATTTTGTGTGTACCGCACATAATGGCCGTATCTCTCTCCTTGCAACACACACACAAAACCCAAATGAAAAATATGGAGTCGAAAAAGTATAAATAGAAGGGAAAAAGTGGCAAAAATGTACAAAAGTGTGAATCACGTGGAAGTGACGAGAAATTTTTTGATACGTGCCAGTTTGGTTTGAAAAATATATCACACATAAATATTTGTAATGCGAGAAGTGAAACGAAGAAATCGGAAGAAGAATGAAAGACTTTGAAGACTTCGTGCTTCGTCCCACTTCCAATCTTTCCGCCCACTCTTACTCGCAAGCTCGCCCCGAACACTGGAATTGGCTGTATACAATTGTAAAATCGAATATAATTTCAAATTAATTTCTTTTGAGAAAAAGTTTTCGTTGTCGTCGTCGTCGTTCGTCGAGCAACAAATGTCATACACGCCGAACAAGGAAGCGAAAATTCCTTACTGCTTTCTATTGGACACAAATCAAATCTTTGTCATTCTTCTTTGGCTCTCAGCTTGCACGAGTCGAATGTGATGGCAACGAAAGCTAAGTAAAATCGAAATCACACATATGAGAGCTATGGTCGTTCCGAGAGGTGGAAGAGGAGTTTGACCAAAAACGACTGTAATGGAAAAACCGTATATGAACACTTAATTCGAATCGATCGAAAGTGGAATCGACTTTGTTATTCGATTTGTGCTCCCTCGAACCATCCTCATGCGAATCCTTTGCGTTGCCATCGTCGACGCTGTTTTTTTCTCGGTATGTGGCAGTGTATGTACACAATAGGATTAAATTACAAAGTTTGCAACATTGCGTCCTTTTATTAGATTTCAGTGTGATGAGCATTCGGTGTGAATGAGCTATGGAAAGCGATGTGTATTTGTGTCGATGCCATTTTCCAATGCATACTTTACACGCTTTTACATTGAATGACGCGGAAAGAGTGCGCTACGCACGCACAAGCGCCCGCTTTCAATTCCGCGCTCTAATGCCCGCGCGTCGACCAATTCATTTCACCGCCAATCATCAAGTGTCATGTAGTCACACCATCAACTTTGCCAATCCAATGAATCGCATCGAAAAAGAAAATTGAAAGAGTTGATTCGACACTTCGATGGCGTGCACAAAGTTAACAGCGGGAATTTCGCTCGCAATGGAATGACGACAGCGCCGACAAACGGAGCAGAGGCGACAAGTGAAGTCGCGGAATTCGATCCGCAAAATTTAATTGACACTTAATTTGCTTGACGGTGTGAGAGAGAGAGAGAGAGAGAGAGAGAGGGGCGAAGAACGACGAACAACATAACTAATGTGAAAGAGTGAAAAAGAGAGAGACCAAGAATACTGAAAGAATGACTGAGCGATAATAGCAATTGAAATTTCGAGTAATTTTTCTTTGTTTCGCAAAAACATAAATTAAAGTCGACACACAAAGAGTGTAGAAAGCGGGAGAGAAACAGCGAACAGCGAACGTCGCACTTTCAAGAATTAATTTGATTGCAACTTGAGAAGACTGCAGAACAAGTGATGAATCTTGTAGCACATTAACGCTTTTTTGCTCCTTTGATGGCCAAATGGAAAGAAATTGCGTCACAAATAACAGCAAAAGTGTTCGGTAGTCGCCGTCGGCTCAACAAAATCAGACGAATTTCAATCGCATTGCTGTGAAACCGAAGAAATATGCAACAAAAAGATTCGTTTGAAATTGAGAGAAAGTTAAAATTGGACAAAATCCATAGAAAATGGACGAAAATATAAAAAGAAGGATGGAAAATCGAGAAAAAATATGAAAAAAGCCAAGGAGTCAGAAAAAGAGAGCTAGATTGTCGGAAAAAAGGCTTAAAAAATCGAGAAAAACTGAAATAATTCGTTAAAGCTAGAAAAATTTACTTAAGCCACCGAAAACTCCCCAAAACAAAGGAGACAACAAAAAAAGACTACAAAAATATGAACCCAACAATGTTGGGCCAAGTTGGCCCGGCCAACATACGACTTTAATCGAAACGTTAAATTACGCATCTCATAATTTGAGGTGATCGAATATGATTAGCGTGGAATAATTAAAGCGAATAAATTGAAAGTGTCTGCATGTCGGGCGTTTGGTTAGTGTTTTTGTGTGTGTATATGTGTTGGGAGGGTGGCGAGTATAGAGGGGCGATGGTGTCTTTACATTCGATAATCACAATTACGATGCTAATAAGCATGAAAATACACTGACACGACAACAATCAGAGCAAACTGGCTAAAAATACGCACATACACTCTGGTGTTCTCATCATCGTCGTGATTATCATCGAAAATGATGTGGTGAGAGGCGCTGCAATGCATCGATTTCCCTCAATGAAGCGAACAAGGTGAAGAGCAGAAGAGATGAAGAGAGAGAGAGAGAGAGAGAGAGAGAGAAAGTGCGAGAGTGATAGTGACTTCAGCTTAATTTACATACAAATAAGGCGCCTCGCATAAAATCGTCCGGCATTTTTGAATTACTTAAGACCCTCAGTCGCTCTTTATCTGCTTTGAACGAACCATTGCTTTCGATCTGCTGTGCATTTGGTGCGATATTTTTCTTCTCTCACTCTCGTTTGTTTCGTTTTCGCCTTTCAGGCGTTAGAAATGTTTAGATTGTGGCGCACAAGGAACAGAAAGACTGAAGAGACGAAAAAAAAATAACACGAAGAAGTCAAAACAAAACGAACAAACTACCGAATCATTTGCATTTTTTAGTATTCATCATTTGGGGTGGCGAATTGAGTGCGTCTATGGACGCATTTGTTGTTTGGTTCGCATTTTTGGGAATCAGCCTGCAGAAGCTGAATATTCGAAGAAGAACAAACAACAGAGAATCAAATCGAGTCCGTCTCGATTAGCATCACTTGCAAATACCTAATCAAGTCTGCGGGCAAATAACACTATTCATGCTCAAATAGCCCCTGTCTCATCTTTCCTCACAAACGCCAACAGCATTTGCTCGTCATTCGTTGTCACGATTCATTTATTCTTCCACAGTCCACTTAATTATTTTTTTATCTTTTTGGACGTGGCCATTCGTCAGATGGACTTGGTTTGGCTAATGTTCGCTATTTGTCGCGAAATATTGTCGCAAATGATGACGATTATTCTCCGCAGACTCGTCAGATTTGGATGAATGAGACCAAAAGCCTTTGCGTTAGAAATTCGGAGAAAAAAAATGGACGAAAACAGTCAAAAAGAGAGATTGAGAGAGTTTGCACATGTATGCGGGATAGGAAGAGAGAAAGCGATAAATCGAGTGCAATAGATACGCCAGAGAAAGAATGGAAGAAAGAATGGGAAAAAGGCCACAACAAACAAGTGCTAAAGATGAAAAATATTCGCTACATTTGGCCGTGCATAATTCGGAAACGTGCATTACATCTATTCGGGGTGGAATGATCGAGAGTGAGCGAATAGTTTCGTTCGTGAGTCGTCGAAATTTCGTATGCGGTATCTCTTGCGCCAATGCAAACATCTTTTGAGAGTATTTAAAATTTTGCCGCAACAAAAGTGCCGCGGTGAATATAGAATATGAGATTCGGTGCACGACAACAAACGAGCTAGCAAGCAAGTTGAATCTATATATACGGAATAGATCTCGGTGTGTGTGTTGAGCGATGCGTCGAGCGAAATAAGCATGCACGACAAACTTTTATGGTTGAATATTATTCTGAGGGGATTAGAAGTTTCGCTGACATGAATAATAAAATCGAACATCGGTTTCAGTGTTTTCAACGAGCACACGCGCTCTATTTAAGAATCTCATTCTTTCGACTGGTGCTGCTGCTGCTGCTGCCGCTGATACTCTCTTGCTTTCTTTTTCTCCGCCGTTCTCGCTCATTCTCAACATTTTTGAAATCATTTTAACTAACACGCGCGCGAGCGAGAGGCAAAGACTTTACAAGCCAAGCAAAGCCAAGCGACAGCAGCGAATAGATAAAAAGACGAATTAACTGTCAAGTCAACAAGGATCGGCAAAATATTTGACTTGGAAAAGTTTCGTATTACGCATGTTTGGCATTAAACAATTGCATGCATGCATGCATCATCTCATTTAATTTACTCGGTAGATCTTTCTCTCTCATCCCACCCTCACATCCTTTCTCTAAATCCCACGTTCGCTTGTACTTTTGCAGCTTAAAATCGAACAGGGCGCGCGTACAAATTGGAATAACAACCATTTCGTTTACAGTGTACGTGGTGCGGGGCCACAGCAACGATAACGACTTTACTGTTTTACTTGCGGATAATTTGCAAAACGGAAATTGTTTTCGTTGACGCATATATACATGTATGTTGAGATGATCGGTAGCGGAAACTGCAAACTTCAAAATCTAATCAGTTTATTTGATTTTTTGGGCTGAGGAATGTTTTGTGAACGGATTAAAAACACCACATGCATACATACATACCGTTGAGAGCAATTGATCCGATGTGGGTTTTTTTTGGTGCTCTTTTATTCTTCATCTGTCTTTGCCTTGCATCCGGCAAATCAAATGCCAACAATACCATTTTGTTGAATTACTTTATTCTTGACTGTCGAAGAATTTCGCCGTTTTTTTTCCTCCTTTTCATTTCTTCTTAAGTTTCTTTTTGCTGGCAATGCCAGGGCCTGGCAAAAGGATGTCAAGCAAATGGAAACCAAAGAGAAAAAGAGAAGAAAAAAATGAAAACAATTTGATGTCATGAATGCGAGACAAAAATATGATACAATGTTACAGGTTGAATTGAATTGTATAAATGGCACTTCAGAGAAAATTGCTTGTCATTTTTTTTCGATTTACGGTTGGCGCTGGGAGCCAGGCGAACCGCGTACAAACAAATAGCAGAGCAAATGAGAAAAGAGCGAGAGCGAGAGAGAGAGAGAAAGAAAGAGAAAATAAACGCGTCCAGACGAATGGCAACGGTATATAATTTCGAAGAGTACCAAGAGAAAATTGATAATTTGTCGTTTCTCTGACACACACACACACACGGGCACGCGTGCGCGCTTTCCCTTTTTTTCCTTCATTCTCGTCGCCCGCCGTTGTCTTCATCAAATTAAATATTTACGAAACAAAAAAAAATCAAGCGCTTGGGCAAGAAAAATCAAGCTCCTGAACGAGAACTGATCGACGGAGAAAAAGAATGACGACGTGATTTCAAGTGTGTCATTTGTTCGGCTGGTTACATACAGTGACCGGTGGCATTTTAAAAAATTCCTTCAAATGAGGCTGAATAAAAAACATTAGACTGAATCACATATTGAATCGATTTGAACGAGTGAGAGAGCGAGCTCGAAAACAAGCTTGCTTCAATTTTTGCCTTCAATCGGCCCAGACGGTCGTATTAACACGCAACTTGATGGATACTTAATTTGAAGTCTCGAAAAAAAGCGCGCCAACATCCGAATGATGATATTGATGAGGTTGGTGATAATAGAAGTAGGAAAAACTCGTTAAAAAAACGCAGCACACAGATGAAAATTTGTTTGATTCGTGTGCTTGTCGGACGTGAGTTTCTTTTTTTCTCGCTGTTCCGATCTCTCTTTCTCCATTGTTGTCTCGTTTAGCACATTGGACGAGTGTGTTTTTTTGTGGTGGTGCTGCTGCTGCTTCTGTTGTCTCGCTTCGAATGAGAGAGACACTGCTCGTGATATTGTAATTTTGGGGTCAAATTCGTGATTAACATGTTTATTAGGCAGACGAAAATTGCTTCTGTTGTTGTGTTTTTCATTTACTACCGCGCTCATGTTCTCGTTGCTTGCCGCATTGCAATTGCTATCAATCTCGTCCGGTTCACGCCATTCACGTTTCTCGCCACATCTCAAAATCATCACCATCCGTCGCGTATTCTCTCTCATTAGTGTATAGTGTACACTCTCTCTTCGCTCGATGTCGAGTACAGTTCTTCTTTTTTTCTCTGTTGTTTCGATGCTTGGCGCTGTATTCTCCTGTTCTGGCATCTCGTTATTGTCGTCATTTTTTTTTTGAGTCAGCTTTTCACCCAGCTTTTTCGTCGGGTTTTGTTGGTTGTTCGCCGATTCGATTTCGTAAATGTTTTCTTTGACTGACAAGTCGCAAGTACCCCGAGTACACATACATATACACACAGTGTGTCTAACGAATGAAATTCATTAAATTATTCAATTATGCGAATTTGAATATATAAATATTAAGATCCTATGAATAATAAGAAGTCGCCTAGAGTCACAAAGTAACGGACACGCACAACGTACATCGACCGTGACGAGCAACCGAATTGTTGGCTTGCTTTTTCTCTCTCTGTCGCTCCCACTCTCGCTCTCACTCACACTCACACTTTCCCCAAAGACTGAACGAATAAAAACAGCAAATTTTTTCGGTTGTTTCGATATGCAAGTGCCGCTATTTGTCGGGGTATCATGTGGTTCAGTTCTCGCGTTTCGCCTGATATAAAGTATCCTATCCATTCATTAGAGCCATTGAAATACAACTCCGAAATGTTAAAAATGATCCGACAAAATCGGGAGACACAACACAAATGGATTGCGCGCGTAAATCGGCAAAGAACGAAAGGCAAAAAAAAACAACAGAGAGAAGCAAAGAAGCCGTACGCTCGCTTACATAAAGGGATAAAAATGAATTAAAACAAGCAAATCCAGCTCCAAATTAGAGGAGTAAATGGAGGATTAGTGTTGTACTGGAATCATCAGCGGAAATTAAGACGAACAACGAACCACATACACACATCCAAATACACATACGAACAAAAATCGCATACACAACATAGATGTCAAATTACATACTGCAGCATTTAATTTCTGTATTGCGTACATTTTAAGACTAAATGCGGCCGAGAAAAGCACTCACTTGCTCGCTCGCTCGCTCTGCGACTTCCATTTGCAAAGTGTGTACGTGATTTTGCAAATTGTTTGCTGTTCAAGACAACAAAGCGCCCCGAAAAAAAAAACCAGAGACAATTTAAGCGGCAAACGAAACGAACAAGCACACATACATTTTTGTTGTGTGCATGGGGATAAACATATAAATCGAGAGAGAGAGAGAGAGCGAGTGCGAGTGGCTCTCGTATTCTAGCGGTTGTCGATGTTCATTTATTTTCCACTCTTAATAAGTCCACACGTTTTTATTCCCAGGCCATCATGAGCTATATCGCTGCATTGCTTACACTTCCCACTCTTACATCTCTCTGTGAAAGAGAGAGAAGGTCTCTCGTCGTGAAAACGAACAAAGTTTCTCTCATTTTTTCCGTCCTCTCTCTCTTTCTCTCTCTCTCTCTCTCTCTCCTTCCCCCTATTCGTCTCATCTGATGCTCTTGCCATTCCATTTGCACTTCCATCCCGGCTACCGTTATACATTTCACATATCCCATCGCATTTTCCCATTTAAACTTCCTTTTCCCATTCCTCATTTGGCCAACTTCTTCATTTTGATTCCAACGCGTTTGCATTTCCAATTTCATTTCGGCTCAAATTTGCCGCATTCTCACGTTCATTCTCTGCTTTTCCCATTTTTCACTTTTTATTTCTTTTGCTTATTATTATTTCTTCCTGGTTTTTGTATTATTTATTTTTAACATATCTTTGCCCGTTGCTGTGCCATTCGTTTTGTATGCTTACACTAAATAGATATTATTAGAATAAACAAGTTGATCAATGGCAGTTCTTGTTTATTTCTCGCTCAATTGGAATCCAGTATTGTTTTAAACCACAAGACCGGCGGAGGAAAAGAAACCAAGCCAATTTTAGATATTATTGTAAAATGAGACTTCAGAGTCATAGACGATTTCACGGGAATATGATAAAAAATGCTAAATAATTAAGTTTAGAAATTGGCTTCAGTAGCCCACATCTCGGAAAATGATTTTAGTTCATCAGAAAATGAAGCGAAATATAGAGAGAAAAATGGTTGCTTCCATCGTCAATTTCCCCTCATTTTTCCGCTTAAATCCGTTGTCGAAATTGTGTGCGTAAATCGCATAATCAATTAGCAAATCGAATTGCGAATTTGATTTGTGTAAATCAAGTTTTAGCTTCATAAATCGGTGTTAGTGCGTGTTATTTCATGTGAATATCATCTTCATGGAATTAACGCCGAAAATCGATGAAATTTGGTGTTTGTGTCTGTGCGTGTGACTGAGAGCAGGTATTTGGTAGACTACAAATATACACGCATTGATTCTCCGCGACGAGTCGATGAGAGACAGAGAGAAAGTTAGAGAAAGCGAGAGAGTTGTTGTTGTTGTTGGATGACAAAATGGAATGGGTTGCATTAATTATTGCGAGCATTACATGGCTATAATTGAATGCGACTTGATTAGGCATCTCTCGTTCGTTCGTTTGCTTCAGCGCGTGTCACAATGACACGATGAATGTTTTGTTTTATGCTTAAACCAAAATGGATGATAACAATAATGACGATACAGATTTATTATTGTTATTATTTCCGGTTAAGTGAAATTCAATTAAGCATATAGACTGAAGTCGTATACACCACACACACACACACACATGGGCCCAATCTAATAATAAAATCTTTTGATCGGATTAACGCAAATAAAAATTACGCTCGACTTTTTGCGTCGGCTTTAGCCAGAAATGCTGTACGAAGTGGATAGTACGTAAATAGGATTTAAATGTGGACTAAATGAGAGAGACGGAAAAGGAGAGAAAGAGAGAGAGAGAGAGATGGAAAGAGCAAGAGAGACAGATGAAATGGACGACGACGACGACGACGACGACGACGGTGGCGGCATGGGCCTTTGTCAATGATTTTGTCTCCGGGTCAGGTGGAGCACTATTTTTTTTTCCTCTCCGTTCAAATCGATGAAGAACATATGAAAATGCTCATGATCCGATGGAATTCTGTTCGTTTAGCTGTTTGTCGTCTATTTGCCAATAAGCGGTCGGTTGGTCGGGGGCATCTTGAATTAATACGGAACGATTTTGTCTGTGCTGAATGGCCGATTAAATCGATCGAAAATGAGAGGCCGGCAAATCAAAGAAAAACACACACACAAACGGACACGAGTATGCGGAACGAATGGGCAATTGGTCCGGCGAGAATGAGGCCCATTTCTTGGAACTTTCTCAACACATCCATTTCAAAGTCGTAACGAATTTGGTTGTTGGGGCCCCCGAAAAAAAAAGATTCCGTAATAATGGCCAGATTTTATGCATTCATTTGTCAAACGGGCTTCATGCCATTCGTGAATGATAGCTACTGTCACTTGTTTGTGTTGTTATTGCATCATGCTGAAATAGTCAGTGACATTAACAAACATATATATGAACACCGAAAGACACATATTCCACCCTTTCTCGTGCAATCCCCGAATAAACACACACACAGGGAGAGAGAGAGAGAGAGAGACAAAATGCACGAAACATGTTACTTCGTAAAATATAATTGTCGACGTCCGATTTTCGAACGAGTCGAGTTCATTTTAAAAGCAGATACCAAAAACATAATCTAATAATAACACATATATCCGCTTTCGACAAAATACACACCGAGCCGATTTTCCGATTGATAGGCGGATGAGTGGATTTTGGGTGAAGGTAATCTGTAACAGAGAGAGCGAGAGAGGTAATCTCGTTCACTATCTGCATATTATATGGGCATTGTTTCATTCGACCCGGCTTTTTATCAATGTCATACATCTTACAGTTTTTACTCAATTGTATGTCTCAATTGTAGAATATCCTCTCTCGTTCGTTCACTCCAATTCTGCCATCATCGCTCTTTCATTCAGTCATTTCATTGCTTTTTCGCTCTCTTTCACTCTACATGACCCTCCTTCACCCTTTCTCTCCCACTTTCCATCGCCGTTACTCTTCCATGCTCTCATCATCGCCAATCATAAGCCTTTTACTACAATTATCATTATCTCTCTCTTAATCGGGCAACTATACAAAATGCCATTATACACACATGAGGCAACAATGTCATTTTCGGATGCTTTTGCATTGCGAGAAAGTGTGTTCGAATGAGTGTGTGTGTGTGTGTGTCTAAATTCGCATTCAAACCAGAGAGCGTGTCAACTTTTCTGGAGATGGTTGAGGGGACGAGCGACGGACAGTACGGCTTCATTTTCGCTGACTGCACTGAATTGAATTAGTGTAATCGGTTACACATGCAGTACTTAAGAAAGCATGATATGTGTGGAATAAAATTGACAAGTAATTGACACATATGCGTTGTGAAAACGAACACACCGAACATTGGCCGCACCGCATCAACAACATCAGCCTGAAATTAAATTATTTTCAATTAGACGCAAGTTTGATTAAGTGAATTTCTGTGTTGAATTGAATGTTTGCGGTTTTTTCACTCACTCTCCCTCCATTGTGCCGATGCAAAACCTCCAAGAATAGCCTTTTCGTCGAGCGTAAACGTCTCAATGCACAGCACAGATGAATCGATGCCAATGCACTTGATAAACCAAATGGCATAAAATCCATGCCATTATTCATCAGGTTTATTGTTAATTATTCAATTCATTCCATTTGTATTGAAATTGATTGTCAATCTTCTGTCATGTTTTCTGCTTTTTTAACTCTCTCTCTCTCTCTATCTCATTCCTTTTTCTGTGTTATGTTTTCGACAACCATACGCGAACAATCAATTTTGGCTAATAAATGTTTCATGTTCAAATGTCATTTGAAACATAACCAAAGTGATTTCTTTTTTATTTCTCTGATTGCTTTCGCTTTTGATTTTCTCTGCAGAGATAAATTCAAAACTAAGCGGCAATTTGTTTAGCTTTTCGAATTTCAATTATGTCATTTGACATTTTCCGCGCTAGGTCGATTGATGATGAAGGCATTGAATCAAGAGAAATTTTTTTCTAAAAAAATCTTTTCGATAGACATTCTAGAGAAACTATTCTCGAGGGGCCATAGTTGAAATTATATTCAATTAGGAATTCGCTAAAAACAGCGAAATCTCAAATCAAATCAGGATGGAGCAGAAATGAAACAAAAACTTTATTTTTGCAGCCTCAAGCGTTGTCCCATAATCGAATCCCAAACAAGAAATAACATGACACGAATGATGGATAAACAGAGTTTTGATTTGATTTGGTTAAAAATATTTCATTTGTTATTCAAGAGCGGTTGTTGATTGCATTGTGTTTTTGTGATTTACCGTAGAATATTTTTCGATTCCGATCTAAAGACAATATTTTATACTGAAATGTGTCACCGAACGATTTGAATGCACTTGCCATTGAATGTTTGTGTGCAACAAAGCTGCAGTGCACAGTGCACACCGTCGTCGTCATCGTCGCTGGTGTTTCTGCTCATAAAACATTCACTCACGTGAGACTCATGTCGTGGATGATCCACATATTTGCTATCGTTCACAGGGGTTGTTGTTCGCTTCAAAAATCATGTGATTAAATATTAAATGTGATTTGAAATTGATAAATCTCTGGAACACACCTCGTTCCGACAAAAACACAGCAATTCGACTGAAAAATTGTTCTCCCACCCTCCAAAAGTTTGGAAGACACTTTCGTTTCGTCGAAAATTCGGTTGCAAACAATAATTAGTGAGTATGATGTGAGAGGTGGATAGAAAGAGCCAGAAATTGGGACAGATACAGAGGCAGGGACATAGACAGAGGTCAACTAAGGGTAAGAGTGGCAAAGACAGAGGTAATCGTGAGAACAACAGATAGAGTGGTACGAGAAGTCCATTATTTGTGTATGATGTGAGTATCAATTAAAAATGTGAAATTTAAAGGGAAAGTTTCGCAGCACTCCCACTAGCCGCAGCAGCGGTGACGATGTTTTCTCTTTCTATCTGCATTGTGACCGCAGGCAAAATGCATGCAAATAATTTCAATTAGGACGAACTTTGGAACTAAACACAGAATTTTCTCTCGACTTCTGCAGAAAATGTACCCAGTACACACAACCCATGAAAGTTGTTGTGTAGTTATTCTGCTGTAAACAAGAACAAAAGAATTGCATGAACTTTTACGGGATCCAAGGAATGTTACACATATATCTGATGTGGCACTGTGAGAGATGAGAAAAAAAAGCAAAGTGCTAGGATCCCTGCAACGAGCAAAGATAGGGGACAAATGGATGTAGCTTAAAAATATAGGAATGACATTCTTTTGATTCAAACCGGGTGACACACGTATACATTGTGTACCTGTATGCAATTCATGTATTGACATTCAAATGTAGAAAGCAACGAGAAAAATGAAATGAAAATAATGGGAATTTATTTTCGAAAGAAAAACACAAATGAATGAGACAGAGACAACAAAATCGAGAAACACCGGGAATGAGAGTAGAGATATGTGTATTCCGGCATCTCATATCCATGTCACATACACACATTCACTCACTCACTCACGCTGCACACACAATCGCATGCTGTTTTGTGTACACATAAATCATATCGCATGGCGTACGTACGTGTGTTTACATTTTTCCGAAATGAATACATGATGACAATGACATCGGAGATCCAATCACAACTTTCATAATCTAATTTGTAATTTAAATGGGCGAAAAGCTTTTGCCATCCACACACACACACACACACATATTCACACAAAAACTTTTTCCTCCTCGAAGCACGATGACGATGACAACGGGCAAAGTTTTCGATGTAATGCTGCTGCTGCTGCTGTTTCATGTTGTATATGCACGGTAAATTTTTCGTGCCATTGCGGCCAACTCACAACATACACACTTACAATACGCACAGTGACATCTTTGCGACGCAACCATGAATATATTTTGCGATATATGACAAAGTGAATTTGGTATTTTAAGGATGGATCCATATCATTCGACTCATTTTTTTTATTCGCTCTCGCTGTTTCACAAGCGAATGTGCGCGCTTCATCTTATTCCATACTCTACATGTTTCTCAGCGTATCTCATCGTCAACATGTATATGTTTGCACATAACATTATCTTCATCATATCAGTGGCAGTTTGTGATGTTCGCAGTTTTGGTTGACTTTCAACATTTTACCATCTAACAAAAAGATTGGACGCAGCTATATCAAATGTATATACCAATTTGATGGGAAAGAGAGAGAGAGTGAGGAAGAGGAGCAGCAGAGATAGAGTAAGAGAAAGCGAGAAAAAGATAAAGCGATAGGGTGTGAGATATGGAGAAAGGGACAAAATACGTTGTGATTCTTGTTCAGCTCTTGCGACGCTCTTCTTCTAGCTTCATCTCGTAGTCACTTACTTCTCATTTTGGACCAAAAGGAACATTACAAATAATCACGGCGAAAAGAAACTGATTTACAAGATCAAATAAAATTAGAGAGCACCAGCGAACCGATCCGTTGCTAGAGGAAAATGAACGATAGTAACGGAGATAAAAATGAGTTTGAGAGAAAGAGAGCAAGAGAGAGAGAGAGAGAGAGAAAGGGTGAAGGCAAGCGTACGAGTGTATTTGGCGTAAGTTCGATGTTTACACGTTTGGATGTTTGCCGCCGTTGCAATGCCTGCCAAAATGCGGATAATTTTATGCAGAAAATATGTAAACTGTGTGATTTTAAACGCTACCCTTTATGTACTTATGCTTTTCAGCATGTTCAATGCATCACAGTCTCGCTTATTTCGCTTTTTTTCTCTTTCTTCTTGAACTGTGTGCCTGATCTGTAACGAGAATTGTCGCTCTTGTCTCGTTTCTCTTCTCTCTGTCTCATTGCAAATGATTTTATTTCATTTTGTCGTCGCATCATCATTGCAATAACTTGAATCACTGTTTGTCAGTTAGGGTGTGCCAATTGCGCGGTGGATTTTCTTTGCGCTCAGTCTTGACGACTTGATTTTTCTGGGCGCGATGCTGCTTTTTAGAAAGCTAGAAATGAATTCTGTGGCAACATTTGCGTGCAGTTCGCACGATATGCACTCTAAGCTCGGGCACAGAGAAAAATAGAGTTGTGTGTGTCTTTATGCACTGGCAAATGGAGGAGAGAGAGAGAGCGAAAGAGAATCAGTGAAAAAACAGAATGAGAAATAGACAGAGCGAAAGAGTGCGCTTATATTGGCGTTACGTAAGGCCTTTGTGCCAAGCAATGCCGGAAATTTTTGGTTGTGTGTGCTCTAAATGAATTATAATGTTTAATTTCAACATTACCCGAAAATAAACAGTTTTGGCATTACATGCGCGCACTCGAAGAAGTTTTAGGATTTGGTTGTAATCATTATTCAAAATTCGTAAGAGGCGCTTCCATCTCTATAGCTTTCCCTCTCTTTCTATCATGTTGCAAACGACGATGCGCCAACGAATCAATGTCCTCCAATTTATCCAGCCATTGTTATTTAGTGTTTAGCGTAACGACTGGATGTGATAACAAGTCGACAGAGTGACAAAATGGATGCAACCAACGATACCGATTTTCGGCTTTTCCGACACCATTTTTGCCATAGAATCATACCACACATACACACATTTTTACCGCCACAATCACTACCTCTCGACAGAGAAAGTGTGTGTGCATGTGTGCTTAACGCAATTCGAGGCTGTGATTAAAATGAAAATCGCAAGAAATGCCTGCAATTTTCTTTGAATTGTCAAACGCTACGTGCACTTCCATTCGACAAGCCACACACACACACACACACATATCATTCGGTTGCAATCTAAGTTGCGACGGCAAACGCTTTCACTCGAAAAGAGTGAATGGGAAATTAGTTTATATGTGCAAAGTGGATGCGAATGGGTGGCAACACACATCACATGAATTTACTTGGAGCGCACAAGTTGAAATTAATCAAGTTGCCAGTACAATTCATTCACTTTATGAGTGAATTGTCAATTCGTGAGTAAACGAGCATTTCATTCCGTGCATCACATTTATGGTAAAACGCCACTGCTTCATGCATACATCACAACTGCCTTTGCCGTAATTCAAAAATCGGCTCGTACTTTTTCCTTATTCGCGCTCTGCATCTCACTCTCTAACTCTCTCTGCATCCCTCCCTCCTCTTTCCTCTCTCGGTCGCCCTCTTCCTCTCTCACACTCGCCTGTTTCACGCTGTTTCCACAGTAAAATCGCAATGATGACTATTTACTGTATCGTTTTTTCCTTCTAATTTCATCTCCTCATGATTTAAGGATTTCATTTACCACTCAAGAGTCACTTTTGCAAAACAGCACGAAACACAACTGAATCGTTCCACTTTAAAACTCCAAATGCAAACACAATTACTTTTCCCCGATGCACATTGTTGGAATCGCATGTGTATGTGTTTCGGTTACTTTTGCATTAATTTTATCGGAAGCATACGCACCCGCGCGCTATTCAACCAACGATTTGGTGAAAAAAAAAATCCCATTTACCAAAGTCATTAAAATTTGGAGTAAATATTTGTCAGGCACAGAAATATGTTACTACTTTACATCACCAGATACACACACGCACATACACTGAAATTCAACAAGTTATGAATGTTTGAATGGATGACGTAGGAAATTTGCAAAATAAAACCGGTTGGGAAATCAAACAATTTTTTTACCTCGCTCTCTTTATCTCTCTTTCTCCGTCTATGTGGCTGCAACGCTCTAATAACTCGGAGCTACGAATTCGAGATTTTATTACGTTATGACTCAAATTGAAACATTTTCAGGCTGTTGATTTGTTTGCTTAAGGCACTAGTTCCAAGAATTACAATCGTGCACGATTATAATCGAGAGCGATCGGAGTTTTTGCTATAACTTTCGAACCACAGAACGGATTTTAGCAAATTTTATATTTTTTGAAAGGTGGAATCTTCCTCTTTCAAAAAATGTGTATTTTCTCAGAATTGATTCATTGGTTCAGAAGTTATAGCAAAAATGCTGAAATACGTTCAAGATCGTGGCACGATTTGCAAATCGTGACACAATCTCAAACGATTTTCAGCATTTTTGCTATATTCGTCAAAACCACTTGGTGAATTTTGAAAAAAAAAAATACATTTTTTGAAAGAGGAAGATTCCACCTTTCAAAAAATATAAAATTTGCTAAAATCCGTTCAGTGGTTCGAAAGTTATAGCAAAAACTCCGATCGCTCTCGATTATAATCGTGCACGATTATAATTCTTGGAACTAGTGCCTTTAGGCTTTGAAATGGTTGAATGAGTATTGCACAAAGTGTTTTTTTTTCTTGGAAGCAAACAAATCATCTGGTTCATGATGATGACTTCTTTCTCTCATGCTTCATAAAATTGACGATGATACGGCGGATTTTTAACGAGGCGAGAACTGAAAGTTGTACTAAATTGGTGTAAATTATTATTATTTTAAATTGATGTAACAGTCTTGCACTCTTTTCCGGCCAAACACTTATTTAAACCTCATTATATTCAGGCAGAGCTTGGCGGTGTTAAATAAAATATAATATAAAAAATATAAATATACACAAAAATGGTCGAAAGATTCGCACAAAGGTGATATGTATAGTCTTGGATGAACAGTGTTCATTGAACACGTAACACGTTTTCGACGTTTTTGAAGTCTTCAAATTTCTATGATGAAAACTGTCGGCCAAGGAATTAATGCTGACCGTTTTTAGAATAAAGTAGCAAAAGACACACAAAGAAACTCTATTCGATGGATTTAATTTTTTTTTTATTGATATTTGATCTTTTTCAAAAGGCAAAAAATGTCAAAATTTCAAATGACTTGAAAAATTAGATTTTTAATGAATTTTTAAGCCATTTATTGATTGAACGACAATTTTTGAAGTTCATTTGTTGATTGCTAATATTTTGTTTTTGTTTTCTCTTCCCACAGACATGCTACGAAATGGAGCGATATCTAAAAGATGAGCCAAAATTGCAATCGTACAAGAAATTGCCAACAGATTTGGATTCGGCATGGGATTTATTTGCGACACCCGCTCGGTGTCGACTGCTCGAAGAATTAAACTATCATGAGCACAATTTGGATTCGCTGTCGACCAGTTCAATGTCGTCAGCGTGTTCGGGTGTATCATGGGACAGTGCATTGAGCTGTGCGGTCGTTGTGAAAAAGGAGAAAATCGAAGATGATGAAGAGAATTCCGATAGCTGTGAAGAAAAATTAGAAAATAACTTTTGTAAAATTCCCATTCAAATAAAAACCGAAATAAAAACAGAGAATGCAATTGAATTGCGACTGGTGGCCCGTGCCACAACCACATCCACCGTGGCCGATCATCATCATCCAAATGAGCTGTTGCCAACGTTAACGCCACCATCATCGCCCGAATCGCAAACAACCACCACACAAACAACGATACGACCGACCACCGAAGCGGAATTGGCATTGCTCGGGCATCAGGGCCTGTTTAAAGTGGCATCGGCCACAACAAACGGTACAAATCATCATCTCCCAAGAAGTGCCATCGTAAGACTCACGACGGCTGGCGGTAAAAATTCCGTCAGCGTCACCCGTTTCATTCAAGTCAATCCAAATATTCCAGCGGCTATTGCACCGCAACCAACACAAACACAAGCACAACGAACAACGTCAATCAATACACCAGCAGCAGGTAATTTTCTTTTCTTTTCTTTTCGAACGGCTTTTATTTTACTCTGCCATTTCTCCCCTTCTTTTATTTTACTCGACGCTAATGGGTAATTTTCATTTAATTCGCATGATTTTTCAAATTTTTGTTCGATTTATTAGTGGTTTTCAACACTTTTTCTTCGAATTGTTGGCGATCAACACTGTTCCTTTGTATTTTTGACGATTTCTAACACTGTTCCGTTAAATTTCGGGTATAACCGCTTGTTTTCGTTGCATATTTTCAGTGACGACGACCACAACAGCACAAACAAAACAGAATCACCAAAGACAACATGACCACAGTCCCGATTCAAAGCGCCGGATACACAAATGTCAATTTCTCGGATGCAAAAAAGTCTACACAAAGAGCTCACATTTGAAGGCTCATCAACGAACGCACACAGGTATGTGCCCCATTGATTTCCATTTTTTTTCGATTTTTTCTCTAAATTTGATCAAATTGGTCTTATTCGATTACTCTCAAAACATTTGAGTTTATTTTTTTCAAAAGCGATCCACTTTTGATTTCAATAGTAATTGACAGTTGACCTAAAGTTTTCCTAACTTTTTTATCAAATAAAAAAAACAACCGAAAAATTGCGTTTTTAAACAAAAGCCGTAGTTGTTGACGCACGCAAATGCCAAAAAAAGAAAACGAATATATGTGTTTTGATCACAAAACTCCGCATTGGAACCAATATTTCGCATTAAAAAATCATCGACACCAAATTTTGTTCAAAAAAATCATTGAATTCGATTTTACCCATGAAAAAGTCACCGACATACATCGTTAATTGTCTCCGAAAAGTCGAAAACCTGCTCGTTTTTGCTGAAAACCGTTCGATTTTTGCGATTGCATGCATGAAACATATGGCGTCTACGCTAGAAAGAGACAAGCACCGCTATTATGTAGAGCAATAAAAATTGACTTTAAATTTGGGATGGGATAAAGCCACAAATCATGGCACAAATGTGAAATAAGTTCGCGCGAAACAGTGTTGAGATATGGGATATTGTAGCAAAGTACAGAGAAATGAGTTGAGAACGAGCCAACGCAAAAACGTAATGCACGAAGACAAAGGAACATTTCACGTGCCTCTGATCAGCAACAGAAACAGCAACAATACCACCAACAATCGCCTCGAAAATCGTCTGAAACGACCGACATGGAAAATGGCAAATAACAACAAACAATACACATACACAAAGTGAGCGCTCACGCTCGCGCTTAAAAACGAAGCATAAAATGGAAGAAAAGACAAAAATGGCAATAGTATGAAAAGGAATTTCACTGGGAAATAAATTATGCGCGAAAATCATTTAATGCAATAATGTTTCGCGAAGAATGCAACGACAAAAGCTCAATGCGACAACACAGCAAACAACGAGACAGCGAGGCGGTGTGAGGTGGTGAATAGGGGGGTGGCAAGAACAGATGCACACGAACCGCACATATAAACATTGATTCACACTTTGCGAAAAGTCGAAGAGCAGCAGCTAGTTTGTATATATATATATATTCATTGGAATCTGTGTTGCTGTGCGGCAAAAAAAGCATTACAATGCTTTACCTCCCTCTCTCTCTCTTTCTCTTTCTATCTTTTGCATGCATTTTTCAAAGTGATGCTCGATCCAATTTTTCCGCAATCCCACCAAACAACAAACAGCAAACTCAAACGAATGGTACTTTTACTTTTTTTTCAGTAAATTCTTTCCGTCCATAATCTGTGATGCCATATCCGAGGGTTTCGTTTCTCTTGGTTCGGTTTCGCAAATCCCAGCGCATCGCTATAGTTGCAATTCTTCTCTTTTGCCTCTTGTTCACTATTTTATTATTAATCTCATTACTTTGTTGCTGTCTTGCGATCAGGCGCCCGCGCGTATATTACTTAAGGGCGGGCAGGAGAGTATGCGTGCGAACACGCTATAACTTAGTGTGAACGAGTAGACGAGTGAAAGAGTGAACGCAAAATGACATTGCATTTTTAATTTTTGCCATTGCTCGATGCGACGGGAAGGAGAGGGCACACGCACGCCGCACATTTCTCGGTGTATTCCTTCCAGCCATAAATGCCATTCCGTTGTGCTGGTGCGTTTGAGCGTGAATGTCGCCAGCCATTGCACCCATTCCAATGCTGAAGCTTCCGCGGATATTGCAATCAAAACCCCGGCTGTTGGGAAAACAACACACAGCCGGCCAACGAAAGCAAGAGCAAGACAACAAGAGTAGAATCGAGCGAACGGTTGACGGAGACACAGAACGAGTGGGAGGCACACACAGAGGGAGTATGAGTGAAACAAAAGTGCAAAATAAGCGAAACGACGAGGAAAAATGTAATTAAGAAGCATAAATGCACAGATGAATCGCTTCTTTGATGTTTTTGAAACCGTTGCTGTAACGAATAAATGCATTATTTTTGCGCACAGTCAACAGCAATAACAGCTGCCAAGTTTTTAAAACTTAATCGTTTTTTTTGCCGTTCGTATCGTTCACTTGCCACCCGCTCTTTTCACTCTTTGTTTGTGTGTCTATCTTTCCCCCCACTTCCATTTGCCTCACACACTCTCTCTCTCTCTTTCTTACTCACTTTCGTCTGTTCGTTGGCATATTCAATCTTGTTCTCGCGTCGCATAACGCACAAATTGTAAATAGTATCATATTTAATAATTGAATTTAAAATTACTTTTTGCCGTTCGCCAGCCAGCCATCCAGCCCGTTCACTTTCGGCTATATTTCTGTCGGCTGTGCCCCATCGACACGGGCAACATTGCATACAGCCACATATTGTCTGCTGTGTGTTGCGAATTTAATTGAAAAATTAGCCAGCCTGCCGTATTTGCATACGTTATGTGCGTGGCTGTGTTGCTCCCTCCTCCTGTGCATTCATTTGGAAGCGTTGGATGGTGGTTTAAGGTCAATGCCAAACGCTTCGTCGACAACCATGCTGAAATCCAAAATTGTGTGCATTTCATACGCAAATTGACGAAACCAAAAATTTAAAGGTTTACACCAGAAAAAACAAATTCGCACACGCACCTCAATCAAGATCTATGAAATCACAAATAGTGCGAAGTAGAAAAAAAACAACAACAATTTCTCGCTAAGCGTGAAACGTTTGAGGGAAAAAATGCAAATTTCAACCGCATTCTCGGAATACTATTTGTGGTGTTGGGTTTGCACTGCAAATATTCCCTTCACATTTTCACCTTCACACAAATCGACAATTTTCCGAGTGAAACCCCGAAAAAAGACACACACACATACAAAACAACCGCTAATGGCATCCAAAAACAAAACGAAACTCATAAAGATAGATAAACACAGCATACGCGCACACAATTTTCTCGCAATGCGAAATCTCTTAATGCCAAACAGACAGCATAAATGCAACATTCTCAACTGGTCTGTACTGATCGCTTTACTCATAGTCTCTCGGTTTTCGTTGTTATCGTCATATCTTTTTTCGCCCTTTTCGCTGCTCATCATTGTCATCATCGTTTCACTCTCTCCCTCTTTCTCTCTGTGTATATGTCGTTTGCACTCGTTGTCTCAATCATTTCCATCAAGCGTTCGTATCAATTTAACACTTGCTGAACAGCATGCAAACCGTCTTATGAACGGATCATACGTGTTACGAAAATGTATTGCATTCTTCTCTCTCTCTCTCTCTCTCTCTCGTTCGTTCGTTCGTTCGTTCGTTCGTTCGTGGATTTGCAAACGAGAGAGAGGTTTTTTTTTGCATCAAAGTTTGTGCTCATTTTTATTTACACCTTCTTTGCCGGTTGGTTGTAATGTCTTGCTCTTTTTTGCGCCGCCAAACAAAATACATATATCTGACAATTTAAAGTAAACTTTCAACCAGCATATCTACTTGTTCGGTTTAGCAAAATGGTCTCATGCAAATAGAGCACGACTGCGACAGCCAGAGCGGGGGGAGAGTGTGAGTGCAAAGATATTGTTGCGTTATCAACATCATAATCGTTGGACTTGTTTTGATGTTGCCGCGAGTATCATCATTGTCATAGTACGCGTTGTAATCGCTTTTTACCGCTCCCTCCCGAAAAAAAAATACAACACCATCTCATTCTGTGTGCATTTGCACGGTGATTTGCCGGCGCTCTCGCGTTTTGTTGCTTTGATTTGATGCCCCGCCATTTACATATAAATGAAAATTCCTTGCCTCGCAAATGTGCAAAAACTATGTACAAAGTTTGCATGTGTGTGTGTGTGTGTGTTTCAGGTCTGAAAAAGCGAGAAAGAGACTACACCAAACGCATCGAAGATGAGCGTAAACTATATACGAGTGTATAAAAGTGAACGTCAACGAACATGAGAAATCTTAGGGTTTTCACGAGGAAAAAGGAGTTCGTTCTTCTTCTAAAACGAATTTTAAGTTCCAAGAAAGGAAAAGAAAAAGAAGAAGACATGTTTGAAAATAACCAAATACTAGAATAGATAGGGTAAAACTATCAGATCGCTTGGTTTTTCCTGGAAATTTTCGAGAATTTCAATTTTTTACGAAAATCACAGATAATTTTTCATCATTTCATTCGAAGACATTTCGATATTGAAACTCAAACTTCTCGACTGTTGGAACGGAATGCCATTTAAACATCAGCCCATTGCAAATGAAAAAAAATTGATTTTTGCAATGAAAAGGAAAACTCCTTAAAACGATATTTCCCATGGCTGTTTCAAAGACTGCTATTGTATTTTTTGTCGTATTAATTACAGCCAGTCAGTTTGTTCATGTGCAATACTTTTTTTGATGCTTTGGTGGTTGCTTTTGGTTGTTTGAAACAACCAACAACTTGTTTCGGTCATTATTTTTGGGCTCATCAAATCCGTTTGTTTGCCTGTCACCAGCAAAAACCGCACCGGCAATCATTTTTGAACTGCATGTGCCAGAAAAAATGCGGAAAATTGCTTTTTCAAATTTTTCTCGAATTTGTTCATACGAATGTTATCAAATATTTGAAATGCACATGTACTGAAATTTTCATATCCAAAAGGGAAAAAAAATCCCAGGAAAATTCATTCAATACACTGTGTAATTTATACAGAAAAATTGTTCAGTATAAAGAAAAATAATTCGGTACAAAAAAAACAAATCGTAATTTTAGCATAAAAAGCCTAGCTTTTGTACCTGCCTAGCTTTTATTTTTCCTATTTAAATACATATATGTTTGTCTTGGCCATATTTTTGTTGGTTAACCAAACCGAGTTTTTTTGAATTAATCGGAGGCTATTTTCGATAACAATACAATCATTCATTGTTGCTGATTTGATGATTCGGTACGATTGGGCAATTGGGCTTAATACTAGAACAATCGAATATCGATTGCATGCCAATTTGAACGTATACATCGCCATGAATTAATTACAAGTTGCAATTTCAAGCATTTTTTTCAATGAAATTTGGCCAGTGAAATAATAGGTAGCAAATTGGCATTAATGGCATAATTGGGCTGGATCGAAGCTGGGATCAAATGTTTATCAAGCAGGCATGAGTGTGAGAAAGAGCGAGATGTGGTACAATTTGGTGACTCAATCCAAAGTGTGCAATGAAATTGGCATAAACGAATATCAGGCGGCATCCATGATAGTAGGTAACGTCGCGGTAGTTTTAGGCCACATGATATATAACTAATGAACATCGCCAAAAACGATTTCGATCCAAAAATATATTTTCATATTTTGGTTTTGAGTGCGGAATTGGCCAATCGATTTGGCCGATTCCGGAAAATCTCTCTCCCTATCTCTCTCTCTGTGTGTGTGTGTCGGCAAATTTATGTGGATGTGGTTGGTTTCATCCATACCTTTAGTGCAAAAGCATTTATTGCTCTCCCTAACGTAAACGCCATCTATTCGGTGCGAACATGAAAACAAACAAAGTGACTCCAGCTGCCAACCGATATATGAATCGGTGGAAATGAAGGCAGTGTATAAAAAAATAAGCCGAACAAAACGAACCACAGCGTTTCCTCTATATAGAGATGTTGTTGTATTATAACTCTGTATGGATCAATTTGTTTGATTTCATGTTCAAACTGAACAGATGGCGATCGCGTTAGGCAGGGCAATAAATGCTTTTGCACTAACCGTATGGTTTCATTCGTAAACGCTGTTCGCAAAATTGACGACGACACAATTTTGGAGGATGGTGAAAGAAATTCCAAATGGATACCAAATAAATGCGTGCGGTTTTTGGCTGCTGCATCACAACTCTTCCGTTCATGCCAATTCGGACGGGAAAAAGCGCATTCCAAATGTGAGCGACAGAGTGAGAGTGAGCCGAGTTCAGTTTGTTTTCAGGATGCATTATTATATTAAATCGGATCGTAGGAGTAAAATGGATCGAGTGAGGAGCGAGAATGAGAGAGAAATCGAATGGTTGGAATCTTGTATGCAAAAGTATTGAATCTCAGTTGTGTGTGAACGAAGTGCAGCAGTGGAGACGGCAGCAAGGAGAGGGAGGTGGTAAATGCTTGTGTTTGAATTGGTCGGGATGGCACGCATTGCATACCTCACATACTTCACATTAAACACAATTTTACGCCAATATCATGCCAATCAACGCATTCATGCATGCAAACAGCATCCACACACACACACTCATTCAAATATTGCATTTGGCAAAATGTTAAGACATCGACTCACTCTCTGTCTCTCTCACATTCCCTCTCTCACAAACATAAAACCAACCATACAATCGGAGGCAACAACCGAGCAGCATCATCAGTTGTGCCGCCACACACATTTCGAGCATGTGCTAATGAATGCATACATTTCAATGGAAATGTGCCAGTGTTTCTCTACCAACCACAAAATGTGCGACTGAAATTGTTTATGAAAATATGTGCGCATTTCGTGGAAATCATGGCATGTGTGTGTGTTCTCGATTCGATGCAAATTTTGCAATTCCATGTATACGAAACACACAAGCCAATCCAATGAAAATCAGCATCAATATCTTGATATTAATTCCGGTTAAATAATAATATTCTCACATTGGCAAGAAAATCGTTGAGCATCGAACAACGACGACGAAAACGATGGCAATAGTATATTGGGTGTGTGTGTTGCTGATTCGCGTGCATTTCTTGTGCAAAATAATAACATTTCAATTTTTATGAACTGATTAACGAATTCACGTACGTTGAATCAACAACAGCGGTGGCGGTAGTATGAATCTGTTTTCCCATTTTATTGATCTCTCTCTCTCTCTCTGTGTGTGTGTGTGTGTGTGTGTGTGTGAATCACCTGTCAGGTGGTTGTTTGATTGGTTGGCTACAACAAGAGCATCGTCATCATTTCACATTCATTTTGAGAAATGAGACAAGCTTCAGTCGCGCACACATCGATTCGATTTCGGTGAGTGCATTGAACATGCTGTGTAACACACGTCGTTTGTGTATCGTTTGGTCGTTTTTCATGTTATTTTTCCCTCGATTGAGATGCCGTTTTGGTTTCTGTGTGTATGTGTGCACGTGTTGAAGAGTTGCTAGTTGTTGTTATGTCGTCAGTTATTTAATATTAAAACCAGGAAATGTGATCGCGCTCCATGGAATTGTCACTTCGTGCGCGTTTCTCTGATTTTCACTGATTCATCTCTCTCTCTCTCTCTCTCTCTCTCTCTCTCTCTCTCTCTCTCTCTCAGTTTTCCATCATTAATATGCCATACATCTGTCGCATCCACTTTCGCCACTGTTCATGTTATTGATATTGTGTATGGTGTGTGTGTGTTATCCTTTTTCTGTCTTACTTGCTTTTTTCGCATCGCATCGATCTTTTACCATATTATTCGCTTCTGCTCGTTTGTCTGCTCGCTACGCAATTTGGATATGTACATTTCAACACGTTCAACGATAAATTACACACTCCCACACCACTCCGAATTATCATCTCTCTAACTCTGTGCCATTTGATTCATAAAAATGCACGGCCATTCATATTTTGCAGCGTATCGATGGGAAGACACCCAATGAGCCAAGTCGCTCTCGTTCGTTCGTTCTTTCACAATATGCCATACCATCGGGCGGGAAAAAATGATAATAATGACTGTGAATACAGCATTTCGAAGACCGATTTTCCTTATTATCTATTTTTTATGTACATATAATGTAGAAATCGAAATAAGTGTACGCGACACGAATGCTAATGGCCATGATTCAAGCAGCAAGTTCAATGTAAGCGAGGCAAAGAGTCAGAGAGAGAGAGATAGAGCGAGAGAAACACATTCGCCGAAAAATCATCATCATCATTGTCATTTTTATTATTATTAGACAAATTCAAGCGAACGCGCGCTCACGCACACATCCGCTTCAACGACGCATCTCACTGTTTTGCCGGCATATTGTCACTTTGTGAGGCACTAAATGAACTACTGCCTCTTCATAATGCAAATCGACCGATTCAAAAAGATTGTGTCACCGTGTCTTCCCCACTTTCGCTCGCTCTCTCCCTCGTTTTTTTCAAAACAATCGTATCATGCCCATCTGTTCGCCGAACATAATCAATATTTAGCCAATGCCAGAGCATTTAGTGTCGATTCCGCTCATGTTTTTTTTTCTCTGTCGGGCCAAAAAAATCACAGAGATGACTGGCTAATGTGCATTTATGGAAAATATCCATGCAATGGGTATGAATTTTGATTTCCGGATGGGAAAGCAAAGCGAAATTTCTTCTGTTGTCGTCGTCGTTTTGCTTGAAAATGAAAAGAGAACAACAACAACAAAAATCATATCGAAAGGGAAAAAAACGAGCAGCAACGGGCATCAACATTTTATCGGTTGTACGTGCGAATTTGGTTATTGTCCAGAAACGACCAAGGCAATCATCGAATAATGGAAAAAAATGAAATGGAGCCACTTTTCAGGTTCATCACCTTCGATGCAAAATCCGAAAACGGCTTTTCTTCTCTCTTCCTAGAGCGAAGTTGTGTTGTGAACGAGAGACAAAGAAAGAGAATGGGCATATTTTCTGGGCATATTGTTGTTGTTTCGATTGATCCGGTCATATTTTGGCATGAAGAACGCGTGCAAATTATGATGAACACGGAATAACCTGCCATAATAACAGGCAACGGCAACGGGGCAAAGCTCGAGGAAAACCGAACGCCAGTTCGTGCTCATGCAAAATGTGTCAAGTAGTTTGGATTCGATTTCCCAATCGAATAAACGAACATGATTTGATGGGGTACCAAATAAACTTTCATCTATGCATTTCATCCTTCTCATCGAACACCGTTAGTTTTTTCTTCGTTTCATTTTTTTTGTTTTCTGCCTCATACACACATTCAATGTCTCGTCTTTCCGATCCGGAACGGGTATTTGATATGCCGTTGGAATTTTTATTGCAATACTTTCGACGCATCAAAACAAAAGTCAAACATCATTTTCGTTTATTGCATATATCTCCTGCTGTGTGTATGTGGGTGGGTGTGTATACATGGTGGATGCTGGAACATTTGTGAATCAAGAAATCAAAAACACGTCACAATCATCTATCTTTGATCGATCTAGTGTGTATAGTAGTCATATGCCGAAATAAATTCAGATAAAGTTTTTTAACACTCGCTGTTTTGCTCTTTCACTCTCTCTTTCTCTCTCTGTCTCTATCTTTGTCGCTTTCTTTCGCTTTCCCTCACACTTTTTCGCTTGAAAACGAATTTCGACTTGTCGCGACTTGGTAATCATCCCCATGGGGGCCACGGTGACGGATTCGAGTAAAATCTGAATCATCAATATTTCGAAGAGAGACCTTCCGTCTTGCACCCCACCTCCAAAATGTCTCACCCGCTAAATGAGATGAGCTCTAAAACGTAGACTACAACGATGACGATGACGACAAAACCGACAAAAAAAAATTGTTGCGTGCTTTTTTACGATGCGCCTTAAAATAATGAACGAAATTTATATTCGCTTTTATTATTATTGAACAACGCGTACCGAAAAAAAGATAGAATATGTATATGGGCGAGCTCGTGGTGGAACGGAAAAACAAATAAATAAAAATGATTGCGTTTGGGTTTTAATTTACAACGATGATCTCATTGATTTTTACTGCTTTCGCCACATAATTTCACATTAGCTAACGATTTAAATATGGCCGACATTGCATCTTCTCCGTTCGCCGCCGAACCCTTTTCAATCGGATGCTGTGTGTCTGTGTTTTCCTCTCTCTCTCTCTCTCTCGCGTGCACACTTTTTGTAAATAATAAATCCATTTTTTTTGTTATTGTTGTTTAAAACAAACAAATCGAAAAAAACAGCGAATGCACCAACAACAGCATGGCATTTTACATGCACCGCATATTGCATGAACGAAGAAGCGCTTTATTTTTTTCAATAAACAGCATAAACATAAATTTGAAACCAAATCCCCCATATAATGTTGCTGAAACGAGCCATTTTTCTGGTTCATTGTCTGGTCGCGCTCTCGCCATAGACTCACATACATACACAGTGTGTATTACACACTACTTTATTGAGCCACACACAAGAATATCCATAACTTTGTAATTAAATAAGTTTGCGGCGTACTTTTTTTTTCTACGACCAGCCACCACTTTATCGCTCCTCGTCCAAACGCAGCGACAGAGAGTGCCAAAATGGATGGGATGAGGATGAAATAGGAAAAAAGTATATAAAATTAACCATAAACGAATTAAATGAATCAAATGGCAATCGCGCGCCAATGTGAGCCCAATAAAAAGTCAAATTACATGCACATTCGAACTCGTTAAAACATAATTTACATGACATTGAGGTTGAGCGCTTATAACGCACACACAGCGTATTTTGACCACAACGCACACGATTTATCAATTGAATTAATTAGAGAGTTTGGGCCGCATCGCAAAATGCAATGCGAATGATACGATGGAAATTCATATTTAAGCTACAGCCTGGTTACACACACTATACTTTTGTCGTTGTCATAAAAACAGTCGACTGAGAAAACAAAATAGAGTTTTCCTTTGCTCATTTCGACTGGATTCCTTTCGTTCATTTCTGTCTGTCTGTACCTATTTTTTCCTGGATTTCTCGTAGTTTTTCCGGTTTTTTTTCTCGTTCTCTTCATTTTCTATCCTTAGTTTCCACCTCCAAGCGCCCCGTCTTACGTGTTCTTAATGTTTTCTCTGTTCTTTTCGAAATTTTCCTCTTTCCTTCCTTATTCTTCTTCTCGTTCTTCCCATCATTGGGAGGTAAACCTTTTTTCTTCTCCTAACCCACCCTTTTTGAACCATTCTTCCTTTTTTATCTCATATTTTTTCCTTATTTCCTCATCATCTTCCCATTCCATCTGGTACCAAACTCAATTCCATTGCTTATTCCATCTAAACTCTTCTCTGAATCTATACTTCATTCCAATTCGGCTCAATGGTGTGTGTGTGTGCTCGCGTTACCAAACATTGTTGTTGCTACTACCACTTCGGTCGTTCGTTTGGAATGTGTGTTTGCTTTGGGATGGTGCAAGAGATAAAAATTACATGCTTGAAAACCGGGAAGGATATCGTAATGTATGGAATAATTGTCATCTTAAGTGGACTTGGACAGCTGCTAATGGATACTGTTCCGATGGCATTTTTCGGTCGAAAGTTGGCGGTAGCTATTTTTGCTGCTGCTGCTGCTGCTGCAACAAAATTCCACTCGTAGCGCATAAAACTTGGATTGTATACATTGTTGTTTTTATTATTCGCATCGTGAGTCGTTGGGTTTATTAGTTTGGACCGAACGATGGCCGAGTGTGAGGCAACAACGACGAAGACGACGACGAGAGGACGACGACGACGACGACGACGACGACGAAGGCAGCGAGCAACAAATGTGAATTTACTGTTTTTCCGAGAGTGCACACGTTTTGTTGCCTGACACACACACATACACCCAAAAATCTACTCTTCATGTCACGCAAAACAAGAAAAATTCTTACAAACCGTTCGTAGCACGGGCGGAAAAATAAGAAAGAATTTCGATGTTCGGTGGCCAAGGCCAGTTTTGTACCAGCGATACATACACACGAGTCACATTTGTTACATGTTCTGCGAATGGAAAGTGGTTGGTCCGGGGCTTTGATGCAGTTGACCATGGAACAAAGTAATTTTATAACTCGTTGCATTAAAATTACATTAAATCCCATTTATAGAACAAAACTCCGGCACAAGTGTATTTTTATCGAATTAAAAAAATACTCGTTTTTACTCTCTCTCTCCCCCTCGCCCTCTGTCACGGCGTTTTCGGCCAAAAGACACGAGGCAAATTTTTGAAATGCTTCAATTTAAATTGCGACTACAATTTTACGGCGATTGCCATTCAAATGATTCGCCTTATGCTTGTGCCAATGTCAAACCGAGTGGAAAAATGCCCTCGAACAAGGTAAACATATTCGAGATGAAACTCGGCAACAATTTGATCAGTCCCTACCTCCAATTGTCGCCGTTGCCTTTGCCGTCACCATCACCGTCGTCGCCTCGAAAGTCAACTGAAATGAAGTAATTCGACTGGCGTTGGGATGAAAATCGTTGCACAAAAATATTGCAATCAATTTTATTGCCATTTCAAGTGTGATTACAAATACTCTTATCTTGCACTTATGAAATAATTACGGGGCATGCAACAGCAGCTGTAGCTGCGAGAATGAAAAAAATCGAGTCACCAATGGACGATGTGAAGCGTTTGGCGACAAATAAACACACACACACACACATACAAAGGAAAGTGTCTCAAGCAAAAGAGTAGCAAATAAATTGGCTTGTGCTGGACACGGTAGATGTTGGCTCGAATTTATTGCATTTTCTCTTAGCTGCTTTTGATATTGTGCTTACAGTTGCCGTTGCTGCTGCTTCTTCTGTGTCACATGAATTACAACTCAAGTGTAAATTGCAGCCGAAAAGAATACGAAACCAATACGTATGAGATTAGCACTGAACTGGGCGCCCCTCTCGTACCGAACATGACATGTTCTGAATAAAGGCGGAAGCCATTGCTCGAGTGACAATGCTCAAACCATTCCATTTGAACGGGAAAGACGAACAAGAGGCGAAATGAAAAGAAAGAAACGGTGCATTCAATGAGTTTTGTTAAACAATCTCTTTTTATTGCTCACCTTTTGCATCGGCATCCAAGCACACACACACACACACAAATAGATACACACCGAATAAAAAAAAGCAACAACAGCGTCTTTTAATGTCCAAAAGCTGCTACTATCTTTTGGTTGTTGCTTCTTTATCGTTCATTGTGTTGTTGTTTTTTTCTGTTGCCCTCTGTTTGCTGTTCGAAGCGCGTTCGCATACCTGTCTATTGGGCGTGTGTCAGTTGGTTCCGTTTCTTCTCTTCTTTTTACTACTCTCATCATCGCATTCCGTTTCGATTACCGAAGCTTGAAGTCCACTTGCATTTTTTTTTCTGCCACCTCCACCCCGAATTTCTCGAACGAAATATTTACACAGCCAGAGTTCTATCGCACCGTTGAGCTCCTTATTTGCCGATTTTGTATGTATGTGTACTCCCTTTCTACCTTCTCTAGTACCAACTGCTTGAAATGTTTTTCGAAATTAAAGTTCGTCTTCATTTTTGTTTTCTACTATTTCGCTGCGGCTGTTTACGAATGAGCGAAAAATCGATTTCCAGTTTACAGAAATACATTCACCGAAAACTGGGGTAAGGGGCTTTGTAAGAGTATAAAATGTATAAAGCGACGAGGAAAAAAAAGTGAAACAATAAAAGCTAAGAAGGTTTTTAATTACTTTTAAATAGAAATTGTGTGTGTACTTGTTTCGCTGAATTCTTTCGCTTTCTATTGCCCGTTCGGATGCTGGGTCTCTCGCGAACGCACCACACAATTGTATGTGTGTTTATATGTCCGATCCGATTACCATTATTCGCTTACCGCACATGGACTATTGTTCAACTTTCATTCATTTTAAATCCCAGATAAACGCAAACAAAAAACACAAACAATCGAATTAAAATCCAAGAAAAGCGCAACGCAACAACAAAACAAAAAACTTACCGGCTCGAATACAAAAGACACGAAGACGAAAAAAACTACACACAGAGAGAGAGAGAGAGAGAGACACACACCGCACCGAAGGAATGTGAATGGAAAGCGACAAAAATAGCGGCAACGATGGCAACGCAAAAACATTCCACCGCTAAAGTAGTCGTCGTATTCAAAATGCACGACACTGCACCAGCAAATATTTAATGTTGTTTCCCATTTAGCCGGTTGCTTTTTTCATGCCATTGTCAACGCCGTTTGGTATTATTATTATTATGCGTTCGTTGGTATTTATTGTTTTAACTTGTTTTTCAAAATTGAAAAGCCGGAAATAACGAAAGAAAATTGAGAGTGAGACAGAGGCATACATACAAAGAGAGATAGAGGTAGAAAAGGACAGGAGGCAGGAATAGAGAGAGAAGCAGAGAAGGCTAGGAGAGAAAAACACAAGTCCGGTCGACGTACTGCGAAAAAAAAGCCATGATGCATTTCAACCGAGGAATAAAACAAAAAGAGCCGCTATAACATCCAAAAGACATTTATGTGGTTGGCAACCAGATAGAAAGAGAGCAAAAAAATATCTATGGAGTGGTAGCAACGTGGTAACCGTGAAGATCGAACCAAATATACGTCTCTCCATCGCTCTCCCGCTCTTCTTCGAGAGAGAAAAAGAGCAATTTTGCGCTTCCAACGTTTGACGCAAACTTGGCAAATACTTTCCCAACTTAGAATTCGCATTAATGAAGAGGTATTTTAGTTGGGCTGCATGATTGTGTTGTGCCTAAAAACGCCATAGTCGCAGAGTTTTTAATATTGCCTAACGCAAATCCGATTTCTAATTTCTCGATCGAAAATGCCAACGATATCAAGAATTGACTGGTAAGCACGGGCGCGCGCGTGCTCATCTGCTCATCCGTGCCCGCTGCTGCAAATCCAAACTCGCCAACACACACACACACATATACACACACAAAAAATGCTGCAACTTTTCTAATAAGCGGCAAAATAATCGTTAAAACAAATACGAAACAAAAACCAAATATACTGTACATCATATGGGCCGAAAAGCCCATAATAATGGAACGAATAGCGTCAACCCTCCGACAAAAAAAAACGAACGCACACACACACACACACAGCACATCGAAAACTGGCGATACATTTTTCGAATGGTATTAAAGGGAAAATGTTTCGTTAATAGTCGTTACGGGCGTTGGGATATGGAGGAAAACTTCATCATGGATGCAATGCTTCTGCCAAAATTGTGCGTTGGTCAAAAAATCCAGTGTAATAAACGATAGAGAGAGAGAGAGAGGAAGAATCTTGAAGGGGCCGCAGTGGCATAATATTGCTGCCACTAGACTGATTTTGTTCGTCGAGTCCAACAAACGTTGCCACAGGCGCTAAAAATGCGCAAAACTTGAATCTAGCAAATATGTGTTGTGTACATATTTATGAAATGAGGAGCTCATTTTTGGCTTTAAATGAGAAAATTCGTGTTTGTGCTCCCACTCTCCCACTCTCCCTCTCTCTTTCATTCAGGAAGCGGCCGCCAATAACAAGAAGACAACGCCGAGTATGAAAAAAAACGACAATAACAACAGCAAAATCCGTTGAACATCTGTGAAAAGTTTTGCCAAACATATCGTCGCATTCACAGAGAGTAATCATCGGAGCTACACCGCAATAATTTCTTATTATGATGCATTCACGATGTGTTTAAAATTATGATATTTTGTGTGTGAGTGAGAGAGAGAGAGAGAAATGGCAAAATGCGATTAGTATGTTGTTATGGTTGGCACATAAATTATGATTTGGCTACCATTTGCTACATATAGTCTGATTCTCCCTGTCTGTCTCTGTGTGTGTGTGTGTACTGCGGCCATATTTGGCTGCTCATTTCAGACTTTTCTAGTATTTTTTTTTTCTATTTTCGGTCAAAGTGCCAGCCAAAAAGCACACGGCCGCACCGCAATGTACAGCCAAAAGGCATAAACCGATTAGAAGTAAACATATTGCATCCTCCAACGAAATGAATCACTCTTAGATGCAAATACGTAGAGGACGGCAGAAAAAAAGAAGCTTGGCAAAAAGGAAAGAAAAAATTGTTTCGATTGTTGTCGTCGATCGTCCAATATATTAGACAGTGGCAATTAAAAAGCGATTAAAATGTTTTATGGCCAAACATTGTGTTGTGCGCGCACATCATGCGCACCCAACCTTCTTCGTCCACTGTTTTGTTATCTTTCGGCAACAACTTTCTTCTGTCGCTTTCATACTTTGCTACTTTGGCAAACAATTAGACGACAACGAGCGCCGTACAATGCCATATTATATGTGGTTTGACAAGAGTTTTCCACTCTATTGGTAGTAGTTAGTGATTATGATGAGTGTTGGCGGCTCTACCGAAAATGCGACAACATTTCCCGTTTTGATAACGACTACGACGATGATTAGAGAACGACGACGACGACGACCATGACGACAAATTCGGCGATGCAAATAGAGGTGAATGATATGAAATAAAGAACGATACAAACCAGAAGAAACGCACGAAAAGCGAGTTTTCTCACATTCTTTCTATATCTACCTCTCTTTCTCTCTTTTGGTCGAAAGAACGAACCAACAAACGAACGAACCAACGAACAAACGAAAACCAGAAAACACGAGCAAAAAAAACGCACACAATTCGAAAAAGTAGCGTATTAAAATACATATTACAACTATAATATGTATAAATATAATAATAGCTAAACTTTTTATGCGTTTATCTTTTCCAACTTGGTCGCTTTTTATTTGTGTTTTACTTTTGTTCCAGTCTCAATCTCTCTCTCTCTCTCTCTCTCTCTCTCTCTTGCTCTGTGTGTTTGTGTTATATCGTTGATATTTATTTTACGTGCATTTCCCATTTCATAGCCCATTACAGTTTTCGATGAGTTCACTTTTGTCGGCATGTAATTTCGATATGTTTCTTTCTCGCCTCGCCTCACCCCATTTCGTCTGATATCTTTCTTTTGGTCTTTCTCTCACTTGTTCGGCCATTTTCTTTCTCAAATAGAGAATCCGTTTCTACTCTTTTGTTCTTTACGAAAGCCAAATTGGGCTTAGCCAATGTGTCCGAGTCGTCGCTGCTGGTACTGCTACTGTTACTGCCACTGCTGTTGTTATGCATTATTTTTCAGCAACATCAGCTCTTCCATTCCTTGTAATACGTCAGTTTAACGATTTCAAACGTCCAGTGATATGGCGAATAATGAAAAACGTTTATTAACATATATTAGCCATATTCGAAGCACTTTTGCTTGCCTATATCACCCTCGTATCCATTTGCTCGCTGCGCCTTTTTGACGATATAATCGTGAGCAACAACAAATTTATCGCTGTTGATTTTCTTTGCTGTTATAATAGTTGTTTTGTTTTTTTTTTTTTGTTTTCGATGCGTTTCCGCTTCATTTTGTCACGAAATTCGATTCGTCCACGTTGTTCGTAGTATGCAGAACTCGGTCAGTAAATTTTCACGTCATTGCATTTATTATTACATCACGAGGGTGAGTAACATCCAAACAAAAGGTTAAAACACATAAAAATTGGAGATCAACAGTAATAAGAGCGAATTCTTTGCCAATGGGTAACACAGAATAGCAAAGCGTGCACAGGAAGAAACGGATTCCCAACGGCATCATTTTCGACGGACCATTTTATATTCATCCCGTTCGTGAGTTTTGTTCGTTTGTCGTTCGTTTTTTTTTTACGATTTTCATTTTAGTTTTGTCGTTGTTGTTGTTTTTTTCTCTCTTCATTCGTCCGTTTTGTGCATTCTTCTGCTTGGCTCATCAATTGTTGGCCAACATCTATACACACACATGCACTCTTTTTCTCTCTTGGTTTTATTACCTTGGGGTATAGTTTCCACCACTCAATTGTAAACTGAGTAAATTATTTTAAGCTACACACATCTCAACCGTTTGCACCACACAACTCTCGTTGCTTTTGTTCTTTTCTTGCCGCTATGGCCATTTTCATCAATTGTTTTCATTCAAAATGAATTGGAAAATTCACAATTTCTAGCCTCTTTCCCTCCAACCGTGTCCTCCATAGTTGTTCGCTTTGAACAGGCGAAAATACGCTTTGGCCATGGCGCAACCGATAATCCGAAATGTGTGCAACATTGTTAGCAATTCATTTAATTTCGCATTAAATTCATCAACACGGACCAAATGCAATTCGATGTAATTATGACGTGAAGTGCTAACCAACGCCACAACGACCACTATCACTGACAAAATTCATTTGAAAGTAATACTTCAACCGAACACCAAAATTGTCGATGCAAAAAATAAACCGGGTTCGCTTTCGGGTATATCGGTAGCTGAACAACATGTGTGCTTGCTGCACAAAAGGTAGATGACTGTCATTGCGCTATCAGCACAAAACACCCGTTTTTCATTTATTTTTACATGAAATTTACATGTTCGATTCCATTGGACGGCAATCCGCTCGTGTTTTTTTTCTCTTCTTCCATATATTTTATTCAAAAAACGTGGAATATCTCTCCTGTGTCGGTCGTTCGGTTGGCATGTGTGTGTGTGTGTATGCAAGCGAATGATAGAATTCCAGAAACCATGCAACCATGTGTGTATCTTCTCCAAAATCGTCTTGCAAAAAACAACAGCCAGCACGAAGATGGAACAAAGTCCCTTTCATCTGCTGCTTGCAGCAATGTTAACGCTCTCTTTATTCCATTTCATCGAATGGGAAACACCAAAGTAATTCCCAATTTACGACCGCTTCAAGTGAGAGACGAAGACAAAAAAAAGAACAACCAGCACGTAAATGGTGCGGTGTTGTGTGCGAACGGGGTTCACGGAACGGAATTGCAATATCGAAATGGATACAATGTTTTTATGTGTGGCTGGCCCAAAACCGATTTCCGGCGACGCCGAATGGAAATCTTTATTTTGTTGCATTCTACGCCGCCGTGTATGTGTGTGTATGTTGAGTGAGATATGTGCTTTTATCCTGTGTGTCAAACACATCGCACCAGCCACAGCAGAGAAAGATATGAGTGTTTTTTATCATTTCTTCCGACTTCTTTTGGAAATTATTCTTTGGAATATTCTTCTTGAGCGATTTTACTCGTCTTTTGCTGCGTTTGTCTTGGGGATTTTTTTCTTGTTTTCTACTGCGTTTTCCTTAAGCCTTTTATTTTTTCCCATAAGTGTCAAAAAGAGTAACCAAAACTTTTTCACTAGACACGACAGAAAAAGCTGTCAGCAGTGTGCGTTCTCTCAACTTTACCAATTTGCCAGCATTCGAGTCGGTTCAACCAAATCGAATGGAGTCCACTCGACCAATCAATCGAAATGGTTTTGCATTTAAATTGCTTAGAGTATTAAGATTGACATACTCATGACACCCTCTAAAAATAATACTGCATTTGCAACGGAATTCATGTTCATTCCTTACTTTTGTAGCAATCCTACATTGTAGGAACTTTACACTATAGGATTGCTCCTTCGGAAGACAAAATGTAAAAATATAAGAAGAAGAAGAAGCGTCTTTTGTAATTCTTGTTCCCACAAGCAAACGAATCAAATTCTCGTACCGATATCATTTATGCTTGTAAAATGGATGGAGATAAACTGTTAATAATGCAAAAGGTCGATTCGGACGGTTTGATGCGTCCATTTCCATATATGCATTTATAAATAAATATCTCAAAGGAATTGCATTTCTGAAATGGGCCACCATTTTGACGTGTTCCATCAATTTTCATCATGTCACATTTTGACATGACATCTTTTCGATTTTTAGTCCTCGACAACCATGTACGATTTGGATGCGACAACCACAACTTAAGTTCGACCGACCATTTGCCGATGACATATTATTGATCATCGTTATAACGGTGCAATTGAGTTGCAAACGGATGAATGGCTACTAACGGGCTACGGAAATCGCGCAAATGAGTTGAAAAAATTGACGAAACAACTACTAAATGAGATAAAAGCATGAAAATTAAAACAAAAGCGTTTAAAAACTACAGAAACTATAAAAATGTTCTAAAAAACAATAACATTTCACACTTAAATGGCAAGGTATAAAAAAAACTGCAAAATTTCACGACTTTTCTCTTCTTCTTTTCCTTTGCGTTCATTTTCACCAACCAAAATAGTTATTGTTTTGCAGTGTGAAATAAAAACTTTTTACCTCTTAAATCTCAGCGGTTATGTTGTATGTCTGTGTGTATTTTTTTCTCTCGCAATATAATGTAGTCTACAGTGTAAGAGTAGTGTGCATTGAGTGCATGGTGATAAAATGAGTCGAACTTCTGTGGGTTTCGCTTGATAAAATGTGATACAATGTGCACGGATTGGTTTGGGATTAGCACACAGCCAGGGAGAGAGAGAGAGAGAGAGAGAGCGAGCGTGCAACCAAACTGCCGTCTATACACCACCGAAGTGAATGAATGCACATTAATTTTATGATAACGACTTATCGTTAAGTGTGTGTAGTTTGGCCGCACACATATATCGACTGGAATTGACAAGCCAACCGAAAACTAGGCTTGTGCTCTCGCACACAAACCCGGCCGGCCGGCAGTAGAATGTATATGCCAATTCCACGTTCGAAGTGATTCGTTGAACTCTGACGTGACAGTACATAAGTTAAATGCATATGTTAAGGTTTGGGGCCGCTTGTTTTTTTTCACTCTTTATGATTGTCGATTTTCATTTGTGTTCAACATACAACGTGTTGCGTGCATTTATGACAACCGAGATTAGAGAGAGCGAGAGTGTGTGCATGTCTGTCTGTCTGAGTAATCACAGTGTAGTGAATATGCGAATTATCTGAAGGTTAAACTGTAATTGCATCCACACGTTTTGTGTTTGTGGCCGCAGCAGTAAGCAAAACAGAGAGAGAGAGAGAGTTTGACAACAAAAGATTGTTTTGTATCGCTTTCAAAACGAGCTGGGTTATACTTTTTTTTGCTGTTGCTAGTTTGCATATTTGCATTTATTTGGTGGTCCATCGTTTGTGTGCTGATTATTTTCACAACGAACATGTTTGCGAATGGAGAAAGTTTTGTTTGGCTCAATTTGATATTTATGTTTATCCAGTGTTTTACATGTGTAACGACTAATTTTCTATAGTGCTCTATACAACGGCAATTTCATTGTACGAACCCTGCTTCACCCGCCCCTTCATAAAAAAAAAACAGAGTGGCAATGGCTTGAATATTATCATCAGCCAGCACATACACACACCAAACAATGATTTTATTAACAAAAGTTTGGCTTTTTTTTTCTCTCATCTCTTCCAACTCGTCTCAATTCCAACCGAAAAATAGCTTTCTTGCTCCTGCTGAGCGAGAGAGACCAGTTCGTATCGAGCATTTGTGTTGTGTATGGAATTTCGGCGTTTTTTTTTTCATTTGATTTTTTTTCCGGTCTAATGTTATTCCCTATACGCAATGCACCAAGAATGCACACTTTAAGCTTTTAGTACCCGACCGAGAAAAAAGAATGAGCATATGAGTTTCGAGAGAAAAAGAAAAGAATACTTAAACGAGAATGAACAAAAAAAAGAAACAGTCAAACTATGGAGTAAATCTACACATACACACACAGAAAAGGAGCCGAAAAAAGCGCTCGCGTTCCCTCAATCCCAAGTCAGCGCGCAGTCCAATAATTTATGCACAAACAAACAAAAATGGAGCGTTATAAAAATTCCTTGGTCGTGTTTATCCACTTTCATAATCCAGTTACAAAACGCTCACCGAAAGCGATTCGTTAACATTTTCATATGCAAAAGATGGCTTTTTTTCTCGCTCTCTCTGTTTCTCTCGACTTAACGTCGAAATAACACCAGCAGCTACGAAAACATTCCACCACACACACACAACGGTCTTCTTATTTTCTTCTTCTTTTCAACCCCGATTTCTTTGACATCGCAACGGCAGCGACGCGCTTGAAATTGTGTATTCACAATGTTTTGATGGCAATGTCAAAATAATGCATGAATTTTAAGGAGACACACAAAAACCAACAATGAAAGGAATATCAAAGGGAGCGCAAAAAAACACACACACATAAACGCGCGCGCGACAACACACGCTGCAATGTACTTATTTTGCAATTTATTTCTGAATGAGCCAAAAAAAAAAAAAAATATGTATAAAAGCGAAGCGGTACGAATATATTATTGTCATCCTATCTTGCCACTGGATGAGCACATAACATTATTAGCTCGGTGACAACAACAACAGATGAAGAAAAAAAACCTCGAGAATATCTTTTTGTCCCTGCTTTTTTCTATCGTTGGGCAACACACACACACACAAAGCAAAATAGAAAGAAAAAAATGCGAAAACCGCTATGAATATCGAATTGAGTCGAGTGGGTGCTCAGAGACTCAACTTCCATTCTTTGTCTTTCTTTCTGCCCGAAGTGATGAGAAACGGCCACAAAATACTAGCTCAAGCTTGAACATCGTTTTAAATAACAAAATTGCATGTAAATTACTTGTCTTACTCCAAAATCACATTTCATTGTCTTACGGTGTCGACTGGTAATTTTGCTATGCTCCGTCCAATGTGAGTCGTTCTAATGTCGATGAATGATTTTCACCTTCGAATTGGCGGAGAACGAAAGCTGCGTACTGATTTGAATGAGCTTAGCTCAGCGCCGTTTTTTAGCTCTGGCCAATACCCAGTTTCGAATCTCTACAAGAAGTTCCAATGGACTCTAGGTCTAGGTAGAAAAATTACTACTTCGTCTAAGAAACTCTTCCATTGATGCAGAAGAATGACGCGGGTGGCTAAGAGACGAAAAGTGGCAAGATCATCAAAGTAAGAGAAACGAACCGTAAACACAATCACTCTCCTATACTCTATCTCTCACTCGACATCAAACAATTGAAAAATACATCTCTTGCGCATTGTTGGCATACTTGTTTCTCGTCTTGATTCGCGAAAAGTGCAAAATACCATATTCCGAATAACTTGATCCATTGCTTTGTGACCGGTCGAATGGTCTCGCCAAGAATACCATGAGAAGAACAATTATCGACGGAAAACGCGCTTTTCTCTTCTATTCTGTTTCGTTCAACTGTGTAGCTGAGGTGGAACTGTCTGGAAAAAGTTCCATCTCTCATATTTCGTTGCATGCATTCATACACACATACCAAAAACTTTCGTAATTGAATCGTCGTTTTCTTTATTGTTGCAATCGGAAAAGAAGAGAGCGAAAACGAATGAATGCGGTTTGGAATGTGGAATAAAGAAGATGCGGCGGGCAACAGCAAATAAAAGAAGAAAAGTGTAAAGTTTTTTTTGTTCGGTTACGGCGATAGAACTTTTTTCTTCTCTTCATTTTATTGTTATTCAGAGCAAACGAGTGAACGAGAGAGAGCTTTAAGTTACGAGAGTACTTTACATAGCCGCAAATAATAATTGATACATACTCAGTGTGTGCAGTGCCATTAAATGTTCCGACCGCGTCAACTCTTGCCTCGAGTGCTGCAGATTGACCCGTTCGAGACGTTGAGGTAGATTGACTGCCGGGTGGTGGTGGTGGCAGCGGGATGAAAGGTTTGTCGAGAATAAAATAACATAGCACAAATCGGATAGTATATGAAATACCTCAAGTGTATTTTGCAGGTCGCAACTATGGATGACGGCACCTAAGCCATTGTACAATAGTTTTGCACCGACAAAATCCGAATGGAACTTTATTATATTTATGCGACGAATTAAATTGTAATAAATGGATCAACCGTAGAGTGTCAAAACTTGGCCAATACATTCATGCAAAGTGCATTCGCATACGGAAAATAAAAAGAATTACATTGGTAATTCCGAACTTTTCCGTACCGTTGGCCTGCGTTGTCCGTAGGTACTTTTGGTTATTTTTCGTTAATTTAGTGAAATGAAGACAGTGAAAATATAATAATGAAAATAAAGTGAAAAATCGGTCACTTTAACTAAAACTTCGACAATTTTGTATGAGAGGTACCCGTAAACCGATTTTCATTGGCTTTAAACTTTCTGAGGTTTCATTTTTTTGAGAAAAAATAAGATTCTGAAAGTTTCATGTTGATCGCATTTGCAGAAGTTTGGTTTTTGGCGCCCAATTTTTTCCAAGAAAATGTCGACAAAATTTGAGGACAAAAAATCAAACTTCTGCAAATGTGATCAACATGAAACTTTCAGAATCTTATTTTTTCTCCAAAAAATGAAACCTCAGAAAGTTTGAAGCCAAACAGAATCGATTAACGAGGTACCCGTGAGTGAGGTTATGTTGTAATCATGTCAAAATGGATAAAATGCATTACAAACACATAACCACACTTCTTTGAATTGAATGAGACTTTGATGTGGAATAAAAAATGTTATGTACAATGTTTGGAGCAGATTTTTTGTGTTTGAATTATTCTTGTACAAATTTATCAGTAAACAAAAAATCTGCCTTATAGCTTGAGCAAAAAGTGAAGCGAAATTTTTTCTTGTTATCGGCGAGCAGATATTGTGACGTGTATCAAATGAAGATAAAACAAAATGATATTTTGAATATTAATATCAATGTGCACCTACAATTCCATTATCTGACATGAAGTTTGCATTTAAGTACTTTGTTCAACAGCTCTTGGTCAAATCGAAAATGGCTCATCTTCGAACTTAAACTAAGTTTTTCGAATACAAAACTTTTGGAATTTCCAGATTTTGATTATCTCAATTATTTTTTGAGTTATCGTGTTAACGAACAGCTACGACGACGACGACGACGGCACACGAACGGAAAAGTGTCTCAAAAAGTGAGTTTATGAGTTTTTATGATGATCTAAGCTAATTTTGCGAAAAAGTTTTTGGGACCAATTCCTATACTTTCCCTTGACACGTTGTGTACGGAAAAGTAATATGTGTGATCGAAGAGCGAAAAGTAACTCGGAATCCGAAGCCTCGGATCAATCATCGAAATCAATGATTCACTTAAACCACAACTGTGATTATGGTAAATCTGGTGTATTTGCCAACAAAAAAACTCACACAAATGTCAGAAATATTGCGTGGAACGTGTCAACATGTGGTACAATTGGTTGAGCTGGAAAACGGCGAAGGGAAAATGGGAATGAGTGAATTAGAGAAAGAGATAACGACAGTGTGTTTGCATGAATTAGAGATAGATAGTCAGAAAAAGAGAGAATGAGAAAGAGATAGAGAGAGTCAGAGAGAGGCACTGGGAGGGCGAAAGTGAATAATGACAAAAGCGCGTCAACGAAACGTTGTTGATCGACAACAAGATGCATTCAAAGCACGGGCAAGCGCCAAATAATAACAAAGTGCATACAAAGAGACACAAGCAACAGCAGACTACAACGACAACGACGATGACGACAATGGCATCAGCCTGAAAATCGTGTGTTTACTGGGTATAAATCGAAACTAATTTTAGTGCTAGTGAAGTGCCTTCGCGCAAAGAATGCCAATGTAACAAAGTTTTGTCAAGAAATAGAGCGAGAGAGAGAGAGAGAGAGCGGGACACAGGCAAATACCATCTGTGTTCGATGTTAAATCCCACAATGCCATTCGTTGTCGCTTTGTTTTGCAATTTTATTTTCGGAATTCGCGAGCAACAGCAGCAGCTAGTGATGCACACATACACAGATACCATCATTTTAACGCGCTCAACAAACACTCTCACTCCCCTAAAATGCGCTATGAAAATGGGTTTTTCTTACAAGTAAATCGTTTCGATGTTCGTCTTGTGTTTTTATGCAGTGTTTGTGCTTTCTTTCTTTTGTGCTCACTCACGCTCGTTTTTTGATGCACTTTCGGGGCGAATAGTTTATGTAGCAGTGCACATTTAAACAAACACACGCACACCCATAATCGTCATCGTCAAATGCAATTTGCATATAACTCGATTTCGTTCGTCATGTTCGTTTGGGCGTTGTTGTTGCTGTCATTCTTGTTGCTTTTTTTTATTCGCTCGTAATGTGCACTTACATTGGAATGAGATCGGTCGGACTCATATGCACACAAAGTAAAGTTCGGCTCGGTCGCTGTTTGTTTCTCGTGTGTATGTTCATTTTTCTTGATTCGTTCAATGTTGCTTAGTGTTTGGAATCTGGTTGAGATTTTCGTTCGAATCGAAATGCAAACTACTTATGACAGTTTGTGCATCGTGTGAAACGTGCAGCAGCAATAGCAGAGAGCCAACAAACCAGAGACAGACGAACAAGATTTGTGTGATACGGGGGAAAGAAGAAGTGTTGCGACAAGGGACAGAAAATGGCGAACTCGGTCGGTTGGTCGTTTGTTTGGTTCGCGCGTGTTCATCCGATCATAAGATAAAGTTGAATCCATGCACATAATATGCAGATGAAATGAATAGAGCAGGCGACGTGTTTAGGCGCAGTGTTTCCATGCCGTTGCAGTGCCATATATATACACACAACACACCAAATAGTGGCTGGTGGAATGCAACACTCACACACAATTTGGAATGGGCATGTTACATTTCAAAGATAAATATATTACACGAGTTACGATCCAAACATAAATACACATTATGAACAGCCAACGACATAAAATTTTCAATGTGCTGCAACTCTCTCGATCGCTCCGTCCTCTCTTCTGCTCGCTTCGGATGTCGTCGTTCGTTTGCACCCTTCCATGTCAAACTCTTTCTTGCCTTTTTCATCTTCGTTCTCGTCTCAAACCGCTCCCCGTTCTCCACAGCTCCTTCATTCGAATTAAGTTTACGAAGATTCCTGTCAAACACCCTCGCGTGTACTCCTTCGACATTGCCCCGTTCCAATACAGCAAAATCTCTTACAAGGCAAAAATTGCCAAAACTATCAAAAAGTTTTAAATTAATTTATTGCTCACACAGAATAAAGTATGTAAAAGTCGCACCGACAAGAGAGCTAGAGATGTGTGCGCGTGTGTGCTGTGCACCCTTTCACTTTACCTCACTCTTGCTCTTACTTTTTAACACTATATCTCTGTCGCCCTGGTTTTCGATCTCACTCTTTCTATGGCCCATTCTTTCGCTCGTGCAGCAAGAGTTTTGCCTTTGCTTCGGCTCTTGTCCGTTCTCTCTTCTCTTCTCCTCTTCTCCCTTCTCCTTGGTACCGGATGTTTTTGTTAGCTTTTGCTCACGATGCTCGATACAACAAAATAACAACATGCATACATGCAAGCAACGCCAGAGAAAAGATAATCGAAAAGTGTGCTATAAAAATTGCTTACCGATTTCCAGATTTACGCCACATTTTTAAAGCACACAAACCAAATTTTAAGCACTTTAACCAGATTTCTCTCTCTCGCTGCCTTTGTTTTCAAACTGTGTGTGTATTTCTCCTATGTGAAAATTCAGTCACAATGTTTCACACCAATAAATTCATGAACTTGCATTTGCCATCCATATATTTATGGTTTTATTTGTGTACGACGTTCAAAATGGTACAATATGGAAGATTTTATGCCAGAACTCAGAATAATTGTTGATTTTGCGTTGAATTTACTACCACCCACTACTCTGATTGTAGCTACTCTTTTTGCTCTCGCAAAAAATGAATTTTTGATAGTCTGACAATTTATGTGGGTTTTTTTTCCTGTAAAAGCCAGTTGATGTTTGGTGAAAATCTCGGAAAAACCGCGAAAATGAAACTTAATCCTCATCATATCGTTAAATTACGAAACCATTTGCCGACGTAGAAACAAAAAAAAACCAGAGTAATTTTTACGCAAATCGACTGACCATGTGCATTTCTATTGACTTAAAACGAAATCGTCAGATTCGATGGCCGCCGAAGCTGTGTGGCTGAAAAGGCTGTAAAATGTTTATCGATGGTTTGTTTGTGAGCGAGAGAACGCTAAAATCCGTGAGCACCACCAACGGCAGTAGCCCACAAAATTTTACGACAAATAACAGCGTTAGAATCGCCATAGTTTGAGCTGCATCAGCAGCAGTATGATCTAGAGTATCTGCATTGGCATCGGTGTGTAACCATTTGACATTTTTGTTGATTTTAACTTAACTTTTTTGTCGCCGCCGCCATCGCCGTTGCTGCATTCTTTTTCACCCGCTCGGTGTTCTTGCAATGAGATTTATATTTGTTGTGTGTGTGGATGTTTTCTCTGTGCCCTTTTTTCGAATTTAATTATTTATCAAACGACAGAGAGATGGTAGAAAAGAAGAAGAAAAAATGCACATAAGCAACACGCAACGTTGAGTTTGAAAAAAGCACACACACACACACACACACACACACACACACGAAGCGGTAAAAAAGTTTCAGCGCATTATTTCGTATTTATTTTTGCATTTGGCCAAAGTAAAAAAAAAACTATACGACGAACCCCAATTGAACTGCAGCAACACCAAAGCTAAGCGAAAAAACGGGCAAAAATAACAACAACAACCGGGGGAGGCCAAAGTGCCTTGGCAAACTTAATGTAAATACAAAAAAATCGGATTTTTTTCTTCTTCCTTACTTGTACTAAAACGAAGAAGAAGAAGATGAGTAGAGGAAAAAAACGGGGAAAAATTACCGATTTTTGACTTAAAGCTGCAGCGTACATAAAAAGTGACGGCGGTGGAAGAAAAAAGAAAGAACTAAACTCACACTGAACATAAAATTGGACCTGACAAAGACGAACAGCGCCAATCGCTCGCGCTCGAAACCGACGGGGCGCGTGAGAGCGAAAGAGAGGAGGAGGCGGATGGTGAAGGGTGGCGGGACAAATCAAGAGGAAATTCGTAAGAGAATTCACAACTTAAATTTATGAGAATAAGTTTAAAATTGAATTTTGACATATAATCTATGAACCAATGGATTTTTTCATCTATTCTGCATAGATGTGAATAACACACACACACATCTACAACATGTATAAAATGCAAAGCATGTGTACCGTGGGGAATCGAGAGAGAAAGAGAGATAGAGAAAAAAAAGAGAGGCCTGGCATCAAAGACACGATGCCATCAGTGTACATTGAAGTGAATAAGCACAATATCTCTCTATATGTATATTTTATAATAGATGGAATAAGAAGAAGATGATGTTGATGATGATGATGGAGAAAGAAACAAGCAACAACAACAAAAAACACAGCCAACAAGAAACACGAAGTGAACACATGAAGATGGGACACGAAACGGCAAACTTTTCTTCGACGATACCAATATTGAAAGTTCTTGTTCGAAGAACGAGTTAAAACTTGAGAGAAAAAATTTGAGATAAAAGAGAAGAGAGAAAAATCAATGAGATTTGCGAGACACACACACACACACAAACACCAGATATGTGCAGTGTCGATGCATGCACGACAAACACACACACACATATATTGAAATTCATATTTCAGACTCGGCTTTGGTTCGAACAAATGACGATGGTTGGAGTTAAGGTGACACACACAAACACACGATTTGAAATGAGTATTCCATATCGACAAAGGTTTGATTAAATGGCATACATGATCGCATCTCACCCCTCCCTCCCCGAATGACATCGAATTTCCAAATGCGAAACGAAAACGAATGAGAGAAAGGGAGAGTGAGAGAGATTGACAAACATCGCATTACGAGACCCCATCTGAAATGCGATTACAGCATCGAATGTTGAAACGAACAAAAAAAAAATATATATATATATACACACATTCCAATGAACCGATATGGCTTCGGTTCGGTATTGCATTGCACGGTAAAACGATGAACGTGGTATTACGCACTGCTCCATCGAGCAGCTAAAGTGTTCCTGTGCCCAATGTTTTCTCAATTTCCTTCCTAATGCAATCAACTCACAAATAAAATACTGTATATATTACTGGTGTATTGTTGACATATTAAGAGTAAATTATATTTGATGTATCACACTCACATACACAAAAACACAAACATTCATGCCGGAATCGATGTGTATGGATATGGGTTTGTGTGTTTCTGTTTGCAAGAACAAGACTATTCACTTGGGTGTAAGCGAAAAAGAGAGCGAGCGAGAGAAACGAAAAAAGTATTTCAAGGGCAGTATAGTCATCGGTAACAGTAGCAGTCAAGACTTGGTAGTAGTCTTCAATAAGGCAGCAGAAGCAGTACTGTTTCGATAGCCAAGTAATCAATTTGAAGATGAACGAAACATTTGCCCAAAATGAACATAACGGCAGTACGACAGCAAGCTGTTTGCTGTTTGTAGCATTTGCCAAGGCGACGTTAATTCGGCATGCATATAGACTGAACACTAAAGCTCACAAATACACACACAATACTGGCAGTAGCAGCATTAATCATTTCTTTGTGTGTGATTTATTTACTTTACCCATCAAAATTGCTCAAACTGAACCATGTTCAGTTCGCTCCTTTTCTCTCTTTCTTTGTCACTCTTTACGCTCTCTATCTTGCACACAAACACACATAAACACGGCCTGGGAGTTAGACTGTGCCAGCATACGAAAATTGCTCGCAATCATTTCCCAATTGAGATTTCCCACTTTATGCGTATCCATTTGAATGATGATCCACAAGACAGTCCTATCTATTTTCGTTACATTCCACCGTGCCCGAATGATGTGCTCGCTACACAATCTGCAGAAGCTAAACCAGCATTACTCGATCTCACGACAAGCTTGCGACAAGGCTTGCGATTTGTTGTGCTCGGAAGTTTTGTAATTGTAGTGTTTTTGGCTCTATTTCTTCTTTTCTCTCACTTTCGATGTTATCGTCTCTCTCTCTCTCTCTCTCTCTCTCTCTCTCTCTCTGTGTGTGTGTGTGTGTGTGTCTATCTAATTCTCAGTTTGTCTTCTTGCTCTTGCTCGGTTTTTCTCATCTCGAGATGAGCATAGTCTTTCTATCTTATATTGTCTTTCTGTGAATCAATTGGTACGAGACACACCATAATTCATTTGATGCGATGCATGTTTAACACTGACGAAAACACTACATCAACATATCATGACACGAAACTTTCGATATGGTTTTCGTGTAATCGAAGGACATTTTATGCAATTTTATTCCAAACTAATAAACACATTCGTTTGTTGATGTTGGTGTTGATTGTAAAAACAAATATTGAACAAACGCCATTGGTAGCAACCGTTCGGTACCCATATACAGTGTATATTTCATACATTTCGGGTAAGTTCTCGACAGCACTTTCGACACGGATCATTTGATTGTGTGTTTGAAAGCATGTGTAAAGGACGGTGTATTGGGGACGCGAGATCCCTTTCATCCAATACATCAATCATGATGTATTTCAAGCGGAACACACAAATATGCGTGCCTCAATTTCAATTTTTCCACTTTTTTCATTAACAAAAAATTGGGGGACTCCAATACAAGTTGGATGGAAGCTGGAACAAGATGTTCATCAAGTGGAGTTTTTTCTTCTTCTTTTCGTCGCTCTTGTGTTCTATGTTCCCACCTTTTTTCAAACACAATCCATATCGAGGGGGTCGAAGGCGAATTAAACCATTTCTCCCGAAAAAAAATCGCTCGAATGGAAACATAAGCAATCATCTCCGAAAGGATGGTGACACAAAATAAATAGACGTCACTTTTGATTCGCATGCACTTAACGAAAATTAATTGATTTGTGGCCTCGATGTCATAAAATCCAGCCTCTACCCTTGCTTCGACGGCTTTATCGCGCGTTTTTTTTCTCCTTCAAATTCACTCACGCACGTTTTCCCCATTCATCCGAACATTCAAATGGATTAGATGCAATTAATACATATTATCGATAATTCCAGCGGAAATATTCAAAGCATGTGCTATGGTTGGAACCATCACCAGCATTGTCACAATCATTTCACGCCACACGCTACTCACAATATTCAACCGATAGATTTGTCAAAGATAAAAGCATTCCTAAGCCCTCTCCCTCTCCACTACCACCACATCCACCACCGTCTCCTCTGCTGCCACCTCTTCTTTAGCCTCAAAATTATCGATAGTCGCAATAAAGTGCTTGCTATAATCATCTACCGATGGTATATACCACTCACGCATTCCGAACAGGTAGATTTGCTTGGATAATGATGCCATCGAAGAATTTGCCGTTCTTTGGAACGCGTCTCGTTTGGTTTCGGGGCAAAAAGCTGCGGTCGTTTTTGTTTTTCACTTCAATGGGAAAACATTTTGATTTGAAGTTCGAGAGAAGAATGAAAAAAAAAACACCCAGGACCACGTCGCACATTTGTTTCAAGCTAAACAAGGTGATTTCCGGCCGAAGAGAGAGAGAGAGAGAGAGAGAGAGAGAGAGAGAGAGAGAGATTGGCCTCAGCGAACTAACGTTGACATTATTGTTTCCACTACATAAATTTTGACGCACCGAGAAATTTCGTCGGTCGTCATATTTTCGCCCTAGTCTCGATCTTGTTATGCCATAAGACAAGATATTCTCGTATATATTTTTTTTCTTTTTATGGAACTTATGCGATTTTGACCCACATCTAGTCAAATTATCAAAGATGCGTAGAAAATTGGCCAAAATACGGTTACCACTACCGTCGCTGACGCCACAGAAGGCGAACCAGGCAAAAGAGAAAAAAAATCAGCGCAGAAAAAAAAGACGCGATTCGCTGAGATTTATTACGGCTGTGATTAGATGACATTTGCTATCCGCTTGATACAGTTTGACTATTTGAATTGCTCTTTTTTCTCTCCCTTGATAATCAAACGGCAAACGATGGCATCCTCCGGATCTATGCGAGCGCGCGCGACACTAAATCGCGAAAAACGCTACACACAAACCGGAATTCCGATTTTCTCTGCTCGCTGCGTCGACTCTTTTCCTTTCATTCGCCCTTTTTATTCCGACATAATTTTCGTTCGGCGTTCACATTCTTTTTTTGCATTCATGTTTCGTTGCTGGTGTTGTTTTCGTTTTCCCCCGCTCACTCTCTCCTATTATTTTGTAATTTATAAGCATTATGAAATCATTTTGAACGCCACCATTATTCATGTGGCATGTCTCGATGCGGAAATTTATGCCACTTCAAATGAAACGCGGTTCAAAAGCAACCGAACGAAAAAATAAAAAATAAAGACAAATTCAAGCCCAGCCAATGAAACATTCGGTATACGATTTAAAATAATATATTATTGGCTTAGACAATAATTCATTCCTTTATCTTATGGCAAAATACAACCGAGGAAGAAAAAAACACATACACACCATACACATTCTAGCCGCATCACAGAGATTTGCATGTGAAATCTGCAATAAATCTAATCCATTCCGATCTCAACCTCACTCATCCTCTCTCTCTCTCTCTCTCTCTATCTCGCCAACATCGTCGCATTGTATCGACAGTTATTATGCTGATTTTCACACACACACAGCAGCAGCAGCATCCAAATAAATTACACCAAGCGTAAAACAAATTGATGCCTATAAAAGCAAATTCGAATGTTTGTTGGGTGTGTGTGTGTGATTTTTTCGGTTGTGAATTTCGCAAACGGGCAGAAAGAAAACCGAGATTAGAATCGGAAATACGATATTGGTATTTGGAAAATTGAAGGCATGGCAGGAAAAGTGAGGCGCAGAGAGAAACGGAGTGTTTCAACACAGGCGAAGAGACACAGACGAAGAGACACGAAAAAAGGCAAAAGAGTGAGTAAGACCGAGAAAATTGAAGTGCAAACAAGCAATAGCGAGCATATCGATTGGTTTTCGATTGGTGTTTTGTATGTGTCAAATTGCATTTATGTCACCGAACGAAGTGATTTCAAATTGAATGTGATGCATTTGGTAATGCCGGTGTATGTATGTGCGCTTGTCACACAAACGGTCATCGTTCCCATACTAAATGAATGCCTACTTTGTACACACACATACGACGATGACATTCGATGTGACCGAAGCGTGGATATGCTACGAGCTAAAATGTCGAATGAACCGACCGACCGACTGAACTGAACGTGTTCGAATGGAACAGATGCAGAGAGAAAGAATGTGATTATAGAAAACAACGATTTTTGATACACCAGCACAAAATTGGCCAATTGTTAAAACACATTTTGCCAATGAATGGATCACATCCAGGATGGAGAGAGAGAGAGAGAGAGAGAGAGAGAGAGAGTGAGAGCATTGAAAAATCATGTAAATCGATTGAAAATGTGTCACAGTCATTGATGAATTTATGCAAATGAAAATTAAATTGTCGGATTGTGCACATAGCCGCCTCCGCTATATCCAATTTAGCTTGTATATATACATCCGATAAACATACAGCCAAATACACACACGGACACACACGTTCTTAATTGTGAATTATACAGCGAAACAACTATCTGACCAAAACACACGAATTGTCATTGTTGCATGAGGTCAGATCGTTTGCCAAAATTCCTATCTCGAATTCTATCTCTGTCTTTCACTTCGATGCAGCGATTGACCGACCAACCGACCGACCGACGATGAGATAGCGTCATTCTCCTTTATAGCCATTGCCGCCTTCACTTCCATGTACATTTGGATGGTGTAATGCTTGCAAAATACATTCAATTAAATGATAAGTTTTAGTTGATATTTTAGCATTTGCAAGTTTTAAACGGTCAAACATCAAGTTCAATGAACTGTATAATTCAAAACCAAATCCCATACATGATTGATTTAAACGGATGTGATTCTCGATTCGGGCTTCGTCTACATTTTGATCTCTGGCATCGGTCGACATTTGCATTTCGATTCTCTCTGTTTGTACATATGTACATTGTACATGTGCATGTGTGCTTGTATGCATGTGTGTGATTAGTGCCCGACATGCCATCAATTCTGATGATTTTTAATGGGAAATTCGTTTAAATCATTTAATCTTGTTGAGTTAATTGCGGATTGGCATTTCCTTTTCGGTTCGGCCAAACGATTTGCATACCGAAAACGGAAGGAAATCGGTTTCGAGCGTACGAGAGAGAGAGAGAGAGAGAGAGAGAGAGAGAGAGAAAGAGAGATCTCGTTGTTGATTGCTGTGTGTGGCATTGTCCACCGCATCTCGCTTCGAAACGAAGTGCAAAAGCAATAATTAAAATCCAGTTATATGCCATGGTTACGCCAATCTATGCAATGATACAATTTTCACAACATTTCACCGGTTTCGTACACTGAACACCGGCAACCGAATCAAACCGAATCCATAGCTTTCCGACAGTTTCACATTGTTTGGCCAAACTATTTTCTATTTTCCGTCGGATATGGTAAAAAAAAATACCAATCAACCGAACGCTACTCGAGAAACTGTCGCATTTTGAAATGAATTTTAAGGAAAAATATCAATGTTGCACAGAACAACACTATACTAATTTTAACACTGGATTTGAACACTTTGTTGCCGCCTGTTGTGGTCACATTGTTTTCAGTTTGTTCGGATAAATATTTGTACCAGTAATTGGACAATAATTTTACCATGATTATGACAATTTTAGACGATGTGAGTATAGCACATCGGATGGAGTGAAATTAGGGGAGATGCGGGTGAATCACTCGAGGAGAACAGTGAAATAAGGGAGAAAAAGGAGGAAGTGAAGAGGGAGGGAATGGTGAAAGGAGGAAAATGGTAAAACTATAGGAGATTGGAAGATAAGGTTGATGGAAAGATTGAGGAGATAGGGAGATGGGGGCGATAAGGGAGATCAAATTGATGAGAAGCCCAAGGAGATGTGGAGATCATGAAGATCTCCCGACCAGGTTGAAGATAGCAAAATTGATGAAGATGGGAAAAATGTTTGGATGTGTTCGTTTTATAAAACGAACCATGAGATAACGAGATGGGATGGAAAGGGTAAAAAATGCAGAAAAAAAAACAGAAATGAAAAACCGCACGGTAAATAACAAGCGAGTGAAAATTGGTGAACGAGAAAACGAGTAAAGCAGGTGCTAATGCAGCATTTTGAATTCAAAATATTAAAGAAAAAGAAGAAGAAGAAGAAGGAAAAAAAAGGGAAACAACACAAGAGCCAGAAGAGTATGGAATGTTATGCTCGTGCCTCAGAGCTATTAGATATGGATGTGGATTACTATATTTATCCATTAAGAGCTCTCACACGAATGTGTCGGCGCATATATAGAATTTCATGGAAATGGCATGGCACAGCAGCAACGATTGGGTAGCAGTGGTGGGAAATGAGTATCTTATCGGTCACAAAATCCGAAACAAATGGCGTTGCTCTCAGTTGGCATTTTACCTGCAAATCACCTCTCATTCTCATATTCACTCTCATCGTCTCCGTTGTCGTTGTCGTCTCATATCAAATGTAATAAATGATATTAAAACGAATGTCGTTTTTAAGCCGCTTCACGCGTCACACATTGCAAGCGCGAGGAAGTGAGCGAGAGAGAGAGAGAGAGAGAAACACTCACATGGAGCACACATGGAGCACACATGCAAAAAAGAATGAATGAACGAAACATGGTTATGCTTAAAAAGTGAAACAACTATAAAAATAACTTGAGCATTTCCGCAACCGAAGCAAAGTACTCGACAGCGTGTGTGTGTGTGTCTATCCGTGTATCTTTTTTCCTGGCCATATTTTTGCGACAATGTGCACGATTTTAATTGACTCTGACAATACGATATTCAGTTTGGTGCGGCTTTTTCACACACTCTCTCTCTCTTTCTTTTGCTCACATACAATAGCAGTGGCCCAGGGGTGGCAGACAGGCATATACCCACCATTACCATATTCTCCTATCGTGCACGCATTTTATTACGTGTACATGCGATAATTATGAATAATAGAAAACACAGAGTGAGAGAGCAACAGCAACAGCAACAGCAACAACAACACACAAAAAAAAAATCACACACACGAGAGAGACAGATACACGACGACGACGACGACGACGACGACGACGACGACTGAATGAAAACGTTATGAAATTAACTTAATCAACATAACAACAATTAACTTTTTCCATCGAAACAGCAGCAGCAGTAGCAACAGAATCTCAGCCACACGCGTGCAGACATCCGCCCGCCCGACCATCCAGCCTCTTGTTTCAAGAAATAATTTGATAAAGTTTGTCATCGCCATTTCTCGGTAAAATGGTGTGCTGTGTACTGCTACGCGTGTACTCGTATGCATGTATGTATGCAAAAATATCTTCCGCTTACCATTCGAACAAATTTAATAAGCGACAAAAACATTGTGCACTGCATTTAAAATTGTTTATGGCCCTTTCCACGAGCTGACGCGCGAACGAAGCAATAGAAAGCGAGAGAGAGAGAGAGAGAGAGAGAGAGAGTGTATGAGAGCCCATTTGCACGCATCACCACCTCTCCAATGACATTCACAGCTCCCGTCCATCCACCCCTCCTGCGAATGGAGTTTTTCTTGTTTATTATCGCATCGAAACGACAAATAAATTTGTAGTTTAATGAAATTGTTACAATTTTGTCCTACACTCATGTGAAGAGCAGGTGGATGTGTGTGGTGAGAGAGAGACACGCCACAATTTCCGAGATTCTTGCTCACACTCCAAATCGACATATCATTTACATTTTTGCCATATAGCCACGTTGCAAGTAAATAACATTAAAAACCGACAAATAATATCGAATTGCTGCTTACGAACCCAAGAAAGTCGCAACAATCTCCATCCCAGAGAAAATTGGACAGTTTCATTGGTAAGAGGATGAAAGAACGAGACAGAGCAAGAAAAAAAACACCGAAAAAGCCAACAACTCATCGATATTGTATCATTTTGTTTGCAAATTGTTTGGCCACTGTGTGCGTGCTGTGTGTTTGAGTAACGAAATTCATCAGTGGTGGGGCGTACACAGTTTTAATTGGCCATTAATTTAGATTGACGGAGTTACATATTCCGAAAATGGATATCCATTCAAAATGCCAGCATCTATTGAATTGCTTGATAAATTATGCAACACAACTCTCTTGCTCACTCGCTAGTTTTCTCTATTTCTCCGTCTATCTCACTTTGGTTCCATCGTTGCCACCGTTTCGGGCTTCGTATGTCACGCGCATCGGACAAACTATGAGTAGCGCGACTTTCCAGCTCTGGTTCTGCTCGGCTTATTCAGAGAAATGATTATATTTGTGCATTTGAGTTGGTGCCATTTTGAAAATGAACACATGTTGTTGTCATCATCGTCATCCTAGTCATCGTCGTTGTCGTTCTTCTCAAGTGGTCAAATTGAGAGAGCGAGTAACAATTTCTGTAACGAACAATATTCACTTGAAGATCAGGAATCAAAATGTGCAAATGAACAACGGGGTGTGAAATGCTCATGCGACCTGTTCGCAATTGCATTCTTGTGCAATGCGTGTATGCACTGTGGATTGGTCGGAAGGTGAGCGCTTACTTTCAAATGGCCATTATTAAATGATGCATTCACAGTTCGGCACTTTTTGTTCTCTTTCTTTCACCCGTCTCGTGCACGTTCTCAACTCGTCTCCATTCTTCATGGTATTGTGTGTCGCTCCTTTGAAGTGTTATTCACTTACTTTTAATTTGCATTGAATTTCTGCTTATGACATGCGATGCACTCAAACCATTGCGGAAATATTCGGTTTGCATGCGTACTTCAACATGACGTTCCCTTTGCGATGTACCTTTCACAATGGACGAACCGAGTGCTGGTTTTTTTTTCTCTCTCCTGTTCACTTTGCATTTCATCGTTTGGCCACGTTTTTTTCCCTGTTCGTCTTGATTTAGACGTCATTTGGTCAATTTGCACAGTGGCACATACTTATGTGCATCGAGCAAAGAGTTAGTCGTGAAGGGTATTTTGTAATTGAATAAAGGAATAATCGAGAGAGAACTGCACTCGAGCAGGAAGGAACAGAACAGGAAAAAAAAATACACACATATAGGCGAGGCATGCGAGCGCATTTTTAGAAAAACTTGTGATTAACAGTTGAATTGGAATAGGGCCGATGAAGTGCGTGTGTTGACGAGAGACACATGAGTGTGTGAGAAAAAGAGACGCCGAAATGAAACACCATATTTACGAACGATGCATATTATGAAAACTGTCTCTGAATTGGGAGAGAGAGAGAGTTGGCGACCCTTCGACTTTTCTCTTCCTCGACACCAACTATTCACTTTTCACCGTCCCTTTCCATCTCTCATTCCTCGTGATTATACTCGTCGCTTTTTTTTATGTGTTGCATAACTAAATGTACAAATATGGACGAGTCGCTCTCTTGCTCTCTCATTCCTTTCTATCCTCTCGTTCTCTCTCTCCGCTACACTATCACACACACAACGCCCGCACCCATCGGCAAATATCAAAAGAAAAAGTAAATGGCATAGCGACAAAGTTGTTCATAATTTAATTTCCCGAACAGCACAAAATTGTTGTCATGTTGCATTTCAATTTTAATTAATGGAACGTGAAAAGCACTGCACTCTTTGGTCGTTTTGTCGATATGGTGTGTGTTGCGTGTGTATTTCGTGTGTATGTTTCGAATCCTTTTTCCATGCGTCAAAAGAGCAGAAGAGCCAAAGAGTAGACGGGTAGAGAGGATGAGAGTTTTTGATTGTTGAGAGCGATGCACTGGTATTTTCTCTCTTGCTCGCGCTCTCTCAATCTCTCACCCGCGCTCGCTCGATCTCTTCACGCTTCATTTTTGTATCGTTGATTTTTCATTAGAAATTAATGCAGTTGAGCATTTTATCGTTCTCCCACACTTTGCCGCGATGCGATCACTATTTATCGATTGCCTATCGATGTACGTGAAAGCGGTGTATACACACAATACATACACCAATGTAATGACAACAAAAACATGTCAATGATCGAACTTTTACGCTGCACATTAAAAACCGTTATGAACATTTATTTCTTACTTTTTTTCTCTTCAAAGATTCACTTTGGAATTGAATCGAAATGGAAATTGTGAAAGCGGTGAAAGAGCTGAAATTCATTGTCATTTGTCGATCGGTGTCAACATTGGGGCTGTTTGCATCCGAACGATAGCAATCGCATTGTGTCTATTGTTCGTTTATAATTTAACTCAATTGTTCCGTACGTATTCGAAATTTAAACGGCGACAAAACGGGATGGGTGGCTGATGGGTGACAATGTTAAACCATTGTGCGTATTCTCATCCAAATGCATCGATTTGCGAATGCAACACCATCTTTATATTCAAAGCCATAAATTCATGTTGCCAATGGCCATTGTGCTCGAGATGCTCATTTTATCTGTGAAAATGGTCGAATTCGATGTTTGCTAAGCATTTGTATTGTGGTTATGCCACTTTTTACTGTTCTTATTCCTCTGTTTCGTTCACATTTCTTATGGTACATACTTTGAAAGCTTTTTTCAATCGGCTTCGTTCCTTTTTCGACAACTTGGTGCGTTTGCACAAACACAAAAGCAACAACAGATTGCATCACATTTGCCACGGATTTTTGCTCGAAAACGAGATGCAATTGATTGCTGGCCGTTTGCGTACGAATTCATTTTTTGTCCGCTTCATTCGCCGAGATGCTTCATTCTTTCGTCGTCTTTTCCATCTTTTCGTGTGTATTCACTCACACTCAATGTCTCTCCTTTTCTTCCCTCTACCCTAGATCTCTCTCTCTCTCTCCATCTACCTCTCATTCTCTCTCTTTCCCTCAGTTCCTGTCTTTTTTTCCCTTCTTATTTTCCTCACTCCGAATTTCTTGGCACCCTTTTGCCCTCCTTCACATCGATTGAACTGTATGACGATAATACAACGAACAAACGGAGCTGGTGTCAACTGTCCAACACGCTGAAATGTGTATATTGCACTTTTCAAGCTCGATTAATGTTATTTTCAACTCTTTACTATTCCATTATGCTCTTTGAGTGCTCGCACAGCGCACACATACACTTTTTTCAGTGCTGTTCACTCTTCGTTGGCCGGTGCAGTGCAATGCACGCCTCGACTTTGCCATACAAAGTTGGTTAATAGCCAAAAGCACCATTTCATAGAAAATGTGTGTTTCTTCCTCTCTTCGTCTACCCTCTCTCTTTCATTTCTATCCAAAGCTTGTTCAACACTCGCAGCGACATAAATTTTGTATGGATGAATAATGTGCGCGGTTTCGATGAGTTTAATTGAGTTTAACATAAAAATGTCGCCAAATATTTTATGCATTTTCTAAGAATTATGCTAAAAATGTTAGCCATTTTTCGTTAATTATGCATAATTTATCGCCGTGAATTAGTTAAATTATATCGTTTTTGCCAACAACTTTGTGACAGCTCGGTCAAAATGGTACGACATAGTGAGTGCTCTATTTTTTCCACTGTTTTTTTTTTACACACTGTCGATGACACACCATTTTCCATGAGTCAATTTTCATTCATTTTTGCTTTGTATTAAAGAAAGAGAGACCAGCTTCAAAACCAAGGGCGAATCACTACTGAAAATTAGAATGAGAAATTTCTCGAATTAGAATTCAGCACTTTTTAGTATCAAAAAGATACTTTCAGTAGATTATTCGTGGTTTTTCAGTAGTTTAAATTTAGTATCATCAGATTCATTATTTCATGATTCGCTTGAGAACTCTCGGATTCATCCCTTGCTTTAAATCAAAGCTTTTGAAAGTCATTTTTCCATGACACGCCGTTGATCAACACAAAATGTCAAATTTCGAGTGATGAATTAAAATTTCAAGCAAAACTAGCGTAAATTTCAGTGTGTAAATCGCTTACGATCACTACGAAAACGAAATTGTAATGCAATTGTGTGGATGTGTTAATTTTATTTATAATCTGAATCAATTCGAAATATTTTGACGACTCATACAATTTCTTCATTGCTCTTGTGTCATAAATGCATATTAGCTTGTGTCTAAATTTACACTCTTCCGGAATGATAGAAAATTATATTGCCAAGTGTTGGGATCGAAAAAAAATTCTCATCATTGCAAAATTGCAACTGGTTTTACATCTCTCGTGATTTTCGACATAAGGAAGAGAGAGAGAGAGAGAGAGAGAGAGAGAGAGAAAGAGAGAGAGAGAGAGATGTTAGAATAATGATATAGTATATGGTGCAGTTATCGTCAAATGCTTTAGAAAGTGTTCGGGGATAAAATGACTTGAAAACCATAATTGAATTCTTGAAATGAACTTGGTTGCGAATTCTTTGAATGTGTTGCATATTTCGAGACAGAGTGATAGAGATAGAGAGAGAGAGATGTGATATTGATGATGCAAACTCAATGGGCTGAAGCACTTTAGTGTGTAAACAAACCGAAAATGAATTCATCACAATTTTTGATTGTTGAACATTCGGAATGAGCGTGAGCGAGCGAGCGAGTGAGAGAAATTGGATGCAAAGAGAGAGTCGTTGTCTGGTGCCAAAATATGTGCTGATTAGTCAAGCCTGACTTTCAGCAGCAGCAACAAGGAAACAATTGTTTCGATCGTTTCTTGTTGATTCTCTTGCTTCAATTGTATTTCATTTGCAGAATTTGTAATTGTAACGTAACAATGTGCCCATTTCTCCTTTCCGCTCTCTTGCGCTCTCTCTCAGAGCAGAGAGCTCTCGATCTCGCCCACCTTCTGTTGCGAATACCGACCATTCGAATGGTGCCATAATATGCATTTACTGTTCGCTCAAATGACTGCACAAATTCCGGCATGTGCTACTGCTCGGGTGCAAGTGAAATGAAATCTTTCGCAATTATTCGAAGGGTGGCGGTCGGGCCCGGGACGAGGTTGTGGTATGGCTTGATTGCGACAGCAACTCACAAAATTACATTCATATTCATGGAAAATGCTACATATTAAATTGCTTAATGATTTGATGTCAAGATTTTTACCGGTTTATGATGTTATGAAAAGCGAAGCATTCAATTCAATCAAAATATAGAGAGTTTGGATTCCGTTTTTTCTTCTCTTTTTCCTTCATTCCTCCGTTAATTATTAAATCTGCAAACCAAATTTTCAGGCTACATACACACAAAATCTCTGACAATTAATGCGGTTACGAATTTCATAGTACTCAATTCCGAAAAATCAGAGGCTGTCGTGCTCTGCGTCTCGTGTTCTTTGTGTTTCTCTCGCATTTTCTCTAGCTTTTACTCGTTTTCTCTTACGTTGGCTTCCTTACGTTCACGCGTGTTCTCCCTTAGAAATGCACTAAGAGGAACAGAGAATGAGACACACAAAAACTAGAGAAAGATAGGAAAAGGGAAAAATGGAAGTAAATGAGTGAAAAAGACCCAAGCCTGGTTAGCTCCACTCTGATATTCCTGGTGTCACTCATTTTGATTAAAGCGATTGGACTTTTATTTACGCAACACACGCACAATGCACGCATTTTCTTCAGCGCGACCAAGCGATGTGTGAATTATTGTCGGTTAGCGAAATTTGCACTGCTAGTTCAGGCAAGCATCCTCTTGGAAATGATTAGATTCGCTTTGGTTTGCTTTGGCTCAATGCCAATAACAATCTGCATGTCGTTTGAACGTGAAATCGCTTCACAATTTTCTTTAATGATGGAGTGCGTTCTTTGGTTTTGGTTTAAATTCCGTTGAATTATAAGGCATTTAATTAGGAGAGGCGCTTCGGAAAATCCAACGTTTTCTACCAAAATTTAAATATTCATCTTTTATTTTTGTTCAAACAAAAATACGCCGAAAGAAGTACATCAGGTCTGGAAGTACACCATTTTGGCATGGAATGAGCGCATTTCAACGGCTTCCGGCTGAAATAATGGGGAATTTTCTTTATTATAATTTTTTCTTCTTTTTTTTCATTCTGAAATTCAAAATCTGAATTAAAAATTAATCCAATGTACGATTTATTCGCGGAATAAGTTTTAAAAAAAAGATCAAATTTAGACCAATTTCTTCAAATTTTGATTCTTTTGTTCGTAGTTCATTTTTTTCCTACTAAATATTTACTATTATAAACTAAATCCATTTTCCTTGTTTTTCAATCATTTTCAGGTGAAAAGCCGTACAAATGTTCGTGGGAAGGTTGTGAATGGAGATTTGCGCGTAGTGATGAGTTGACGCGTCACTATCGAAAACATACCGGTGCTAAACCATTCAAATGTCGCCATTGTGACCGTTGCTTTTCACGCAGTGATCATCTTGCATTGCACGCCAAGCGTCACGTCTAAGCTAGGACCATCGCGATTAATTTGGGCCCGAAAAAATACGCGTATCGAGGAAAAGAAAAGGAAGCGGAAGAATCCGAAGCTGAACACTAACACTGTGTAGAAATTCCAGTAGAAACCAAAATCAAGCGTCAAACACTTGAAAAACATTTAGTAGGAGCTAATTGAAACAAATGAGAAGAAAAGAAGTAAAAAAAAACACTAAAAAAACCCACATAATGGTTAATTTTGCGTTTTTAGTTAGTAGGAATTATCATCTACTAATGTTATGACATTCACACTAGAAAAGAAGATAAAAACATAAGTCGTATGGAAAAAATAAATGACGACACAGATAGCTAGTTAATCATCACGAATCAAATGCGTAAACCGCGTTTGAATGAATAAAACAAAACTACAGAAATCCATAGCAGAAAGTAGTAGTAAAAACACACACACACACACAACACACATTTAAGCATTAAGTAAAGAATGCTCTACTTGTAGCAGTAGTAGTAAGAAGAAAATAGCGCCTCATCACATGTGAGGGTTAATGTTCGACTGGTGTGTCGAATATGAAGAAGAAGAAGAAGAAAAAAACACACTATTCCTAGTTCTTTGTCTCTCTTTATAGCATATATATTAATGATTTTAATTTTTCACTTCATTTCTTTGTCTCCCTTCCTTTTTTTACATATTTGTTTATTACCTTGTAAGTAAGAGAAAAAAAAATAACTGAAAAAAACGGTATAACCAACCAAAAAAATGAATGAGATGAGAAAAAAACAGAAAGAGAAAGAGTTATGAAGCCCCTTTCATACCAAATGAATGGTTCACTAAAATATTTAAAAATGCGCAAACATTTTGTCATATTTTTTTTTCGTTCGTTTCCTTCTGTTCGCGACGAACCAATGCACTTTTTTCGAGGAAATTGTTGGGTCGTTCTTCTTCTTTTCTATATGTAGAATGTCAAATAATAATGTATAGTAAATGTTATGTTTTCTTTAACCTCCCCCCTCCCCCGGCAGCCAATTTTCATGGAAAATTGTTTGTGAAATAAGCTGCGGTGTCTGTATGTCAAGTACTCATACAAATTGATGGTAGAATGAAATGGGCCGATTGATTTATTATAAATGTGTGATGAAATGTAAGAGGAAATGAAAAAAATTGGACCGTAGTAAAAACCATTACTGCGGCAAATGTCGTGTGTGTATGAAAGCTAGATATGAAACAAAGCGAAACAGAGGAAAAAATGTTTTTTTGTGTCGTGTGTGATTTATGTGTTGCAAATACATCCTAGACGCACACGCATACATTTCTATTTTGTTCACAAAACATTTCTTCTGCTCAATTGAGAATTCGATCAATTGGCGATGACGTCAATTTGGTCGATTTCGATCAATGGCACGTGAAAATGCATCAAATTAGCTTAAACACACACACACACACACACACACACACACACTAATTCAACGATAAGTAAACGTAAGCCAAAAATGAAAAAAAAATAGTGAAAGAAATACAAAAATGTGCATAGATTAGATAAAAAAGAAATTTTTTTTTTACAGATTGTCGATGGAAAAAAACATTTCCCCCCTCGCCATGAAATGCAATCCAATGCTTCAGAACATTTTTTTCTTCCTGCACCCAAACCTTCTTCATCACACACACACACACATACACACGCACCATTTTTTTTTCGTTGTCATCGTCGTCAAACGTTTTAGTTTTTTTTTCTTGTATAAAATAAGAACATCTATTGTTTATCTTTAGTTTTCTGTTCGTTTTCGATTTTAAGTAAGCAAATACAATGGTTTAAGTTCATTTTTAATGTAAATGTGCATGTAGTCTCTGGTCTCTATATGATAAGAGCTTCCTTTTTAGTTTGTGTCTTTCATTTTCGTTTCATCTCTATTTTTCACAAACATGTATAGACAGAGTATAATTGTATGTGTAAATCAGTTTTAGACATGTGGCCGTCGTGGTGATGAATAACAATTCAAGCCATGAGCCGCAACACGCGTTCCATTTTACAAGTACAATTTAAGCACACGAGTGGATTTGGATGTCGTCACTCTTCTTTTACATCATAACATCATCTTTTACTGATTGTTCAGAGTAAGCGCGACTTACATAGTCAAACGAACTTCGTCCTAAGCTGAAGGAGATACTTTCTCTTGGACGAAAGTGTGTCCACGTTTGATATTGTACTTGGAACCCATTTATATAGAGTTAAAGAGCTTTTATTCGAGCCAATTTTTATGAGCTTTCATTTAGAGCCAATTTTCAATAAGTTACAAGAGAACATACAACGGCAAACTTTGAATCCGTTTGCCATTTCGTGCTATTCGTTTTTAGTTGATATCAACATGTTTCCTTTTTACATAAATTTTTTTCTCTTCAAACCTTCTCTATTTCCACCTTAATTAATGATCTATTTGTAATGTCCACACACACCCACAAACACACCATTCGTTCGTTGAATTCAACAAATAAGAAAAAAGTTTTTTTTACGTCGATTTGTTTACTTTATGCACAAAATTTGTTTTTAATCGAAATCGAAAATTTTGTTATTCAAATGCAATTCGAGATATTTGACAAGAGTGGACGCCAGTTTAGAGTGCAAGCAGACATGAAGGTTCAAGTTGACACTTTTGGAACACAATTTTGTGTTTTTAAGGTCAAAAGAGACAAAATTTAAAGTTCCAACCGCTTCTTGGGAGAAATTTTCGAATTTTTTTCATGAATTTCCTTTGGATTTTTTGTCCAGAAAATCTTTCAAATTTTCTTCAGAAGTTTTTTTTTTTGATTTTTTTTTTTTTGAACTTTCCAAACGAATTTCGCTGAGATATTCGATCAAATTTCTGAATTTTTCTTCCGTTTTTTTTTCGGAAGAAGTGAACTTCCGTCTATCAAGAACTTCCCAACGTTTTTCCATGCATGAGGAAGCGATGACCAACGATTAACTGTAGAGTGATAGAAAGTGAGTGAAAACATTAAAGTTAATTCCAATGAATAAAACACATCACTGCCACAATAATAATATAATGAATTCGATCACTTCAATGTTGTATTTCATTCATTTTCGCAAATTTTGTCTTTTGTACAATTTTTTTGTCTTTTTGTCAATGAGAGATTTTCACTCCTTTGTGGCTGCCACACTCGTACGATTTGTGCGATCAAATCGTTGATTTCTGACATGGAATGAATGGAGAGAGCCTTTTTAATGGCATTCAATTTGATTTTGGACTTTCAAGTCCACTTGAAATGAAAGCGAAGCATCGTAATTTTACAAAGAGCCAGCCCAATTTTTTGCTCCAAAAATCAATGGCTGAATTCAATTTTTCCAACTGCCCTGTCATAAGTCAAATCATTCCGTGGAAATCGCTTGTCAAAATAGTTATTATTTTCATTCGTCAACTTTAGCGAAAGCAAAAGAAAAAAAAGTGAAGAGCATTTGATTTAGATGTTAGGTAAATTGATATGAGCATTTCTAGTTTAATTCGCAGTCGAGTGGCTGCAACCAGCATGCATTCGAATGTCCACCAAATTTTGTTTATCCTTTGCTGCTCCCTTTTCTTTTTGTTTAGTCCATTGTATGTTGTAGAAATGACATTCTATATCGATTTAAAAGGAAAAAAAATGAAAAATTATAAATGCGCCTTTCTTTTATTTCATTCTTCTGCTAGTTTAATAAATGTTAGATATTAAATTGTACGATCGCTAATGAATTCATTCGTATTTTATGTCAATGAATCATATGAGTTAAATTCTAGTGGATTTTTTTTTGTCTTTCTGTCTGTCTTATTTTTGACTTTACTCAACTCGTGTTGATCCACATTGTTGTGGAACCATGATTGAATAATCCATGTTAGTCGAATGGATTTAGTATACTGGTCGTGTGACATCTTGTGCGTGGGGCTACTTGTGCCACGTGTATACCGGCCACACACTGCACAAAGCCGAAAAATATAGAGCGAATTATTTAGATTAAATTTTTTCTAGCATTTATTGGTTAATTTTTGTTTGTTTATTTAGAAACATGTGTCCTCCCCTCTATAAACAAAATATTTACTGTCATTGTTTTGTCCACAATGTAATCGAGTGTAATTTAATGAAAAAATAAATGCAGAAAAAAAAATGATGTTGGACAAACAATGACAAATGACCCTTCTTTTTTGCTTAAAATTTATTTTGTAAACAAATCGAATGAGAAAAAAAGAAAGAAAAAAATTTATATTGATTTTCTTATAGTTCTATTTTAGATTTTATGAAATAAAAATTTGTATTTTTAAAAATTTGAAACCAATTGACCCGTTTTTCTTTTGTTTTTATTATTTCTACCAGTTTTTTCTTTTCTTTTGATTTTGTCCACCATTTTGGATCGTCCTTTGCTTTTTTTTCCCTCATCGACCACAAATTGTTATGACATTTTTTGTGGTCAGGATTCTTTTTCAGTTTTTCGATTGTCGATTGAAATAAAATTAAAAGGATTGGAACATACGTAAACTTTTTCGGAGATATTATCGCATTTCGAGAAAAAAAAATTAATTTCGAACAATTCTTACTTCGAAAATTGTCGACTTTCGAAAAATGTCTAGTTTGTCCGAAAATATCTTGTTCGAATAAGTTGGAAAATGGAAAACTTTGAAATAGAAGAAGTTAAATGCCCGAATCCTGGAGTAAGAAATAATTCAATTCCGAGAAGAAACCAATTTCAATCGACAATCGTCTTGAGTTTATTTACGATGCTGATTTAGCGCTGATGGTTCAAAGAACTGAAAGAAAATAGCTTTATCCCATTCGTCACATTCATTGGATGCAATGGTTAAAGCCACTAGTATCAACTATCAACATTAAATTAGGTGTTCAATCAACATTAAGTATTTCCATTTGATTAAATTTTTTTTGGCACATCATCACCCTGCAACTTCATATTTTCCACTCAAAAAAAACACAATCCTTTCACATTTCATTTGGTGTACAGAACTGAAAAGTTCGAGTGTATTTCATGTGACGATGCAGTCTCGATAGCAGCTAAGAAAAAGAGAGACAATTATGCGATCGTAGCTGTGTCAGAGCATTGTGTAGGGGATATAAATTTTGACTATATCGCGATGTAGTAGATAAAAAAGGTGAATAAGTGACACATACAAAAAAACAACAACAACAACACAACAAAAAAAACAAGAGAAATGAATCAAGTGAGAAAATAAGAAAACAATTGGCTGTTAATTCAAAACACTTTTTTAGACTATATTTATATGTGTAAATAGGGTAAATTGAGGCGTAATTTTTAGAGCAAAATATGCGAAGCAAAGAAGAAAGAGAAGTAAACAAAACCCACAAAAAAAAAGAATTAAGAGAATAAATGAAGCGAATACATTTTTATATTGTAGACACAAAACTTTATTTTTCTCAAACAAGTGATTAAACTAAATAAAAATCAAGATACACACAACAACAAGGAAAGAAAACCAGAAAAATATTATGGCCAAAAAACAAGCAAATTACTGCGATTCACACTGGATATAAGAAGAGATGAGAGAATATTTGGTTCGCTTCGCATGGCTTTATTTCGCTAATTCGCATCACCGAATATCGCTAGAAAAACGCAAAAAAAAACTACGAGACAAATCCCGTCGCAACAAGGAAAACAAAGCATACCATTTCAATCAAATTTTTCAGCATTTGTAAACCAAAATTTATGTTCAAACAACAAGAAAAACATGATTTCGGAGAATGAAAAAAAAAACATTTTCGATTTTTGACGCAGTTTTCGACAAGTGAACACGAGTTTTGTGGAATTGGGAAGCAATTCCAGTGATTTTTATTCAGTTCGTTCAAAAGAAGCGGAAGAAAGGGAGTCGTTCGACTCTCACTTTTTCTCTTCCATTCTCTGAGAGGTAGAAAACAAAGCGTTAACGAAAAAAAGAGAGAAGAAAATAAATTTAAAACCAAAAACCGAAACTGGAAAGCAACGACTAAAGAATAGAAACATGACAGCAAGTGAAAGAAAAGGAAAACAACCCAAAATGGGACGATAAAACCATAAACCGAAGCAAAAGGAAACATAAATTCGTTGTCGTTTGTGTGATGCAATTCTGTGATCCGCATATATTTTTGATGGCAAGCACATGACACGGCAAAGCATGTCCGCAAGGCGATCGTTGGGCGAAACCTCTCTGCATCCAAAATCATCTGGGATGTGCCCTCCAGCGCCCAAATGTTAAGCGATGCATTTTCATTTATACAAACCAACAACACGTTCGCTATCTTCCACAACAACAACAACATCCATCTGTGTGTTTGGTCCATCGAACGATCTAGCCGAGATGCTTTCCGATTTCATCATTGCCAAATTTATGTATAAACAAGATGAATAACCATGAAAAATTATTTCGGAAATGACAAAAAAAAAAAACTAAATAAACGAATTCTTTATGGAAAGTAATGTGAGTAAAGCTAGGAGCTGTCAAAAGAAAGAGAAAACATAAATTGTAGTAGATTTAACACAAAAACAAGAGGAGAAAACACACACAAATAGAATGAATCGAAGCTATATATACAAACAAACGCATTTAATCCTATTTGAAATAATTATTTTACTCTCCGCGGAAAAACTAACAATGAATCGTAAACACTAGCACGTACTACTGTGAACTACGGAATGTTAAAACAATAATTCGCGCTATGAAAGGCGAAATATTTATGAGCACATTCATTGCAATTTTGTACGGCATCTTCCTTCAACCTCTGTCCCCCCCTCCTACAAACACATATATACACACACACACTCCGCAACAATCGTTTTTTTTTCGACTTACAAATACCCATTTTACACAACAAACTCACTCACATTTGCCATTTTATCGAAGAGATAGAGATATTGAAGAGGAGCAAAGCGAAAGAAATTCAGAGAAAGCATCGAATACATACGGTGCACGGGATGATGAGATTCCTTCGACGGAAGATTCAACGGTCTCGGTTTTAATGAAAATGGAACAGAGCACGAAAATGAACGATTTAATTAAAGTCTAGCAATTACAAAAATCAACAACACCAACAACACGGTAGATTCGATCTCACATAGTCTTCTGTACTTTCCATTTACGTTTTTTTTCAGTCTTTTCATTGCATTCACAGTCGCAATATACGGTCTTCATTTATACTTTCAGCTCATATTTTGGATTCAGGAAAATTATAAGTCATTGGCTTGAATCGAAACATTTCACCTTCGGCGATGTTCATAGAAATCATTGCTTCGGAGTTGAACGTTTTTGAAATCAGGAAAAAGATACATTTTTCCTTCAAAGAAGCTTCATTTTTTGAACTTTTCGTTCGAAAAAGACTTTTTTGGGATGAAATTTTTTCTTGGTTGCATGTTTTTTGGGTTAAAAAATCATATTTTTCCTTCAACACTGAGATTTTTGATCAGAAAGTAATGTTTTTTGTTGAAAAAGTTAAATTTTCGACGTAAAAATTGGCATTTTCTGTTCGAAACACTACACTTCCCGGATCAGAAGGAAGATTTTTTTCATCGGAAAAGGGAAAATTCGACTGAAAATGGCATTTTTCTGCTGAGAACAAATTGTTCTTTATTTTCTTCTACTTTTTTCTGAGGAAAATGTGTTCAAAATACACACTTTGTGTCGAATAATAGCTACAATTTTGATAATTTCCTCTACAAAAACTTCCCTCGACTCCATATGCTATTGAATTACACCAACGAAGTAGTTTGAAATGACTTTTTTCGCCACAGCATTGATTAATTCCCATTTAATTTGTCAAAAAAACGGCCCAATTCAACTTCATTTATTAAACGACTTTGATTTCATTCATACGACACCAGTTCATGTGTTGAAAATGATTTGAATTTCATTCATTATTTCTTAGTAAAAATTTAGCATGATCGCTCACTTCATTCTTGAATAGCAACAATGATACGAAAAGAAAAAAAAACTGACGAAAGAACAACGATGACTATAATACGATCTATGAAGATATACTCAAATATGTGTCAAATTCCTTTTCTACCATTTAAGTAAAAAAAAAAATAAAACGAAGAAAAAAAATCTATCGAAAAGACTGTACTGAAAGAAATTCACCAAAATAAATACACACACACGCACTCAACTCTTTTTCTCTTCATCGACATGTGATCTTCACAAATGAAAAAACTCACACATGCGCGCTCGCGCCTCAAAAACCATTCAATCGTTTTGATTTGATTGGTGTTCTAAGGCTTCTGATTCCATAGTATATTCATCATCCGACTAAAAAACGATTAAACTATTTTGTCTCAATCCAACCGTGGGAAACCGTTTGAATGTTTTCCAAAATGTTTTCCTCATCATCGTTTCACGCACACAAACACTATCATCCTGCATTCCACACAAACAAACCGAAAATCTCTTCTCATTTTTTTTTGTTAACTAAGTGAACCAACGTGAATAAATCAAATTAATGTGATACTCCATTCGGCATGTGGTTAGAAACAAACAAACAAATTAATAAACAGAATATGGAAAAAAACTTATTGAAAAAAGCAAAGAAAAAAAGAATAATTAAATGTGAATTACAATGTAAATGGGTAGTAGCATCACCTCTGTCTGAGCCGGAAATAATTCAGAGAAATGAATAGGGGAGTGGAAAAATCCAACCACAGACACGGAATGAAAAGACGTAACAATAAAATCAGTAATCAATAAGATAGGGAATTTAATGAAGATGAAAATAATGATAACAAATACTACAAATTGTGATAAGCATTTTTGAATTTGCGAATAGCATTCTCAACCACACATTAACACAACCAGAAAAAAAAAATCACTCAACACTCATAACATGTGATGTTGAACACTGCGCTATTTTTTTTAACGTCGAATTGAAGAAATGATTCAACGGAATCGAAAGTTGTAATCGAATGGAAAGCAAGAATAACGTTTGGTGCCATTGAACATTTAATTTGATCGAATTCTGCTGGATTTAGAACAGTCGTTTCCATTTGGAATCATTGCTCCAATGCATTTAACCCCATCTGCAAATTCTGTGTCGATTTAGGTCTATCTTTTCCTCTAAAGAAATTTTGAAATTTCGATAAAGATTGCGCAAAATATTCAAGATTCAAAGGATTTCAAAAAAATAAATATTTGAACAGGTTCAGCTTATCTAACGTTCATCCCATAGTCATTCCAGAATATCTTATATGAATTAGAATGAAAAAATTACTACAATTCGATGGTCAAGACGGAACGTTGACAGCTAAAAAGTAGTCATAGGCATTTGGAGCGCATAAAATGGGTATTATAATTGGACGTTTTTCACCGTTATTGGCATAAACCATAAACATAAAACGATTCAAGTTGGAACAGAAAGGACGCGAGCATCTTTATTTTCATAGGCAAATCGAGGCGATTTCTCGTATTGTCCAAACTGGCGTATGGATATTGACAGTGTTTTTCATCCCACAGTAGTTTAGTTCTCCAATTAAAAATGGATTGGAACCCTTGATATCGACTTTCGTTGGAGTGAATTTCACTTTTCCAACACTGCATTTTGTTCAATGTATCCATCGGTCATGACTTGCTAGGACTTCAATATTTCGAAAAATATTTCAGATTGTTATATCTCGATTACACTTTCGACTCTCATCGAAAAGAAGCGCACCAAAAAAAAAAATGAAGATAAATGCTAATCGAACGATTTTAAACCGAAACATACTCGTTGTAAGCGAGCGAGAGAAAAAATGCAGAAAATATGAAAAATAATCGATTGAGATAAGGAATAAAAAAAACACACACAGACCTTGATGTAAACTAGATGTATATTTGAAAATTGCGATAGAAGCTAGTAAAAAAAGAGGAAACGTTTCGGGAAGAGGTTTGCAATGGGGAATTGATCCAAACTAGAAGAAAATGCTAGATTCGGATTTTGCGAAATGCGATATATAAGGAAGCGTGAAATAAATGGCAAAACTAGATAAGAAATGAAGAGAAAACAGAGAAAACTTTACAAAAAAAAAAACAAAACAACAAGCAGATGTTTACATTGTGTAGATTTTTTTCATGTAGGAAATAAGAAACAAGAAGAATAAAAATCGATGTATTCGCTATAGTTAAATGATTTATAAATGGTACACACAGATTTAAAACCAGAAATGAAAAGGAAGAAGAGGAAGAGCGCGGAAGAAAGAGAGACATACACACACCCATACACAGAGGCAAAATTTAGTGATAATTGAAAAATTTTCAGATATAGTTAGTAGAGTAAAAAAAAACAAAGCGCTAAGTCGACTTGGTATATTTGTCACACGCCGATCGCTCTCATTCAATCAATTAGATAAAATGACGACCGAAATTAGAACGCAAAGAATAATTCACCCACATTTTTTTTCTCTAGTCGTAATTTGTTTAGAATAAAAGTGAAAATGAAGAAGAACAAAAAAAAGGAAAAGCGTACATTAAAAATCTCTCGATTGCATATACCAAATAATGGCATCAAAATAAACACAAAATGACAAATACAACTAGACACAACATGTTTGTAAGTAAAGTGAAAAAAAAAACACAGAAAAAAAATAACGAATTAAAAAAAACTATACTTAACAAGAACAAAAAAATATAATGCGAAACATAAGCGCATAACACAGCTCTTTTTTACGTTTATTTTTTACCAGCCATTTAATGAAATGAATAAAAAAATAATTAAAAAAAACAACACTCAACCAAATACAAATACATGATGTACTAGCGGTAAGTTTGAATGTAGAACAATAGACATCGGATGAAAACTCAAAAAAAAATATAACAAACAACAACAGTATTGGGGCAAACACTTAATATTTTAGATTTATACATACACAGAATTATAAAGAACAAATACGTACACACAAATAAGATGGAAAGAGAAACAGTTCAGCAGAAAAACATTTAACAGATAAATCGATGTTACAAACGCTCAACATTTGTAAAGATTATTACTTCATATGGACAACACGTGCGACAAACATATTTTAAGATAGAGCACACAAATGAAACGACGAAATATTATGTGGATGTCATATGTTTGGTCAACACACACACACATACACATATGTAAAATGGAATGAATCCTCCTTAGTCACAATGTGACAATGTCACATATACCAACGTGTGTCATAAAGCTGCCAGTCTATTCGGAACTGAACCGTTCAGAACAATTCAGATGGAATCAATTCAAAATCATCTTTGATGAGAGTGAACCGATCAAGCCGGATTCCAGCTGCTGGAATAAATTCAACTAGAACAAATTCACCTATTGGCGATTATTAATTGCCGACAAACATACAAGTCTTCAGCATTTTCATGAAACGAATCAAATGGGTTTTTAATACATAGTCTATGCAGCATCACTTATTGGACTCTCGTTCTCCATGATATTCCTGATTGCATTCACACTTAAAATTAATGGTCATGGACTTAAGATTAAAAAGGCCATAAGCAAAAAAACAAAAAATGCCAAAACCGAGAGAATTTCTGAAAGCTAAAATTGAAATTGGATGCAGTTGAAAATCGACTCAAAATGCTTTTCGGCAGTTGAGTCGAAATCGACTCTGGCTAACTCTTCGAAATGGACCCTTCTGTTTGAAGAGTATGATCAAAGCCAATTCAGCAATTGTCATTAGAATGAATTAATTCATTCACAAAGGTTTGCACAGCAAACTTTGCTGTGATGTCTAAATCCAAATACCAATTTCGGCTCACAAACCGAAAAAAAACCCAACTTGATTCGTCGTAGTTGCGCGATTCGATTGTTTTTAGACTAGCAATTTCAAGGAATAAATGTTAAAAATGGCTACAAACCAAGAGAACTTGACGGAATTCTAGAATTTTCTTGAGAACTTTAGTGAATTCTGATTTACTAATCAGTTTTTACTTAGAAAATCGAATACTGTGCAGAACTTCTGCTGCAGAAAACAATGAAAGCTCGATTGGATTTTAAATGGACAACATAGAAATATCGACTGAACACGATGATTGAAATCAGTTTTGATATCGGTATGAATTCACTTTTATTCGGTTTGTGAAATCATTGAATTGATCTAAAATGTTAAGATTCGACATTATGTTGTCAGTTCAAAATGAACAGAGCGCATATTAAACATCCGACAAAAAATGTATGTGAAAATCGCCAGCAGCGATATAAAGGGATAACGAAAAGCACACATCCCATCTGCAAATAGGTAGTGCTGTAAAAGATAACGTTAAATGTATCAGGCGAAAAAATCGCATCATTTGCATGAAAGACAGGGAGCATTAAATACAAGCCTATTTAATATGCAGCATTTAAAGGATTCTCGCATTTGAGCGCGTGAAATGTGTGACCCGGCAACAAAAATGTTTCAAACCCCAGATAAAGAAAAAAAAACCACATGACAAAATATAAATGGTGTATAGACATTTCACAAGAGACGAAAAAGCAAAACAAAAAAAAACAATTTAATAAGCATTTTAAAGAGAAACAACTAAAAGTATAAACGTGAACACAGCCCCCAAAAAAACAAAAACAAAAAACAAAAAACTACTCTATCTTTCATAGAAATGTCGAAGAATTTACACATACACACACACAGAATATTTAAAAAGAATCGAAAAAAAACAATTTTTCCAAACTCATACCAATTCAAAGTAACACTTCGCCAACGTATTTTGAACAACAACAACAAATGTTACCAGAAAAATGTTCTGTTTGGATTTTTGTGTTTATCGGATGAAATTATAAGCGGCTCATTCTTTCAAATGCCAAAATTATTTAATTTCAACCATTTTGGTAGTCTATTTTGTTTGTGTTCTCGATCATCAAATGACGGAAATCAAAATAAACAATAACGAGAGAAGGAAAAAAACAATGAGCAAAATTTAATCATTTTCGATATTAAACAATTTGTTGATCGGAACGTCAAAACAGCTTTCGAGATGAAGAAAAAAAAATACAAAGAGAGAGAAAGAAAGAGAGTGAAAGAGATGTCAGTGTGAACCAAAGCGAAAGAGAAAGAAAATACAGAGCTTGGCTTTTGTCGTGCGTTTTTATTGCATTTAATTATTTGCATTTATTTTCCATTTCGTTTGACAAATGATATTGAAAAATGAAATGAAATCATTTTTTTTTTTATAGGTATTAAGTGATATATTTGATGAAAAGTGATTCGAATTGATTTGTAAGATCCATTTCGTTTCCATATTTACGTACAACCACATAACAACAACAACACATTAATCGGCACATCTACATGTTTTTGTTTCATCCATTCTAACCCAATCCAACCCCATTTCCCATAGCCACTTTCGTCCACTCTAACCAAAACTCCTTATTCGTTACTCATACTTTTCTACTCAAAATTGATCGTGTCCAATTCATCTTTTTGAAAATAAACACACACCCAAACGAAATGTATTTGTATTCCAGAAAATGTGTATGTCGATTGTATCGAGTGTACTCGATGTGTATCGAGTCGATTACTAATAATGAACAAGTTGACACTGACTTTGAAAACATAATTTTTCAATTTACAAAGAAAAGTCGATGTAAAAAGGAAAAAGTGATGGACACACACACACACACAGAAAATGGATGCGTGAATAAAAATCGAAGACGAGAAGAAGAAAAGATGAAGAAGAAGAAGAAGAAGAAAACAAATCAAACATATACATCTTATTTCATTTGACTCATATAAATGTATAAAAATAGGTATTTAGAGTACTAAACGAGAAGAAAACAAAAAAAAAATCTTTAAAAATCATGCAAAAAAAAAAACGAAAACGATGATAAATCGCTCATTCTCATTTTTATGAAAAGCTTCAATTTCATTTCAATCTTCTTTAATTCAAATGGCTAATCACAAACCAACCCAACAGCCAAACAAACAAACACACACACAATTTTTAACTTCCATACCCATTTTTATATAGGAACGCCAGTTCATCTCTTTTTGGACATAAAAACAAAGTTAAATAGGACGAAGATTTAATATTTAACGAAACAAAAGGGTTGAATTGCGTACAATTTCTTTGAAAATGTGGCAATGCCACATGGTGGCATTCAAGTCGCGCATTTTTCACTTCAATTTTGATATTTATGTATATGAACCGCGGAACCGCTAAAACACATACACACACACACACACGATTTGTGTCATACATACATTTTGTGTCGAATTTTTTTTTCGATCGTAACAGCACACACACAATTTTTTCCCCTTTTTTTCGTTGAATGCAAGCACTTAATTCGACTCTTTAGATTTAAATTTGTCACATGCATTGCATAACACCTTGTTTTTCGTCTTCTCATTAGATTTGTATGCAAAAAAAATTTCACACTCACATGAAAAGTGTTTACACAAACAGTATTATTTGGCTTTTTCGTTCAATTATTTTAAGTGAAACCAAAGAAAAAAAACACAAACCAAGACAAAAAAAAAACAACAAGAATGAGTGGAATGATTAACAATTGATTGATACAAATTGCAAAACACTTAAATTTAATTACAAATTAAAGTTACGATTTATATTTATATTACATTATTATACAAAAAGAAACAACAACAACAACAACAAAAAGTAAATATGGCGGCGAGGTGTTTCTCGTAAAATTAGCTTACATTCTGCTATGTGCAAAAATAAACGTACGTTCCTGTTAAAAAATAAATAAATAAAAATCACACAAAAAAAAACACCGAACGGCATTTTTGATTTGTGACACGGCAAAATCACAGTTCTACATTTTAGGTTTTTTATTTAGCGGAAGATTGAAATTTCAACAATTCCATTGGGCCAAGTATGGACAAATTTGGCCTTTATTCAACAGCGAAGAAGCACTCAATCTTCGTTCAGCAGAGAAGGAGCTCTCGCTCTTCGTTCAACAACGGAAAAGCGCTCGCCCTCTTAATAAAAAAAACTACGCTACAAATATACCACGTGTATTCCCTGCGCACGCTACGTTTATACCATTTTCACGCTTACGCTTATTTTATACATAGTTTAATACAGAGTCGAAGGTATATTTAAGGCATATTTTTAGCGTGAACCGCATGCAAAGCATACGGATAGAATACGCTAGGTCAAAGTATAGCGCGGTATATTTGTAGCGTAGTTTTTTTTATTGAGCTTCGTTCAGCAGCAAATCGAGAATTTGCAAGCGACAAAGAAAATGCCGATGAGATTTCCAGTGAACAACAAACGAACAAACAAAAAAGAACTGACTCAGACGAAGCTGATCGTCCTCAATGGACATTTCAAATATGATTTTCAATAGAACAGACAGCTGAGGCCTATCGGAATGTCTTTTATCTTTGTGATTATTCAACGTTTTGTTTTTCTCTTCATCCCGATGGCTATGCTCCGGCTGAGCAGCTGAGCTTTACATGTCTGCACTTGATTTGTGATGTGTGTCTTTTGAATTTTCCAGCTGCTCGACTGGTTTTAGCTTCAAGGTTTATCAAAGAAGTCAACACAATAGCCTGCCTGCCAGCTTGAAATATGGTACTATCTCAAAGAATTACATCTACGGCTATTGACAAGTGGAACAACTCTATGAAAAGTAGAAGTAATTTTTTCTGCCATGTTTCATCTATGTTTTTTACTTATAAGTTACTTATAAATAGAACATGTATGGATATGTCGGCGTATTTTCAGCGTAAAATGACTTGAAAATACTACGTTACACATTCTACTTATAAGTAGCTTGCTTCGGCTTTTACGCTGTTAAAGTAATGTATATGTAGCAATGTTCTACATTGACACCAAAATGTTATCAAACGTTCTACTTACACGCTGATATGTGTGTGCGTCAAGTATATGGTTGCTCTTTTATCTCTTATCACTTGGGCGCAAATCAAAAACATCGGCCTATGGTATGGTTTTTTTTTCTTATCATTCTTCGCGTTTTTCGCGAAACTGATCAGAGATAAGTGATAACTGTTTGGAGCAAAGGGCCTCGAGCACTATAAAAAGCACCGAAGACGCCAAGTAGTTATTTGTTATCAGTTCCACGAAAAATGCGAAAAATCGCAACTGTACAAATTAGGCGGTTTTTCGCGTTTTCGTTGAGACTGATAAGTCATATTGGCCAACAAGCCAACAATGTCATATTGGTGTGATCAGCGATTCTTTATGGAGTTCGTGGCGATTTTTGATATGCATTGTAATGTATGTCAGAGCATTGAATCTGCTGGCTATGTAACACTCAACTATACTGAAAACATGACCGTATCGAAAGATCATCTTTTTCCAAAAAAGCTCAACAATTTTTATCAATGCCCATTGAATATAGCAACATCACCTTATGATCCATTCGTTATATGACGAAAGAGTGCGCAGTTCACAACAGTTGTGATGCAAACAAAAGATATGAAGGAATCGATATTGTTATTGTCGAACAGATTAATTACTGAATTTTGTTGCGGTTTTCACCAACCTGACAGATGGAACTGGTCACGGTACCACTTTTCCTAATCGAAATGTAACAGGCAATTTGAAATTGGTTTGTATTTTCATCAATTTTTATCATGATAAAAATCTTTTTTGATCGTGACACATTTCTCATGATTCATTCGACAATAACTCGAGCTCAGGCTATTTTTGGTCTATTGTGGTTGAGTGATCAAATGACAGCCATAAACAAACGCGTCCATATTTTCAACTGTTGATTCAGGGCAGATTGGTTATTAATTGATTTCATTGGACTTTTTGTCGAGACGTCGTAGAAATTTAGATAAAAGTCAATCGAAAAAATTCACTGAGATTTCATAGAAGAGTAAACAATTTCAATCGAATCGACTACTTTCGAATGGATTCACGGTCATTTTAATTGGTAACGCTTTTCAGTTGTTAATTGAAAGAAAATGAAGAAAAACATGGTGAACAATTATTTATACGAATTAATTTGGATAGTGCCATGATTTCTTCACAATCGATGTTTTAGGATATTCAATCATCCAACTTCGATTTCCGACGAACTTCAGAATGCAGGTGTTTACGAAAAATTCGAAAAAGTGAACAGTTTTTGCGATAACGAATTTAATATTTGCCATATCTTGACCAACAATTTTAGTGTTTGTACGTGGCGACTGAAGCGAGGCGAATATTTCGATATGATGTGTAATGAAATTCAATTTTACCTAATTTATTGTAACATTTTCTATCAAAGAGTATTTTGTATGCGTTCTTTGGGCATACATTTTGTTTCATTTGAAATTTCTGAGGATCCGTAATTTAAAACTAGAGCAGCATTTTTCCGTTCAGAAGATCCGAAAACCGGCAGAAGATCCGGTTATTTCAGTCTCTGAATCAAACCATTTACCTTCATTTTAGTTTATATGTTTAAAATGGTCAATTGATGGATTTAAAACCGTTTACCACCAAAACTGAACGTTTTTTTTTCATTGTTCGATTTTTACTATCAAAAAGTTTTTTCATTATCTATTGCTCAGGTAAACGTCAATATTTGAAATTTTTCGTAAATAATTCAAAATTGATCAGCTGATAACCAACGTCCGTTTGAAAAACATCTTCGTTTGAATTTTGAACTAGTTCAGTCTATAAAATTGGATATTCTGACACTGTTGAAGTCTTCAACTTGAAGCATTAAATTCCGGGAAATCCGTCATCAACGTCAAGTGAATCCAAAATGATTCTGTGCATTATTTGCTCAAGACACCCCGATTAAACGGTATAAATCATGGCAATTAGTCAATAAACACAGAATTAACTCCTCCAAATTTTCGACTTTCCATCATCGTTGAAACTAATATCCATATGTAAATGCTCTACGTCAACGGTCAAACCGGTGAATGTAAAGTGAATGTCTGAGTACATAATTAATTGGCGAAATAATGACGATTGGATTGTATTAAGAGCATTCTGCTCAATTGACTCCCTGTCATAAATATGGCTAATTATTGCGACGAGGCATTATCCGAACACACAAACATAACTTCGATGTAAATTGTATGGTATTCGTCAAATGGAGAGAGAAAGATGGAGAGAGAGTGAGAGAGATTACGGGAGATTTATAAATCGCGTGTCGTACATTTTATCTCGGAAATTGAAGCGCGTCGATGTTGTTGTGTGCCGAAACCAATTGTGATACAATTAAATGTGATAATTAATTGGATATTTTATGCATACTAACAACGATCAATGATTTTGAGTGGATGCACTTAAGGTTTCGATGGCTGTCGACAACAACAGCATTCCATGAGCTCTATTTTCGTACTCAATGATGCGAATTGTTGTTCAACTGTTTTTGTTATTCGTTTGAAAACTATATGGGTTTTAGTGGGAAAGCCATCATCAAAGTAGCAAAATAACAATTGATTTGACGGTTGCTTTTGGATGCTTTTGGCTCTACGGTAAAACAATTAAACATTTTCATAAAATGCACATTTAATGAGGTGCACAGATTTTGTTCGATAGGCAAAGTGTAACCAGTCAAAACAGCGCCGTAGCCAGGCTTGCGCAATGGGTGCATTGCACCCTCCAAAAATTTCAAAGGTGCAACAAAATCGGGTGCAAAGTCGGGTACAAAATCGGGTTTCAAAGGTGCAACAAAAGAAAAATTTCGATTTTGCACCCTCCAATTTTTTTTTCTGGCTACGGCGCTGAGTCAAAATACGTCCACGATTTTATTTCAAAATACTTCCATGAAAATCCTTTTTTTTTCGTCCAGGAAAAAGCGATGAACCGTGTATGAAAAAAAAACCGATCAAACTCTTCTGGATAAAATATTTTTCGTCGATCAACGAATCTAATATCACGCATTGCTTGCACTTGGTGATAATAAGACAAGGAACGGATGCAATCAACATTTTATGTATGTTTCGCATTGAGTAAAGCGAAAAACTGTCTCGAAAGAGTCGACACGTTGAAAATCCGGAAGACGATCGAAACGCTCAGACATTCACAAGAATGTTGTTGCTGTCAAAGTTTGTGCTTTTTCTCCCTATCTGCGCGTGTGTTGGTAGTTGTCGGTTGAAGAAATTTTTCTAATAAAATCCACAATGGGTAGAATTCAATGGGTACTGTTCAAAGCAATATAAAAATTCCATGCATGTCTGTCTGTTAAGATGATATCCGAAGTGAGAGTCGTTTCGTCTTAAGCTCCAGCATATTTGCTGCTGTTGTTTTTTTTTTCTTCTTTATATGCTTGATAGCTGAACAATTAGATTCATCGATTTAAACGTTGTTCTCTGTCGATGAAAGTGAGAAAAATGTAGACAAAACGGAGAGCAACGGCGTCGATTCGTTCGAAACGATTTGAAAAATTGTTGATGTTGAACTTTATCAAACTCATTTAATGAATAGTTGATGAACGATGCAACGGTATGCGGTATTGCAATTTGATTCCGGATTATGAATTGCGACTCGCAATTGATCGAAATTGATTGAACGAAAATACAACCGAAAGCACGGAGAGATATTCATTCAATTTTTGATGCAAAATCAACATCACAATTTTTGAGGCCCTAATCAAATGGATGGAAAAGATTACGAATGAAAATAAAAACGAAAAAAGATTAATAATTAGACCTCCCATTCCCGATTTCTAGGCGGGAATTTCCCGATT
>NW_022601403.1:1676106-1699219 GCF_009176505.1 Sitodiplosis mosellana | reverse complement strand
AATCGGGAAATTCCCGCCTAGAAATCGGGAATGGGAGGTCTAATTATAATAGCTTATCAAAAGTTGTGAATTTTTGCAAAGAACAAAAATTAAAATAAAAAAAAAAATATATTGTAGAGTTGTGAAACTGTGAAATTTCACGATTTATAATTGTAAAACAGTGTCAATACAAAATACATCAAGCACAATTGAATTTTTTGGATTGACCTCTCTGAATGCCCTTTTCCTTATTTGCTTCATCAACGAAAGACTTTTTTTTTAGATCTTGCCACGGAAAATGTTAAAGCCAAATCTGAACTTAAAGAACTGGTTAGATATTTGCTGTCACTTTTTCGGACTTCAAAATATTCTGATACATAGGCACGTACTCTTCTGCATACTTTCTTTCCACGTTGAGTTTCCCAAGTTGTGCTTAGAACGAATGGAATTCCAGTAGCAAATTGACTTTGAAAATGAATTATCCACACTTTGTATTCTTCTGAAAACGCCATGTATGCAAAGTCAAGCATATTTTCAGCTATTTCGGGTGTAATTGGGGTGCGTTGAGAATATCCATAGTCTTTGTATTCCATTGCATCGACCATTCCATATCCGTGATTTTTCTCCGGCCCATTATATTGAGCATCTTCTTTTCCACCCTCAACATGATAAACGCGGAACTCTGCATCATTAATTCGATCGACAACTAAATGGCATCCACTGAATAGTGGCGTGAAAAGATATTTTGGTTGTCCGGCTGCTAGATGTATTAGAATATCAACATATTTACCTTGAGGACAAAAATATCCCTTCTTTGAATATGATGTTTCAGCACTTGATGGATTTATTTGTAACAAATAATACGTAGGAGAATGCGCGAACAATCTTATGGGCTGCTTTTGAAATTTGCTCCGATGAAAATTGTATATGTTTTCGGTTAGTTTTGTTTGATCGATGTTGATGAAAATTGGAATGAATCCATTATAACGTGATGTTAAATCAGATATTGGGACTTGTTCTAATATTCTTGTACTTATTGTTCAGCTAAACACTTATAGGTGTTACTTTTTCGTAATCACTCTTTATTCAAGATTTTAACAATGACAATTGAAGCTTTGAATAGTGACTGACTATACATGAAAGTTGATTGGGCTTATATACATGAAAGACTGCTAACGTTTTCAAAGTAAATCTTTATTTTTTTCTTTCAAAATAAAGCAGCGGAATTGTCGTCACACACATAGATGTAGCATTACACTTGAAATAGCAATTCGTTAATTCGTCAAATATGGGATGAACTAGAGATACAATATTCCAGCAACTAACGAATTGCTATTTCAATCTACGTGACGACAAGTCCGCTGCTTCATTGAGTAGATTAAAAACAAGCATAAAGATCAAAATAAAATAGTATCAAATCATTGAAGCTATTATCAAACATCCGTAAAAAAAACCACCATGTCGTACCATTCTATCATCAACTGTTTTTTTTCATTTTTTTTTCAAGTTTATCAAGGCGTCCAAATACACTTACGATGTACTAAACATGATAACAGTTGTAATGGATGTCAGCCGTACAGTGGATGCGCAGAGATGTAAACACGGCTGACCCCAACAGTAATTTTGAAAGTGTGTTATTACTGTCGTTCAATAATTTCATCATGAAATCAAATTAATATTTGAATAATCACAATTTTCAATATATTTATCAACCAAATAACACACCATCAGAGTATTTGGAAGAACAAAACTTCTTAACTTTTCACAAATCAACCTTACTCAATTTAAGATTCCAACATTACTAGTCATAGCCACTCTATTGAGCATTTGAAATTATATTATTTATTTATTTATTAGCTTTGAGTCATCCTGTTATTTAAATATTTATTTTTGCCAGCCAAATCTATTTATCACCTATGTTTTTTTTATATATATTTTTTTTACCTATTCACATCCAAAACCTAAACTCCTACATGAATCTAAACAACACGAAACAAAAACCTCTGTACTACATTACTTATGTTACCTATTATTCAGCCAGTATTTGGCGGTGTTAATAAATAATAATAAGATTGAAAGCGAAAAATAATCATTATCAGTTTGTACAAAATATGGCTATATTATAGTTTGTTACCAAACACAGACGAACATTCAGTTCATGGATTATCATGATAATTGATAATAAATGGGTAATGTGTCAGTAAAAATTACCGTTGCAATCGTAAAACAACAGCATCATTTCTTCTTCGGATGCAAATAAAATCTTGAATGGAAATACATCAAATATCGTATTTGTCAGTCATATCAATGCTCATTTTGTATGGAGGTCTTGGTGTGGAATTTTGACTCATACCAAAAATTTAAAATGAAGCTGGTGAGCCATACTGATATGAAGTGTTCATTTTTGGTGATGATTTTTTTATGTGAATTTTTTAAATGGTATTTTGCATTTTTAGACTCTGTTTCATCCCCTTTTCCAACCGCAAATCTACTTCATTTTCATATTTTTTTCAGTAATTTCTGACCATATCTCTAATTTACCTGAATCTGTAAACTAAATTGCCTTTATTTGAGACTGTAAATTCCATTCGTGTTGAAAATTTCGCGGTGCCTGTACCTACTATCAATCGACAGATGGCCAAAATATGGGAGTAAGAACAGTGAATTGATGAATATTTCGAAATAACGTCAGCGAAAAGTGGAAGCGAATTAACAAAAAAATGGAGTAAAAAAAAACTTTGTGATGAACATTGGTTGTGCTTGGATTGATTCGACAGATAAGTGCAATAAAATGTAAGTAGCATCACAGTGCGATATATGGTTAGTAAACATGCATACCATTGGTTACACGAAGTTACACTATTTACTCTGTCTCTCTCTTTTCCGTCGACTAGTGATGATTCGCGACGGCGGAAAGTTGAAAATGAGAAATTAATGATTTGTTTGTTTTATGGTTGTTACTGCATGGCATTGTTGATGTCTACGTCCATCGTAATCAGGCCATTGATTGTGTGACTGAATTAAAATTCAACAAATATACTGCAATCAAGATAGTTGGAATGTTCGACACAACTTTTTCGTGGATTTTATGAAAAAAGTGTGCGGTCAAATTGGCCGAAGCGAATACAAAACTGCAAAAGTCTCAGTGAGCAACCAAAAATTGTGATAAATATGAGCGAGCACGAGATGAACGTGTGAGTAAAGCGCACGGTGCGGTTTTCCATATTGAGTCAAACAGCAGCTTACGGGCTTTTAATGGTGGTCCCGGCACGAAAAACGATCGATACGCGGCGCGCTGAAACATTGAAGATAAGATGAAGCAAACTTTAGAGAGAATGAGCGAATAGTTCGGCGAAGAACAAAACAAAATATTGCACTTATTTATTCACACATAGCACAAGCGCGAGTGAGGGCATGCAAGCAAGCCGAGCGGTGTGTGTGTGTGTTTTTCACGTTTTTATTCTTTTTTTCTTCTCTTTCTCCGATTAAATCTTCGCAGCGCACAACGGAGGAAGCAATGAATTTAATGCAATGTTCGCGTTTTTCTCAACCATATTCATTTTCACTCTCTCGATCTCGACTTGTTTCTCCCTTTCCGTCTCCCACTCTCTCTCCCTCACTCTTACCACTCGTTTTTCTTCCGCAGCACAACAGGATTTGATGCTGTTAAATAAAATCGAAGTCAGAGTGAGTAGAGAAAGAAAAAAAGAGCAAGCATAAAATGAGCAACTACGAGCAACCCATTTCAGGTTTGTTGAAAGCAGCCCAAACGAAGGAATATGCACCAAGAGCAGCGCTTTATGAACCCACAGGAAAATAGACTAACTCTCTCTCTCTCTCCCTCTCCCACTCGAAGATGAACAGAAATAAAAAAAACGATCTGAACAACGACACGAACGAAGCAAAAAAAATAAGCGAAAAGAAAAACACAATTCACAAATGTATAAAAAATGTAGTGGCAGCACTATGATAGTGCGATACCATTAAAAATTAGCTTTCATGAGCCAGGAATAAAACATTAGTCAATAAAATATGTATGTGTGTATGTATGTGTATAGTAAGAGTCGGAGGTAATGTGTTTCTGCCGTCGTACATTGCATTCCATTTTGTGTGTGCTCTCTATTACTGCTGCTACTGCTGTCTTGTTTCTTCTTTTTTTTTCGCTCTCTCGTCGTTGTTGCCGTCATCGTCTTTGCCTCGGAATTTTAGTGCATGCGATTTCCGTTTTTCGTTGGCTTTCTGCATTTCAAATATTCCTTATCTGCTTGTTGTATGTTGGTTTTGTTTTCACCGTTTTGGTGAATTTTTCGTGCAAGCGCCCGAGAGAGCGAGAGAGAGAGAGTGCTCGTAAGCGCTATTTTACTTCGATGCGACTTGATTGCTCAACGATTTCCTCTCAAGTCATTTCTCCCACTCTCTCTTTCTCTCTAGCTCCGCCGTTTGCCATCCTATTTAATTCACAACCATACTGAATTCATTTATGGATTTTCGACTTACGATCTATTTGCAATATCGACACACTCGCGCACACATACAATCACATCAATTTAATGTAAGTAGTCGATATAGCACATCGCCGACAATGTTATACAACCCGAAATTGTGCGAATTGACTTAATGTGGTGAAAGTGTTTAGTGTTCTTCGGAATGTCGTTCTTTTCTTTGTCTTTCTCTCTCGTTTTTTCTTTGGTCGCTTATTCGATTCGACATTCAGTTAAATAAAACTGAAGCCAGAAAGAGGAAGAGAGAGAGAGAGAGAGATAGGAAGAAAGAGAGAGAGGTAAGAGTGAGATAGAGAGCGAGTGGGTGAAAGAGTGTTATAGGGAAAGAGAGCGAGTTGAAAAAAAAATCAGCATTAAAAGTAACTCGAATTCTCTTGAATGGATGAAAAAAGAGATCGAAATATCACTACGTCTTTGTTACATTCGATTTCTGGACCGTTTTTTCTTTTTAACTTGCCTCCCACACACGATGGAACGAGGTCTGTCCGTTTCCATTTTCTAGCCCATGCATTTGTTTCGAATGAGTGCATGGCGATGATCAATGCGAATGAGAGCATGGCCGTTTTTGTTTTTGTCTCTCTATCAAACTGCTACATAACTAATCCATCTCAACAACAAGTTTTGGAAATTTTCAAATGCGGTCATCAGCAAAAATTCATACAAAGAGATAGAAAATCACGATGACAGAAAAAGCGGCAAGATGACGGAAATGGGTAAGAGCAAGAAAGTGAATGGGTAAAGGAAGGAATGGGACGAGTACGAGCTATTCGAGAGTAAACGAGTGAATTTGAATACGAATGAGAAGCGCTGTGAGAAAGAGCGGGAAAGCCAGAGCGAGTTTGATAGAGTGAGAAAGAATGAAAGAGTTAGAGAGCGAGAACGAGTGTGAGAATATGAGAGAGTGGAAGAGTGAAAAAGCGACAAAGAGAGTGGGAAAGTGGCGAGCAAAAAGAAAGAAAAAAGAACCGGCGAAAAAGGCAAATATTTTCGTTGTTGACAAAAATCGAGTCGAGAGCGTCAAATACTTAGTGTGTCGTATGAGTGGCAAAATCGATGCAAAGAGTCAAATGGAAACCACTTTAGAACTGAATTTTAAAACTCAGTTTACTTTTACCCCCGGAATATCGAAACAGACAGCAGTGACAATTTTTTTTGCTCGTTTTTCGTTCAGCGATTTCTTCTAAGAGAAGTGTTTTTGGGTTTTTTCTTGGAAATTTCTTGCGCTGAAGAAGAAGAAGAAGCAAAAAAACACCAGCTGAATCGCAGCGAAACTACATCGTCACATGTAAAGAGCATTCAGCACTTGGAATTTACATCGAAACTCTTTTGCAGGATCCAAAGAGGCAAAGTGAGGCAGAGAGCAGCATCAAATCTCAATCGCACTTGATGCAATCGCACCAAATCTAATTTGCATTCGATCACAAACAAATTACAGCGTATTTGCATATTTTGTTTCTTCGATGCCCCTGCCCCTTCCTACTCCACAGACATAGAGCAAAAAATAATGCACACAAAGTTTCTAACGAGAGACGATCGCTGTTTTTTTCTCTCTCGTTCGGCTGTCACCACGAGAATCGTTAAAATTTAATTATGGATTTTGGCTTTTATTTATGTGCTTTGTACTCGCAACACATTGCACTTGACACTAATAAAGTTTTTTTTTCGGCTCTTGTTGTTTTGCATGCATAAAATTTGCCATCGAAACACGTACACTTTCTATAGACCCTCGCACTCCTCGTCCAATTCAATAAATCAATTGATTTTTACGATCCATGGCAAAGAGTTTTTATGGCCGGGGCTGTCTTTTTTCTCATGCTTCATCACTAACGCTGCTGTTTGCCATACTTAAGAGCTTTTTGGTTGAAGTTTTCCATTCGCCGAAAATGAAGAGGAGGAAGACGAAGAAGATACTGCACATTTTCCAAAACATTCAATCACTACTTTGTATAGTTCCAAATTGGAACTTCCAATAATTGAACCCATAAAAAAAAAATTGGCACCAACATTCTTTCAAACGAAACTTTAGCCATCCATCCGTGGCCATGAAGTTTTCTGCCCCTTCGGTAGACTTTGGCAGAGAAAAAAAAAACTTTTTTTATAACGGAAAACTCGTTTTCATTCAATAAATTTTGCATTTTCAGCCCAGATCATCAGAATTACATTGAACAAAAAAAAAGTCGTTCGACATCAGAATTTGTCGTATAAGAATTAACCAAAAGAAATTATGTCAAGAGTTAACAGTCAAATGACTACAAAGTCAATTTTTTTTGGATTAATACCTGATTAGTTTCTACTTGCTATCGATCAAAAGTTCCAAATAATTTGTAATAATAAGAAGTATTATTCGTTTTCTCATCAATCTGTGTTTTTGTTGTTGATTTTTTCTCATCTTCAACCAATTGTTCATCGCTCATTCTATTTTCTTCTTTGGTCAAAGGTCTGAGAGACGTGTTAAGTTTTGAAACATCTGACCGATATCGAAAAGAAATCGAGTAGAACGAAAATATTTGCTCTATAATTTCCCATTTTAAATCAAACATAGCTTTTCTGAAGTAAAACTAATAAAAATCGCTGGAATTATATCAAAAAATCGTTTTAAATGATGGGCGACAGAGCTATAGACCTGCAGCCTAAATGTGCATTGAGTAGAAAAAAAAAGTAATTCAACTGTCGCTAAAATGATGGTCGCTGTTTTGTGCAAAAGTAATAATAAATGGATTGCGATAGCCATTCAGCACGAACAGTGGTGTCCCATGGCATGACCGACGGCGCATTAACTGATCATAGGCTACATGAAACAGTAATATGATGATGGGTTTAAATTGACCATTTTTAAGTTAAAAAAAATGGGTTCGAAATAGATTTAATCGAACATTCACGATGAAGTTATCATTAGCGAGTCGCCAAAGTAAATGAATGTCACCTATGTGACTATGGCTGGTTCGTGTCTTGAGTAGATTTTCTAATTAAAATGGTCAATTCCATGTAAATCGAATCCAATGCCAAGAATTCATTAGCGAACTACATTACGATTGGTCAATAAACCATTTGAAAATGAAAATTAGATGAATTTGGTTTTAAACGAAATCCCATGAGAAAGCCTACATTTTTTTTTACATTCACACATGAAACAGCATTGCATGCTTGCGTAACGTGCGATTTGCAATTAGTCGCCCCATTTTTTTGCATCAAGTAACAAGTGTAATGGGAATACTTTTGAATTAAAGAATTTTCAGTTGAACGCAATAATTTGAAGAAAAATATGGAATAAAATATGTTTCAAGTATTTAATTATTTATAAACTATATGTAAGTACTACTTCAAATTTCTAGTAAGTTATGATAAAATAAAAAAAAATCTTTCGGAGGCGCATGGCACAGTCTCGTGGCTGAAATAGAATATAAAATTAGAAATATCGTATTTTTGAACTATTTCAGAAACACATTGATTCAAAATAACTCCAATAGCCATGGAAAATCAAATGAAATCCCCAAAATTCATTCCAAATCGAAGAAATTCACCAAGAAATTTTAATTTTAAAGTGAACTATACATCATCAATTCAACGTTATTCGTAATATATCTGAATTCTGCTTTGTTTTTCTTTGTCTGTAGTTGATACACTCATTCGATAACTATTACCAGTGATTGAACTCTATACCTAATCGCTGTCTGATAACTTTGAAAGAAAAATACTAATTGATTCCAAAAAAATCCTCTGTAACAATGGGCAAACAACATTCTTCAACCAACAAAGACTAAATCAAAAGAAAAGCGAGTCCGTTTCGATTCAAATTGTCATTTGTAGCAACTTATTTAACCCCACACATTGATTATATGTCTACGAAACATCTTTCATTTCTGCATGGCCTCACATTTTAACAAATTCGATAAAAAATCACAAAAATTGAACAGTAGTATGGGTCGATTAAACGCCTATCAAATGTGGCTAGTACGGGATCGTAGGCTTATGTCCAGATAAACAGTTTTGTTCTGGAAGTTTTCTTTTACCCTATTGAGCACCATTTGAATTCACGAGAATTTTGGAATATTTTCAGTATTCCCGAATTCAGCGAAAAAATGATCAGTGATAGTTGGCATCAATGTTGAGAATGATTAAAATGTTTTCAAGTCCATAATGTGTCATATAATGTTCATCGTCACACAAAAATCACTTCCAATCACTTTCAATTAATTCGATGTGTTTTAAATCAGAGAAAAGCATTTATATTTTCTAAAACATGTTTAAAAATGATGTATGTTCAGTTCAAACGAAGTCTGAATGTAACACGTTTATAATTTTGACACAAGCCATTTTTATAGAAAGAAATCCATAGAATTTTCCACACAGCACCATTCGTTCTTTCGAATACTTTCAATAAATCAACATCAGCAGCCTTTTCTCGATAATTGTTCTTTGTAATCCGTTAGTCTGTTGCATGTACCTTGATTTAGAAGTCACATGTCCTCAACACCATGAAATAAGAAGATATAGTTTCAATGATCTAAAAAAAGGTTGAAATATATGGTAAAATGTGGTTTTTTTTTTTTCAATGTGATCACTGATTCTTCTTCACCTTCATAAATACATCGCGAGTGCAATGGGCACTAGCGAATCCCCTGATGAAAACTTCTTGCTGTGGCTTTTCTGCATATTTATTTTAAGTGCATACTACCAGTCGTAAATACCAATAAATCTGATAGACGTGTTCTGAAACATCATTAAATCGTTGCATCACTACATTCCCAAAGTGACAAAATAGGTAGAGCCAAAATACAAGACCCGAACAAGGGATAACGTATCGTAGAATACTGACAACAATTCCAGACTCAAAGAACTGCAAAAAATGAAATGAAATGACATAATGAAGCGGCGGCGTGCAAAGGAAATTTGCCACCCGAAGCAAATTGCCGCCCCAAAATCAAAATGCCGCCCCAACATCAAAATTTGAAGAGCAAAAAAAGGTCATCACTTTCAAAACTCAATTCTATCTAGTGCAAACTCCAATTTTACCAATTTTGCCGCCCTCAAAAAAATGCCGCCCGAAACAATTGCTTCGCCAGCGTCGTGCTTTGCACGCTACCGTAATGAAGTATTCATTCATTAGATTGAACATACAATAAGCGTTTGAAAGCAAACATCACTAATGGTCATCACCATGTACAAGGAAAATAATAGTACATGGGGGGTGCTATTCGTTTTGAAAAATCGTTTTGCAAACCTAGAATAAACGATGGAAATTTAATCGGCACTGTCTCTTCGAAGAAAAAATGAACAATTGCTTAACTCTTTTGCCTCCGAATGAAAATGGACGAACTCATTGAATTGTATTTGAATATCGTTTCATTGAAATTTGGTGAATTTCCTCTCCGATGCTCCAAATTGATGGAAAATTGAGATACCGTTTAATATGAATTCTTATGGTTGTAACGGGGCTTAAGAATAAAATGTATTTTTACCACGAGATAATTATTGGCATTACATTTCAGGTTCTAGCTATTAAAAACAAGTTATGAGAAGCATACGCCTTACATTTTTATTGAATTGTTTCAAATTCAATTCGAGATCGGAAACAAAGCATGTCAAAAATTGGCAAAATCATTAAAATTACCACCGATATGAATAAATGTGCGGAGCACAACACTGTTGGCACTTGAATTAAACTACTGGCCAAATATCCGGATGCGGTTTTCCAATCGAACGGAAATCTAAAAACAGACATGAAGTAATAATAAAACGAACAATTCTTTGTTGAGTGCTAAGAAAGAGCGGGTGGTATTAGAAAGGAAGAGGAAGAAAGAAAGAGTGATAGAGATAGAGACACAGAGAGAGTGATAGCGAAAGGGCCAAAGAAAGTGAGAAAGAGAGAGAAACAGAGTAAAAGTGCGTAAGAGAGAGTCTCTCTGAGAGACTGCCATACCTGGCAAAATAAACTTGTTGAATGATCTTCAAAATGGATATGATGACGGGAAGAAGTGTAAAAAACGGTGCTATTGCATAAATCATCAGTTCAAAGAGTATTTTGCTCATTGCATCCACTTCATTATTGAGTTTTTCGTAGATTGCACTATTCTCGATTCCTTGTGCTTTTCGAACAATGTTCGACGAACATTACGATTCAAAATATTTTTTTTTATTATTTTTTTTCAATGCGGGGATTCATCGTCTGGTAAATAAAATGAAACCAATTGAATAAAAGTAATAAACTACGATTAGGATGAAATTAGTAAATAATGAGCTGAAGGGAGTTAATCAAATAAGATCAATGTTAAAATATTTACGTTTTTCAATAATATCATCCAGATTATCGAAAAGCATTACATATTTCGATCGTTTCCAAACGTAGGCTGTATACTAAGCGGTAAGCATGTATGCACTCGATATGAAAAAGAAAATTTTCGTATAGTCTCGCAGTGTTTGCGCCGTAGACACAAGAAACCACGTCATACTTAGGATAAAAGACAGGTAAATGCCAAATGAAATGCAATTCAATTCCAAAATTCCACGGTAAAATTCCGATCCAACGTAGGTATTCTTTGATTTTTTTCAAGGTATTTTAAGTAAATTCAGTGCGTGTTAACTTCTTCGTCTCCTATCTTGATAGATATCAACAATATGCACTTGTCACTTCCACTGTTCGCTTCGCACTGACACATCAATTTTGAAGAACGATTCCAAAAGAGGTACTTCCAAAGAGAGGAGAATATTTTTCAAAAAGGAAGAAACCTCGGTAAATGAATTTATAAAAAGAAAGGTCGTTCGATTGAAATATTCGAAGTCGAAGTAAAATCGAACTATTTCTTCAGTCACGCAATGTAGACTCTGTACGCAGTTAATGACCAATTGTAATGAAATTTGGTAATGTGATATTATTATCATTCAAAGAGAAAGTTATAGAAAACACATTTTCACATAAAAAAAACTGAGTCATGTCCATAGACAATTAAACGATATGAATATTTTAGTTATTAAAAATTGAATATATATAATTTATGTGTTGCTTTGAACTTCGTTAATTTGTTTGTCAATTAGGAACTTTTTATAACGATTACGAAATTAATTAACAGTTTGAATTTATTCAGGGATTTGGTTCCATAGCTTTGGACCACGCACTGATAGTGTCATTTTATTAGAGTTTGGTTTATTTCATGACTTATTTGTTTTGCGTATAGCTCGTATAGAATATATCGAAGAATCTCAATTTATTTCTTTATTATTACACCGTGTAACAAATTTCAACTTTTTTTTCTGCACATGAGAAATTCCGATTGCTTGTTTTAGAGGACCAAAAACCAAGCACTTTTGCATCATTAGTTTGTTCGAAACCACGTCTAGATTTTTTTTTATCGATTCCGGTAGTTCTTCTGGGAATCTGAGAAATCAGCGAAATTTTCTTACACTCAAAACATTCGAAAGGTCATGGCCGAAGATCCTACAATTTAATGGATTATGCTGGTCATTTTTTGATTGAAACTTCAATTTTCCGGATAAGTACCAAACACTAGTGTTTACTACGGTCCAAAACGGAGTACTCAACACGGGTTAGTAGAGTTTTTCATCACCCAGAGTTGCCCGGAGCCATCCAAACAATTTAGTACTTTTTAGTACATTTTAGTACACTTTTAGTACTTTTTAGTACTTGGCCTGAAAATTTCTCGAGGAGTACTAAAACGTTTCTTCAGGCACTATTGCTCTATTTTAAGCAGTTGAGAAGTTTCAGGACTCCGAAAATGCACAAAAATACCGGTTTATAGCGAAAAGTGATTTTGAGACAATAAAGTGAACTGGATGTTCATTTTTCGAGTCAATATGTTCAGGAGTGTTGCTCAGCTATACTCTGGCTACAATATTGCCGAACACAGTAAGTGAAAAAAATGTATACTGCTCCTGCTTTGGTCGAAAAACTGGAAAAATAGACTATTTTCTCGACATTTTGCCTCATAGCTCTCACCAGATAGGTTCAATTCAATGTATTATTGTAGTTTCAATCGTTATTAATCATTTTCAATAAATACCAGCCAAGAAATGAGCAAAAAATGATGTTTTGAGTGTAAGAAAATTTCGCTGATTTCTCAGGTTCCCAGAAGAACTACCGAAATCGATAAAAAAAATCTAGCCGTGGTTTCGAACAAACTAATGATGCAAAAGTGCTTGGTTTTTGGTCCTCTAAAACAATCAATCGGAATTTCTCATGTGCAGAAACATGTGTTGCACGGTGTTATTTAATTAGAAAATATTTAATCCAAAAAATTGTTCAAGAAATGAAATTTCATGAAAAAAGAGAACCCGTGTGCAAATAAAATGACTAACAGTCACTCAGTTGTATGTAGCTGTATGTAGTGATACGCAACTAAAACTGGCCAAATTGATTGAAATCATGCGTTTTGTATGGAGATAATCACGTTTAGTTATTCTTTCAGTCAGTGGACTAATTTGGGACATTTTGACTAAGAGTGATTTGTGATTAAAGTTAACTGCAGTTACTTATTTTGACAATCACTTCTAGTCAGTCAAATAGCCACTGAATGTCCCAAATTAATCGACTCGAAAAATTTTCCACACGGGAAGCAATTAAAGCATTGAAAATGAATACTAGTTTTAAGACATATGTAATTGGTCTTCGGGCAGCATATTGACGAAACATTGCACGTGAACAATAATGTCCGTAGATTCGTCAGCTGAATACGATAAATAATAAATAAATAGAAATTAAACATTTTGTCAAATTAACATTTTGTCGCTTATTTTATTAAAACATTTTGTTAAAATAATAAAGGTCATGAAAAACTACTAAGAATGACCGTGATTTCATCAAAGTCAAAACGTGCGACCCAAGAGCTGGGCAAGTTTATCAAGTTCTTCAAGAGACATTGTGCATAGGTATACTCTAACAACCCGAAACAAAGATGAGACTTCCCGTCATATCGTCGTTAGCATCTTCTTTAAATCGATTTCCGTCCATCGTATCAACCGAAATAATATCTTCGGTATCAACAACGAGCTGGGCTGGAATTCTAAGTCATTCCACCAAAATCGTTCGGAATTATTTTTTTCGTACATAAGACCATATTGGAGTGAAAGAGAGAGATTCCACTATTTTTCAGCGTCCCACCGGAATTATTTCTCACACAATCCACTCTTCCTTGAGTTATCGGAATAATTCCGGTGGAACGATGAAAAATAGTGGAATCTCTCTCTTTCACTCCAATATGGTCTTATGTACGAAAAAAATAATTCCGAACGATTTTGGTGGAATGACTTAGAATTCCAGCCCTGATTGTTCTTCGCTCTACTCGTATGCAGCTCTTCGCTGTACGCGAAAACAAATAATAACATATGGTTGAATTTTGTGAATTTCATTGCCTGAATGATTTCAATTCGAGTTCAATGTCAACAAGTCATGAGCCGTTGAAATGATTCAACGTCAGAATGACAATGAATGTGCAATATTTGACTTGATATATCGCGACGACCCCGAAAAAACGGTGATTTCAGCCGACGACAAATGATCGGGTAAAATGTTGAAAAGTCAATGATTCACTGTTGTCGCTTATATCCGATTTGATTATAAATGGTTTCAATGCCAGCCTATTTCGATAGCAAATTTAATTAAATCGATCGTTTTGCGTGCATTTGAAAAATGTGTGCCGATCCGAAAGTGGGAGAGTTTTGGTAATATTCGAAACATTTTCGGTTGATATGTACGTTGATTTCACCGCAAAACTCGTTCCGAGAGATTTGCATGAAAAAAAAAAACAGACGAAAAAAGAAAATTAACAAATTAAATTATAAAATACTTTAGAAAAGTCGTGAATGAGCAAAGGCAAAGGCCCGTTTATTTTTTTTATCTGCATGGAATCGGTTGTTTAGAGTAAGCATAATATGAATTTCAATGGAAAAAAGTAAGCGGCTACAAAAATTCCAACGAAATCATGCTACATATGGTGCTGGCGACGAAGACGACGACAACTACGGAGGCTTTTTTCGATGAGTAAACGCAACAGGGACGCCTTCATTGCCATTATGAACAATTTCGCTTATTTTTTATGCGCTTCATTCCCTTCGAAATAAACATTTACGGGATGATATTTCGCCGTTAAGCCGCCACCCCTTTTTTCGTTTGCTCAACGGTTACGATTTAACTTAAGCCCGTTTTTTTACTCGCTTTCTAACTCTTTCTGCCAATCTTTCTCGGTCTATTCATTGTTTTGAATAAATTTTGGAAATAATCGTACTTAAGCGCACATTCAACCGGCATCGCTTCACCGTGAATATGCGTAAAAATTGTACAAATCATTGACCTGGAAAAAAGCATATTGCAAATCGTTCAGGACTAAAAAAACTCAGAAAGAAGGAGGGGGAGAGACAAAGAGAGAGGAAGAGAGAGTGAGAGAGATGGAGAGACAGAGACCGCAAAGAAAAGTTATCATAAACCACTTAATATTAACGGAAAAAAATACGTGCAGCATATTGCCAGTTAGACTGGGAGAGTGGTCGATGCGACGCGAGCTATCCTCTGGAACAACGGAACCAAATTAGCTCCCATTCTATCATCGCTGTGGAACAATGCATTTACAATGTTCTGCATCGACTGGCATGACACAAAAAAGAAACCAGTGACGCACAAAACCCCGATCGACTCTGCACCACCACCACCATCACCACCAAATTGGAAGTGGAAAGACCCTTTGTCTTTAAGTGCACGTAGTAATAATAATCATACAAGTCAAACGAATACCAACAGCCTCACATCAAATTACATTTCTGCCATGTCACTATTACCCCCTTCGGTTAAATGGATTTTGTTTTTACTTCTTCGTTTTTTTTTCTCTCAGTCTCTTTCTCTCGATGTACATACCGCCGTCATTGCAGAAGAATTTAATGAGAAAAGTTCATTTTCTCCATTTTTCTATTAAAATCGACCAATGAAATGGGAGTTTTAGCGGAAAATGATGGTTTGCTGCGCTTTGAGTATGTTCCGAATCGATATGATTTTGAAGACTTTGCAATGCATGAAATGTAGTATTAAACCTTTTGATTCAAGATCTTGAATTCTGCATTCGAAAATCGAAGGCTTAAAACTATCAAAATGGCTCAGACTTTCATTACATAATAGCGGCATAGCGAATTGAGCCCACAAAAGTTAATCTGCACTGTTTCTTCTAGAAAAAAAACTAGCGGACAACTGCTTAACTCTTTTGACTCCGAATGAAAATGGACGAACTTGATATTGGAGCCACATCAATTTAATTTAAAAATTCAAATTGAAACTAAACGCCAAAGGACATTTAAACCGATATAACCAAATTGTTTGCTGTCAAACTTTGTCTCGCTCACGCCAACTGTCGAACTGACTCGTTCGTGTATGAATGGCTGTTAGCGTAAAAGAGACTTTGTTCGCAGTGGACTCAGTTTAGATGTTCTTTGAAAGAACATCTAAACTACGTCCACTGCAAACAACATCTCATTCTCTCTAACGGCAATTTATACACGAGCAAGTAAGTGTGCACAGTTAGTGAGAGAGGGACAAAGTTTGACAGCAAACAATTTCGTTGTGTCAGTTGAAATGTTCTTTGATGCTATTTTCACTCATTGATTCATCAATAGGAAAGAGATAAAATATGGTCGAGCTGATAAATAACATTAAATTTATTGCAGGTCTTTGAGCCTGAATCTCCGACAAAATGCAATTTAAATGCGATATTTTGACCAAATTCGATAGTTCACTTTTCTTGTTCTTAAATGAAATTCATTGGAGAGGAATGTATTTTTTTTGTCGAATGAAGTGTTTGAATCCAATTCTCTTTGGAATAGCTCATCCAAAATTAAATTGATGAAGAAAGTAAGAAATGAATTAAAGGAAAGAAGTTTTTCTTCTCATTGATTGAAAGAAAAAGAAATCCTAAAATATCATCAGTAAAAATTTCGATTCATATGAATTCCAGTACTTTTCGATTAGTTTCATTACCTCAATGTACAGTTGACTCATATACATATGAGTTAAAAGACATGTGATACAAAAAATATTGTTTTAATTTACAACAACAACAGCCAAAGTTCAAAAGCCGTTCTTTTATTTATTTATTTATTTATTACGAAGCCTCCATTTATGCCAATATGTGTTCCCAGCAAGCTGAGAACATGCTGGTCAGAGACTCAATACGGCATAAATTCCGCCCATGGTGCGTCTTTTGCAAAGAGAATACAGTCAGGGGAGGGATGATATAAAAGTGAGGCTTTTATACCAGAATTGGTTCCGGAAAACCATGGCTTTTGTTTATGTCTAGATGGCATAATTATATTGGCATTTCAGACTAAATCAATTAAATTATTTTAATGGTTCAACTCTATTTGACACTCATAAACACAAAAAGTGTGGATTTTTTTCGCAAATTGAAATGAAAATGATAAAAATGAAATCCAGCCGAAAAAAACATAGTTAGTTGATCGAAAGTTAATTGCGAGCTCATTAAATAAACCAAAAATATTTAGTATTTTATTAACGATGGCACGTTTTATTCCGTTCTCTTTCTCTCTTTCACTGGTTCATGCACTCAATCACTCGGGCCGAAAAAAAATCATAACATCATTAACCACACTGGCATTAACTGTACTATGATGCGATGTGGTTTTTGTGCACAGCCCACGCTCGAATCTCGTTCATTCGAGAGCGAGAAAAAAAACGTATGTGCAATTTATATCTATGGCCAATGGCATCAATGCTAATTGAACTGTAATGATCCGGTTAATGTGCTTTATATCAATTAAATTATTGAAAATTTGTGTGCGCATTTGTTTCGATGTAATTTTCTTTGTGCTCATCACAAATACACATTCAGTTGTCGGTGGAGAGAGAACTGTTTATGGAATAAAACGAAAGGAACGAAATCCATTTTCAGTATACATGAATTCAATCGTCGCGAATGCAAACATAAAATCTATTTGAAGACACATTTGTTGGTTTTGAATAAAATGGAAAAAAGTGCAATTTTTTGTGTATTTCTACTGCTTTTCGGCAGTTGCTTCTATAAGTTTGGATTGGTTGAAGCAAAAGTATGAAATTTGTGAAAACAAAACTCCTTTGCATTTTCGAAGATGGAAGAATTACATGAATTTTCTTGAAAATGAAAAAAAGGAGAATAAAAACTTGTCATTTGTTTTGAAATTTGTAAAAAAATATTGTTTTGTGGAACATGAAATGATTTGCTTTCAATTATTCTAACGAGAATATGCTATTCTTTCCTAATTATTGTTTCACAACTTGAAAGTCGCTATTTTGATTTCGTTTAAAGAAATTCAGTTTTTTTGCTCATAAAATCGAAGTGAATTTCTATTAAAAAAATTCGAATTTTTTAGGCTCGCTTTCATATTATCGGCAAAGGGATGGAATGTTCGACCAATTCGTTGCTGGTGGAGAATAAAACATGCGAAATGACGAAAATCAACGAAACCAATGAAGTGTACAGCATCGATGTTTATTTCAAGGATGGGATTGTGATCAACGAAATCTTTGTAATTTGACTTTTTTTTCTTTTTTTTTTTCAATTAATTCTCATTATTTGAAACGAAAAAAATCTTGTAGGCTCCAAGAGTAGACTTTTTTCGACTTCAAAATTGTCAATGACATTCATGTTCATTTTTTGCGGTTTATCGTGGTTTTTCCCGTTTTTCACAAAATTGAAAAGAGTTAAGGAATTTTTATGTGCCGCACAGCTATTGGGAACCTTGAGTGCTACAACTTTGCCAAAGACACCAAGTCATTATCTCTGATCGTTTTCGTGAAAAACGGGAAAACCGCGATAAACGGCCAAAAATGAACATACTTCTCTATGGCCGTTTCGAACTCGAAATGGAACGAATGATTTACGAAATGGAACGAAGAATTTTCTATAAATAAACGAATGAAAAAAAAAACGATTTTATAAAAATATCGAACGAACGTTCACAGCCTGTCACACGACACTACATTATGTGCCTAAAAATGGGCTAAACTGTCTCAAATCTGTGTTGATGTTTGAATGATATTTTAATGTCTGGTATTATGTGTTCAATTTGCAGTTACAAATGTCATGGATGTATAAAACGGCGAGTGATGCAAATTTCAAGCCATTTTTGGGTTTATCAAACGTAACGATTGACGTGTGCCACTATTTGATAAATGGCAACTCAATGATGGTTGATTTATTTTTGGAAGACGTTAAAAAGCATTCAAATCTCATCCACAGTTGCCCATTCAAGGTAAGATTTGTATTGTTTCGAATTCATTGGATTCAAGTTCTACTTTTGCAACCACTTCGATATGATTTGGAATTGACGCTTTCACCGATTCATATATTCTTTCAATATTTATATATTGACCACATTCCTTCATTTCAATGAAAACATTTTTGATCAACTGTTGATCCTCAATCGTTCCATATAGGGTCATTGCTATGTAAAAGGTCTGGGCGCAAATGTGAGACGATTTCCAGCATTTATACCAAGCGGTCAATATAATATGATGTTAATATTCTATACAAAAACCAATGGAACGGACGATGTTCTAATGAAAGTAAAACTTTACGCCGATGTTAAAACCATGTTCTAGCTCAACAGCTCACCAAACACAACAATTGTTTTTTTTTTTTTGCAATGAATGAATTAAAGCATACTTTTGGTTTTGAAAAAATTGCTATTGTGGCAACCGTTTTTCATTGTTTTTAAGATTTTTTAAAATTTCATTGTGATCTTGATTGTATGATGTGAAAATGGGTTGTTTGCCAAAGGTTCAGTCTATGCGATGGATATGCGTTGATCCCTCACCTCAAAATCCATACAAAGTAGAAATTTGATTTTCAGGTCAATTTCAGGGAGTTGCATGGATTTTGGACAAAGTTTTGACATGACAACAGCCAAGTGCAGTCGTATGTTCTTTTCAAGCTAACGTTTGTTGCTACGAAAATTCACCTCATGCGACCTCCCTCGGATATTTGCTTGATAATTGTTGCACTGTATTCTACGGCATATTTCCTAAAATGTTTGAAAACGTAAAACGAAGAATTTGGCAAAATTTGACTGAAAATGAAACCGAACGAAAAGGCGAACTCGAAATGGAATGAAATTGATGGCATCAATGACCGTCGTCAGCGTATAAAGAAAAGAAAAGAAAGAAGCGAAAAAAAATAAACCATCCACCTATATATTGAGCTCTAATCCCAGCAATTCCACTTTGAATGTGTATTATCTGCTGATTATTATTCGTGACACATTCTTGTCGTGTAATCGTGTGCTCATGCGCATCGTCAACGGCGCCATAAATACATTGTTCGAGGAGAGCTGTTCGCCCCAGCCCTCTCACTGCCATATCCGCCTCGGTGTTGATGGACGAATATTAGCAGGCAGCGCAGTTCCAGGAGGATTGCATTGTAAAATGAGTCGAGATGGAACATGCAACGAGATACAAGAGTTTGGCCAACACACATCTACACCATAATTGACGGTGGTTTCATGCGACATTTCCAACGCGAACAAAACGACCACAATGACGAAGTAGAAGAGAAAAAAAAGCGAAATGTAAGTTTTCTTTCTTGCAAGATTTCATTTTACGTGAAACTGCACGCATAAAATATGACGAGCAACAGTGAGCGAAAGAAATTACACGGGCAATAAGCGCACACTGCGAAGCGCATTTGTTTCGCACTCGTGTTCGTGTGCACATCCATTTCGAGCAGGGATATGCTTGTTCCTCTTTCATGCACACACACACACACACACGTAGAGTTTCTTCTTTTTCCGTTTCTCTTCATTTATAATATGCCATCGGACCTAATGTTGTTCTTTCATTTATTGTTTGACATCGACTTTTCTCATTTCGTACACTTGTCGCGGATATTATACACTTGTATCATTCTCTCTCTCTCTCTCTCGGAATCTGTGCATGGTTATGTCGCGCGCTCTATGTATGCGCTTTTATCGCCAAATGGACACAAGACTTACAGCCAACATCCTTTAATTTGAAAACCATTCCGTTTCATGGTTCACCCATTCCACTATGCACGCACGCTCGCTCTACTCTCCGTTCAAACGCTTTTTTCCGTTGGCATTGCCGTCATTGTCGTCTTCTTTCTATCTCACAACACATTCATTGTCGTTCTTTCTTTTTCGGATTTGGTGTCCACTTTGTGCGTTTCATTCTCATTCTTTTTTGGTGTCGTCGTCGTTGTCGCTCTTCCAGCCATTTTTACATTCAGATGATTTTGAATGCTTTTGTTGCTCTTTTCTTCGCTTTCTCGTTCTCTATTTATTGCGCGCTTTTTTCATTTTTCCTTCTCTTGTGCTCTGGCACATCATATCTTTCTTGCTTTCTTTCGCTCTCTTCTGCTGTCTCGTCCGTTTAATCGAAATCGTGATACTCAATTGCGAGATACCGTATATGAAACAGTAAATAAATTCATCCAAGATTTTGGTCGCAGATCACGTATATCGGACCGAACGTATGAATGAAGAAAAAATGTAGCGATAAAAGTTTTTTTCTCTATTCACAGAAGAAAAAAGAGTGAGTGAGAGTTCGCATTCTCTATCGCAAAACTCTCCTCAGCACATATCAATTCGGTCGAGTGAAAAACTGCGCTGCAAATACACACACACACACACACACATAATACGTTTTTGGCATTTCATGTGTCCGTATGATGGCTATCACACAATAAATGTCCTTATTTCTATCATCTCCTTTCGTTCTTACTCCCTCTACTTCTCTCTGTCCCTTTCTCTCTCCCTCTGCTTCGTTTTCTCTGTGTGTCTCATTCTCTCTAGATTTTATTATAACTCTGGCAGATGATTGATAAAGCATACAAAATCTAATCGGACATTTTTATAGGCCTGCCACAGGTCAGCTTTTGAGCTGATTATCAGCTTTTTGAAAATCTTCAGCTATTTCGGTCAAAGTTCAGTTTAAAAAAAAAATAATGAGAGAACTAATACAAATGATACGAAACGCGTTTTTAGACAGCTCTAGAGCAATGGAAAAGTAAACATTTTTTTCTTATGAAGACGATATTAACTCAATCAAATTCTGAATCATTGGCATTTGGCACTGTGCTATGATACAGTGTCATTCTTTCAATTTATCTGAAACGCATTGATCAGCATATTTACGAATCAATGTAAATAAGAAATTATCGTTTTTGTTATTGCTTCGATTTGGCATGACAACACTTTATAGATCATGTTTATAAATCGATGTAAAGAGGCAATTGCGAAACTGATAAAAAGAAATTACCGTTTTGTCATTCTCCAATTCGGCGAACACTTGCTAGATGTGAAAATGAGTGCACAAGCATTTTTTGGCTCAAGTGGTAGCTTCAAATATCAAAAATTTAATAATGCAACAATCAGTTCACATTCGATTTTGGCACGAGTCACATTTCCATTCAAATAAAACAAGTACATTTCTATTGTGAAATAAAAATGTCATGCACAGTTCATAATGATTGTTTCAATTTGGAATTCGAAATGAAAGTTATGATTCGACTAAAAACACTATAAAAAAAACCTAGGGGGGAGACACGAAACTTAAATGAGTAAAATTAGAACATTATTCAACGATAATAGGAAAAATAGGAGAAATTAGTGAGTTTGGTTTGCCAATGTTAACGCTTATGGACGTATTGTTTATTGTTTACAAAATGGTCCTGTTAGGTCTTCCATAAGCGTTGTATTCACAGTGTAATACGCTCTGCAAGCGATTTTACTAGAAATAATAGCACAATATTAGCACTTTTGCACCAAAACTAGAAAAATTAGAGAAGATAAAGCAAAAAATATATAAAATTGAATGTAACTAGACTCTAATAGAATTCGTGTCTCGCCCCTAGAAAAAAACTATTTTTATAACTGCTCCTTTGATTTTGCCATATTAATTTCATCAGCTTTTTGCTTGCTTTTTCAAACTGGTAATATACGCTTTTTAAAAGAAAAAAATGTGTGGCAGGCCTGTTTATATCATTTGAAAATTAAAAATTTGAGTAGTGAATTAGCACACATGTGTACGAGAGTGTCGGAATTGTATGCGTTTTTTATTTCTTTTTCTTCTTTCTCTCATTATATATTTCTATCACTTTCTCTTTCTTTCCCGATAAAACCAACAAAACATCCAACACAGATCATCCACGCACACAATGACAAAGAAAATTGAACAAATGACGCCAACTAAATGAACAAATAAAACCAGTAAAAAGAGAAGCGCACACAGATCAAAATGACAGAAGAAAAACAAAACTCATATAAAATTGTGTGCAAACGAGAGCAACGAACAAGTAGCAGAAGCAGCGGCAGCATCAGCAGCAAAAAAGCAAACTTTTTCCCAAACAACCATTTCCCATTTATGATTGCTCGAGCATGGCAATATTAATGGCTCAAAATGGAAACACGTATACGCACACAATTCCCAAAAAATAAATATTATTTTTCATGTCATTTGGTTTATTTGTTTATTGTCTTGTTCGAAATGTGATGATTGCAAAAAGTATATCGCATAGATAAATGCGCGCATATAATTTAATGTATGCCCAAATGTTGTGTGTATGTTTCTGTTTGAATATATCTACACACACACACACACACACACACACACACACACACACACACACACA
>NW_022601403.1:1666250-1676096 GCF_009176505.1 Sitodiplosis mosellana | reverse complement strand
CACACACACACACACACACACACACACACACACACACACACACACACCATGTATATATACATATTTAGTGCGCCTTTCATGTGCACATTCGTTTGCAATGCGAACAACGATGCTGTTTAGATGAGGCACTTCTCTTTTGATCTAAGTTGATTTACAGTATTTTGCATATAAAGACATTTTTCTCATCGCTCTGGCATCACACACATAGAGGCAGAGAGTAGAGTGACAGTGGAAGGAGATAGGAGAAACAACTAGGCGGAAAAGTGCTTAGAAAACAACAACCGATTTCGTTTGGTCCAAATGCTATTTATCTTTGTACTATCATTGCATTGAAGTACGCCCGTGTTTGCATACACAAATTCATATGTATGTATTCAAGCACATTTAATTAATATTGAGAGCATTCCGAGAGGCAGAATTTCCCAGTTTCCGAATATCATGGCAAAACCGAGCAACTCTTTTACTATATTTGAAATTGAAGTGGTCGAAGAGTTGGAAATTGACATTTACTCTTCAGTTTTTAATATCCAAAGCAATTTTCTGTGTGATTTGGGTTTTCCTCATCATATTTCAACTTTATAAAAACACTTTCTTTATCAATGGGCCAAATTTCGGTGGGAGTTAGTTGCACAGAAAGAATATTTTCTATAGAAAGAATAATAAATAAATGGTTGTTACCTTACTCTCCTCCTGTGGAGACTAGATTTAATGGTTAAGTATTAAGTGATTTGAATATTTTCTGCGTAAAAAAATTCTTCGTTATACACTCATAGGAGTATTATATAAACATGTAAGAGTATTTGAGTAGTTTGGAGCAAAAATGTAATACAGAAAAGTTGAGAGGAAAAATGTCAAATGAAAAGAGATAGCTATACATACAGTATCCCTTTTCCGCTCATTCATCATCGACATTTTTCCGTTCAACTTTTCTGTATAACATTTTCGCTCCAAACTACTCATATAAACATCATAGCAGTCGAAAATGTTTCTAAAAATTATCGAAAATATTGAAAATTGACTACAAAAATGGTATAGGCCGTCAAAAATTTATATGCGACTCAACGAATGTCGGTATTCTACGACGTTCCGCAAAAATCGTTCGAAATAATTCCAGACAATCTCTTTTTGGAATTGACACGTGTATATGCTTTGTGTCATAGAGTCCTGACACAGATGAAACTGAGCCCCGAACGCATGTAAATATGCAACACTTCAATTCCTATTAGAGTATTGGTTTGCTATATGAAAATAAGTATATGATGCATTTGGTTGAATCAGAACATGTGAGCATTTTGAGAAATGCTAAAAATCGCCGGTTTTTTTTTATCGCAACCGATAAACATCCGATTCGTATCGTACAATGTAATTATTTTCTTGTGTTTAAACGAAAATCGTCATAAAAACGTGAGTTTTCAATTAGACTTTATTGTATTGTCATTTCTTCTGATGAATTGGAAGCAAGCAGCATGTTTTCATACGTGTGTTTTGCTTATCGTTTGGATTTGAAATGGCAAAAATGAAGAAATGGTCGAGTAATTTACGAGTGCATTTATTAAACGCGGTGAAACGTTTCAGTCGTTTAAAAGCCGTTTTTTTTCTCTCTGTTGTGTGCATATATATTGTTATTGTGTGCTGCGGATAGAATGTGAATGCAAATAAACGCCAAAGTGTTTGTGATGTTTTTTTTTTCACTGTATTCTTTGTCAATGCGATTGGATGAGAAGCGAAAACGTATTCCAAAATACATTGTCCACAAAACATTCGACACACAATTATCTCATTTTTCATGATTTGTTGGGCTTGGGGCTGCATGCACAGCCACACACAAACACAAATACATATGACATGAAAAACGATACTCGGTCGTTTCCTATGCACAAGTGGTGTACAATATGCGGTGTTTTGCGACACGATAGATACATGGAGCGTAACGCGTTTTATTTTTATCAGTTTTCTCTTTCTCGCTCCCTCTCTGGCGATGTGTTTGTATTTTTTTTTTCTCGTTCGTTCATTCTATGACTTTTATGCGGTTACGTGCTGCTAAACGAGCTAGTTGTTAGCGTATGATGTGCTGTTGTCTTGTCAACTAACATGTTTAAAAAGTAAACACGATGGATATTTGAATGCACACTGCACCAACAATACCGAAAATTGCAAAAATCGAAGCGTTACAGCAGCAGTAGCGGTAGCCGAGGGGAGCCACACGTTGCATCGCATGGAATCACGGGAATGTGTATGACAACGACGAAAAGAGGCAAAAAAGACATGCACATTTCACACAGCATACACACAAAACACATACTCTATTCTCATACATTCTCATATAACTAAATGAAGTGTACAAACAAAAGTATAACGTTGAAATATAATCCCAGTTGAATAACATTTTAGGAGTATTTATCCCGTGGCATAGCCAGAGAGAGAGAGAGAGAGAGAGAGAGAGAGAGAGAGAGAGAGAGAGAGAGTGAGCTCGAGCTAGATAGCGTTGACAATCGGTTTTCCGTAGTTCGTTGTATGGTACTGGTTCTGGTTCTGGTTCGGTTTGGTGCGGTCGGGGGAAGAGCAAGAGGGAGAGATAGGGAGCGGGATGAAAAGTGATTGGCGTGGCTAGAATTGAGTTTGGTGAGCGAAAACTTTGCTCTTCATTACATGCTATTCATCGGGACCGTGTTTGTGTGAGCTCGCACAACGCGCACGCTCTTCGTTCCCGTCTCGCTCTTTATCATTATTAAATTCGCATGCATGACAAGAAGCTTAATGTTAACGCCACTTTTTTTCGCCACTCTATCTCTATCTCTTCACATGTTTGCTTTTCCGTTGGCTGCATTTTACTCTCTTAAACAGCGTCTAGGTGTATGCTTCTCTATGTTTTTTTTTTGCTCGAGTTTTCAGTGCGTTTTTTTCTCTGCAGCACTCGGATGTTTGTATTTCTTCGGTTTTGCACCACATTTGCTCCATGTGCAAACACACACACACACCCGATGTCGTTTTCGCAATTCTTTTCCATATTCCACTTGCTTCGCTTTTTTTTTCTTTCGCCATTCCATTGTCCAAATTTTATATACGTTACACATGCTAAATGTATTGTGTGCGAAGATGTTAAAGGGCAATACCGAGCATATCGTTGCCATTTGAATACACTTCTTTCATTCGATCACGATCCTTTTTTTTGGAGGTGCTCCTTCCATCACCTTCGCAATTCTTTTTATCTGAAATTAAATGCAAAACGGAATCTCAACAGCTACACTTCCAATTTCACCAACGTCAAATGCACAATTTCTTGAAAATATGTGCGTTTCATGGTGATTTTATTGCAAGAATTGAAAGCTGCATGTGGATGCCAAGTCAACCAGTGCGCAGAATGAAGAACCATCACCAGATTCGGAATATAGGGATTTTGTGCTGGGCACTGCTGGCCAAATCCAAGTTACCAGAGTCAAATTCCCAAGATTCCGAATCTAATTTCGTGTCGTCATTCCGAGAAATGAGCAGATGGCCACATACACCTTTGAATACATCGAATGGCAAACACCACCGTCGAACGTTCCATGCTTATGCATTGAAGTTCGTATCGCATAGACAGAACAACAGGGGAAGGTCCAAACTGACCGAACAGAGAGAGAGAGAGAGAGGGGGGGCGGGGGGAGAGAAATATAGAAGAGAAATCGAAAGGGAGAAAGAAAGAAAACAAGTGAAAAGGGAAAAGCCTTCAGATAAAAACACACACACACACACACGTTTACCTTTCAGGGCCGTCACATAATCCGCCACCTGTCCATTTTCACAAAATCCATTCCGCAGCGATTAATGTGCGCTGAACTGAGAGCTACAGGTCGCCGATTATTTGTCACAGCTTAAAAATTCTTTATCATTTTCGGTCATTTAAATCGCCTCTCATTGTATGGTTCTCTCACTCTCTCTCTCTTCCTCTCATTCTCTCTTTTGCCGTTTTAACGAAACGTAAATGTAAATGCAGTTCATTTGGATCGGCAGCGAGTGTTCGGTTTCATATTTACCACCCACCGAGTTGGAATGTTGTTTGCACATTTGAGGAAGAGAGACTGCGGGTGAAGTTGGTAGGAAGGTAGATAGTGAGTTGAGTGTGGCAGAAAAGAGAATGTGATTCACAACGAACGCTGTCATATCACATGATGCGCGGTGCGATGAACACATTCGAAAATGTACCGGTAAAATTGCCATGAAATTGTTGGTATCCATGCCGTGCATAAATTGTGCATTGCGTGATAAAAAGCCAACAATAGAATTGAAGATTACAGTGAAACTATAACATCCCGCAACCACCTCGAAACTGTGCACCACATTGTTTCCAGAGAAATAGATTGCTATTGCTCGTTATAATTTGACTGGCTTTTTTTTTCTCATATGATGCTCAACAACTTCTTTCCAGTAATAAATAAATTTCATCCCTTTTTTCGGATTGTCGTTCCGTTTTCTCGGGATACGAAATGTGTTGCACGCGAAAATCGGCCTTATCGTATCATAATACGATGAGTAAAGCATTTAGAAGCCAATCCATGACGATGATTATATTGGATAATCTGGAAATTTATTTAAATGAAGTAATTGTTGGATGGACGACGAGACGAGGCTTAACAAAGCCAACCGGCCAAACTTTGTAGCACACATTTTTTTCCATATCTCTCTATCTTTCTCGCTCTTTCTAGCCCTTTTTCGCTTTTTTCCACCCTCGAATATCCAAGCATATGTACATGATTCGACCAAATTGCTTCAGTCACAACACAAGCATTGGATGTATATCAAACTTGATAAATTGAATTTTGTAGGTACACCGTTTACGGACGAATTTATTATATCGGTTTTGAGATACATTGATTTTCTCTCTGTGCAGCGCCGCAAAACTTTATCTTGCTGTCTGGCCAACATTTTTACGCCGCAGCTTTTTTGAAGAACGAGATTATTCCATTCAAATAATTTTTCCATGCACTTCAGGTTTTTCGCTGCATTTTTCAATACTAAAACCAGTTCAAGTGTTTCTCAAAGCGACTACGTGTGCCAAAATACGGTGCCTAATGATAAACCGTTCGAAATAACAATGCTTTTGGCTTGAAATTTAAATAAATAAACCATTTATAATTTTCGGTATTATTTTGTCGCGACGAATTCATTTGCTATGTACTTGTTCGTTGCCGTTCTTCGGTTCGTTTTGATTTATGCGCACAAAAGCGGCGAGTAAAAGAAGAAGATGATGTAAAAAATGATGATACAAAATCGATTCTTTTTATAGTGGAATAAGACTTGCTATGTTTTTTTTCTATTTCTAAATCGTAATTTTTGTGCGTGGTGCGTCCAAAGGTTGTCGGCGTAGACGCAAAACAAGAGAACAGCGATTAAGGTGCAAAAGCGCACGGCGATTAAGCGATTTGTTCGATTTGTCGGTCGTGTAAATTGACTATTCTCCAAAGGGGCCGTATGCAAGCGCACGTCCTCTAAATACTCAAATTTATTGTGTTTTGTCGGGATTCTGTGAACGATGAAAGAGCGAACAGAGGCGAACGAGAATGAATGAGAGTGAATGGGAGCGAACGAGAGCGAATGAAGGCGAACGAGAGAGCGAGCAAAAGAGAGAGAGAAAGAGAGAGAGAGAGAGAGAGAGAGAGAGAGAGAGAGAGAAAATCGAAATACCGAGTGAAATAGAGCGAACGCAGACCATTTGCATGTAAAATCAATGAATAACTTAGCCACTTTTTTTTCTTCGGCTACGTTTCAACGGCCCATATTTTCGATCCATTTGTTTTCGTCTGAATTCTTTCACAAGTATTGACTTTGATTAAGCCGGCATTAGTAGAGTAATCCACATATCGGGGCGCATTTTTTTCTCTCTACTTTTCGTTCGGTGTTCGTTGTCAGCGTCAGCTGAGCAATAAATTATGTCTGCATAATTTGAGGCAGCGTGTTAAAACGATTTGAAAATCACCCATACTTTCTGGCAGCACCGTACCTTCATTAGCGCTCATTTTCATTTACGAATTATTTCACTTTCGCTTTCGTCAGCCATTTTCATCTCAATTCCAGGAGAAATTCTTTTAGATACTTTTTTTTTGTTGTTGCATCCAATCCACGCAAAATGTAAATTGAATTGAACAACGATCTTGTGGGCTCAATGTGGCAAAGAATTTTTGAGGAGGAAAAATACCAATCTCTTTGGTTTAGACTTGGTCGACGGAACTCCATATCGTGTGCCATTTTTTTCGCTTCTTTTTGTCCTTCCGAACATATTTTTATCGTTAAAACTGTTATGAACTCACACATTTTTTATTGAGAAAGCCTTTTATTCTAATTTTTGCAAGGTAAAAGACAAAAACCACACTTTACAGTTTGAACATTCTGGTTTGGTGTTAAAATTAGAAAAATACTTGACGATAGGAGAAGAAAGTATTTGAAGACTTTGATGAAAATTGAATCGCATTTATTTTCTGCCGAAATTTGAATCGATTTTTTCTGCATCGAAAAAGAACATTTTTGTTTTATTTGGCCATTTTAGTCCATTTTTGTTATGAAATTAAAACCTTTTACTCGATTCTTCTTTGATTTCGATTGTTTATGATCGAAGTGTCGGACATTCAGTGTGAAGTGTCCGAATCGATTTCTAATTATACAAAAGTTTGGTCGAATTTGTCAGGAAAAAGTCGTCCCATTCTTCTTGTTCAGGCAGTAATCACCTGCCTATTCCATACTACTAGAAACAATTTTTACTCTCATTTTTGGTTGTACTTGATAGCGCAAGTGACAGTGAATTGTGATTGGCATTTGTGTGTGGCGTGGCAGCGGCATAGCTGTGCTTTGAGCATTGAATTCTTATTAAATTGTAAAATTCCGTGGGCTCAAAAGCTTGGCCGAAATTTGTTCAATTTAATCGAGGCACACGGCTTGACACACACACAAACACAAACACACACACACACACACACCTCGGGGTTCAGTATGAAGAAGAGAGCCATGAAACTTAATTTAAATTTCATTGCTGAACTAAATCCATCAAATTAAAAAAATAGCACGTTTAAATGTTGAATAAAAAATGTATCACGGAATGTGTGTGGTGGTTCAAGTGGCTGTGTACATTTCGACGACGAATTTTTTCCCCTTCCACTGCTCTTGAACACTTGAGCTGCTAAGGTATTTTTTTTTCTTCTGCTCGGTGAGCATTTATTCATTCCATTCGCTTGCAGTTATTTTCTGCCGACATTTCTGGTTGATGTGCATATTCCGCTTTAATTTTTTGTTCCACACTTCGTACAATTTTTATTCACCACCACCACCATCACCACCAACACCGTCGCTGCCACATCATCGGGAGCGATGGTGCGATAGGATGAAAATTCTTGGAATTTATTTCCGTGTAAAATGTGAGACTGCGACAAAAAAAATTGCTCGAGAAAACGGGAGAGATGCGAAAAAGTAAGATAGAAACACGGAGATCACTCTTGTTGCCTCTGTGAGAGTAAAGCACTGGGCGAATGTAGAGAGAACGAGCGTTACAGAGGCATAGAGAGGCAACGAAAGAGCGAAACAGAGAAAGAGAGAGAGAGAGAGAGAGAGAAAAGCAAAAGAGAAAGAACGTCGAAAACGTTTTCTTCCGAACGAATGGCCATGATATGAGACACGATGGCAATCAATATCAATTCAACAAAAAGATGTTGCCTGTGAAAAATCGACGCTTCGCCACACTCGCTCTCCGTTCGCTCCACATTACGCTCGGGATCGAGTATTTAGAAATGAGTGTGTAAACACATGCATATTTTCGGAAGCGGGCACTGATAGCGAGCCCATCAAATATCGGCGAATACAAGTAGACGAGAAACGATTTTTCGCATCCGTCGAACCAACATCAGTTAAAATCCGAGGGTTTTAAAAAAAATGCACACAAAATCTATATATATATATACATTTCCTTGTGTGTGCATGGAGGCATCACCGTAGCATAATTGTATTAAATGCGATGAGATTTGTATGTGTGTGTGTGACTGACGTGTGAAAAAAGGATGGAATGAAATCATGCAGAAATGAATAAATAAAATCTTCAGCCGATTAAATGAGACTCACGCTCCCTCTTTCTCTCTCTCTCTCTCTCTCTCTCTCATCCCACTATTCGTGCTTCTTGTATCGAGCGAAGCATAAAACGTAAGTGTATTTGCAAACAACATTTGAAGAAAAAGAGAACGTGATCGTAATTACATCACTCTCAGCCGCTGGAAAAATGACAAGAACCAATACAAGTGATACAGTTTGCTTTTTTGTTCGTTTTCGTTTGAAAAATTAATGCGTAGTTTGGGCTATAGTCATTTTAAGTGCTCAACTGTACGCGACCTCATGCATCCAATTAACAAAACCAAGCGACGACATTCAATTTCTTTCCGCGAACGTTTTTTCTTCGCTCATTTTTTAATCCGTATCTCATTCCCATCCTCTCTACTGCGAGGGAACCGTGATCGCTTTTTTTTATTTGTCTTCGAATTGATTGGCATATTCCATTTTGATGTGCTGACGATGGTGAGTTGAGCGATTATTTTGCATGGGCATGCAATGCTAGCGATTGCACACACAGCTATTTATCGAAAACCGTTTTGCGTTGCTCTTAAACCGTGCCATAGTAGTGAACTTTTGGTTGCATTTATTGAAACATCGGATCACAAAAGATGAAAAAGAGACGTAAAAAACAGCAGCAGTAGCGAGAACGACATGGTGCAAGACATTCGTTATTTCGCGCTGTTTGAAGGATTCGTTTATGATTTTCGTACGCCATGAGCATACGGAAAACTGCAAATGCGGGCAATAAGGATTAAATATAGCGAAGAAACACGATGGCAAAGTAAAAGCAGGAGATGGATAGAAAAAAACGCACGTGGAAAACCAACGCGAACAACAACAAGCAATCGACATTCAAGTAAATTAAGCGACACAATGACTGTGATTTCGCGCGCTGAACTACAACAACCGCTATTATTAATCCCCAGCATTCATCGCATCATTTACCATTCGAATGATTGAAACGTGATTTTCTACCCGACAAACATATTTATTCCGATTGGGAGAGAGAGCCACACACACACAGCTGGAACGAGAGCATTTACTCACATTTAATGACCATAATCGTGGACAAGATTACAAACGACGCGTTCGCCTCTTCAAATAGGGAGACTGTCATCAAATTCAACCACATAAAAATGTTGCGCTTTTTTTCTGGTTTTGCTATTTCACGGGGAATCATTTACCACGGAATTCAGAAGAAAGTCATTTCACTTCGCACTCTGTTTTTTTTTCGTCTTCTTCTTCATTAGTAAGGCTTCGTTGGATTAGCTCACCTTAGAAATTTTCTAAAAGTTTAAAACGAACAACACAAATTGTTGATGAAAATTTGTATTTTATTGATGATGAAAACTAATCATTAAATCGAATAACAGGTTAAATTAACTAATATTTTCCATGAAATTGCTGTGATATTCTGGACATAACTAAATATAACCACATAACTGACGATGAAGAATTAACTTCCCGTGTGAAAAAAATGACTGACTGACTGACTGACTATAACTTCAGTTGACTTTAGTTAATTAAATTTATGTTTTTGTTCTGAAAAAATCACTTTGTCCCAAATGAAGCAACTTAGATTGACTTGTAACTTCAAATGATTCCAGTTAACTATGATAGACTTATACTACACTTTGTACTGAAATGTCAATCAAAGTAAGTCATTTTTGTCCGAAATTAGTTAACTGACTCCTCAGTTACAATATTTGCACACACAGATACAAAAAATTTCCAATCCATCCATATTTTCGGACAACTTCACTCATATTGTCTCATTTT
>NW_022601403.1:1595099-1665850 GCF_009176505.1 Sitodiplosis mosellana | reverse complement strand
GTTGGAATTCGCTCGTTTACAACTTCATGTTGGTGGTTCTGACAGTTCCAATTTTCTCAGTGTGGTCTTTTAATCAAGTGATTTTGTGACTTTGTCAACTGCTCTCCCAAAAAAGATCCCGTTATCATTGTAAAATGATCACCGTCTACAGCAATTACGTAAAATTCTGTTGAAATATTGTGATTTTCCCAACCCAATTTCGGAAAACTAAACAAATGTTCGAAAACAGTATGCATTGGAGACAATATTGATGCCTTAACCCTCTAATGCATTAATTTTTTCCACGGCTGGGAGTACTGGTACTTGGTTGATTTTTGGCCAAAGATAATTAACAAAGTATTCATAATCCTGGATTCCTCATGGTTTAATCAGAAAATGCGATTGACATAAATCAGAGAACAATTATTTCCATTGTTTAACCCTCCTTCATTCACATATTTAAAACCATTAGATCGCTCACCTGGGGTCTGGCTGGACCCCTATGTATTTTTATGCATTTGTATGGGAATAAGGTATGCATGCCATCTTATTTTTCATGAGACTGATGAAAGATAAGTGATAACTGTCTTCAGCAAAGTTATTGAGCGGGTCAAGTTATACAATTTTTTTCTATTCACCATCTCCTTATCTCTTATCAGTTCCGCGAAAAATGATAAGAGATATTTCGCGTTTTTCGCGGTTTTTCGCGCAACTGATAAGAGATAACGAATTTATGCTCTGGGCAAAGTTGTAGTACTTTATCTGCCCTACCTCTTTGTCGAAGACAGTTATCACTTATCTCTTCTTTATCTCGTTATCAGTTACGCAAAAAATGATAATCAAAACTATCCATCATGCTAGCGGTCTTCTGCGGTTTTTCGCGTATTTCACGTAACTGATAAAAGATAAGTGATGACTGTCTTCAACAAAGTGGTAGGGCAGATAAAGTACTACAACTTTGCTCAGAGCATAAATTCGTTATCTCTTATCAGTGGCGCAAAAAACCGCGAAAAACGCGAGATATCTCTTATCATTTTTCGCGGAACTGATAAGAGAAAAGGAGACGGTGAACTGAAATAAATTGTAGTACTTGACCTGCTCTATAACTTTGCTGAAGACCAGCGGCGTAACTAGAAATTTCTTTCGGGGGGGTTTTCGTTTTTGCACAAGTATTAGAAATAAATGCAGGGACGATTTCCTGTGGATATTCAAAGTAGTGATTTTTTAGATCTATTAACAATCAACTTAGAGCATAGAGAACATATTCTTTATTTTGGATATCCAGCCGAAGTATTCAAAAGAGTTTATCATCCCATGTGGATATATATTGACAGACTGCTTAAATCGGATGAAACTTGAAAGTGATTCAATTCACAGATAGTTAACCCTCTAATGCATACAACCGCCTCTAGACAGGCAACATTTGAACGCCTGTAGAACGTGAACCGTACATCGGATCACATTGCTTAATAGTCATTTTTATTCGTCAAGGTATCCTCTATAATCTTGTCTTTTGCACTATTAGTCTACATCAAATGGTTGTTGAGTTAGAAACTAGAATGTCCGTAAAAACAAAAATTTGACATAATAAATTATTTCATTTCAAAATTAGACACATTTTTTACACTTTTAAACAATGGATTTGATTGTTCTCTGATTTATGTCAATCGCATTTCCTGACTAAACCATGAGGAATCTAGGATTATGAATATTTTTTAAATATTGGGTCTGGGAATTAGTTTTGTCGATTTTTTTAAATTTTCAAACATTTATTTGAATACCAAAATGAAATTACATTTCAATCAAAATATTGTCCATCGGAAGCGATGACCTTCTGCCACAATGTGGGCAATTGACGGATGCCTGCCTTAAAAAATTCCTCATCTTTTGAGGCTATAAATGCATCGAGCCAATTTTGGATTTCTTCAACTGAAGAGAACCGCTCTCCGTCCATATGGTTCTGCATCGATCGAAACAAATGGTAGTCGGAAGGAGCCAGGTCTGGGCTATACGGGGCGTGAGCCAAAACTTCCCATCCGCTATTTTCCAAGTAGTTTTTGACCGATTTCTCAATGTGTGGCCGAGCATTGTCATGTAGGAAAATCAATGTCTCTTTTCTGGTCTCCAATTTCGTGCGTTTTTCTTTGATTGCTTGTTTCAAACGTATCAATTGTTGTCGGTAGAAAGGCCCATCGATGGTTTGACCACTTCTCAGCAGCTCATAATACACCACTCCCTCCTCATCCCACCAAATAGACAGCATTACCTTGTCGCCGTGAATTTCTTGTTTTGGCTGTGATGTTGCTGGTTGGCCGGGCTTAACATACGATGCTTTGCGCTGGGGGTTATCGTAATGAATCCATTTTTCGTCACCAGTGACAATTCGATACAGAAAACCTCTTTTTTTGTGCCTTGCGAGCAGCATTTCGCAAGTCACTAAACGCCTTTCAGCTTGCGCTGGCGTCAATTCATGTGGTACCCAATTTGACAACTTGCGAATGAAACCAAGGGCCCTTAAACGATATCCAACAGTTCTTCGGTCAACATTCAATGCTCTGGCAAGCTCATCTTGAGTTTGACTCGAATCTTCATCGAGCAATGCCTCCAATTCCGCATCTTCAAACTTTTTTGGCTGGCCGGGACGTTCCTTGTCTTCCGTGCTAAAATCACCACTTTTGAACCGTGAAAACCACCGTTCACATGTACGTTCCGATGGAGCATGCTCACCATAGGCTTCCACCAACATTCGATGCGCTTCAGCCGCAGTTTTCTTCAAATGAAAGCAAAAAATTAATGCTTGCGGGAAATGTTGCTTTTTCGGTACAAAATTTGACATATTTAAGGCGCAAAAAAAAATGTTTATCCAAACTTCGATGAAATGATAGATGATGATTTTTGTAGTTTGACACTAGACCACTCATGTGAAAAAGAAAAAAGTATTGCCCGATACAACCATGCAAAGTTACGCCATCTTTTGAAAAATCGACACGATTAATTCCCAGACCCAATATCTATGGCCAAAAATCAACCAAGTACCAGTACTCCCAGCCCTGGGAAAAATTAATGCATTAGAGGGTTAAATTCACTTTTGGAATCTTGTATGAAAAATAGTCGGCTTTAGTCGTTTTATTTCGAACATATTGACTGAAGAATAACTATTAGGCGACTACAGCCGTCTATTTCGTTTGAGATAATCATTTTTAGTTAGCTAAAATGTCCAAAATTAAGCGATCGACTGCTCAGGCGATACAACTTTATATAATATTGTTCGTATGGCGAGCGAAGCGAGCCGAAATTTTTGATATTGAATATTTTGAAACTCAATTTTCCCTTTATTTATTGTAAAAAAAAATTTGGGATGATTTGATTTCGGGGGGGGGGGGGTTTGAACCCCAAAACCCCCCCCTAATTACGCCACTGCTGAAGACAGATATCACTTATCTTTTATCAGTCTCGTGAAAAATGAGATGGCATGCATACCTTATTCCCATACAAATGCATACAAATACATAGGGGTCCAGCCAGACCCGAGGTGAGCGATCGAAGGTGTAGTTTTTGCATATCCTTATTTCATCCTTTTTAAGGACTTTTTTTTTAATGGATCTTTTGTTAGATCGATAGTCAATGAAATTTTAGGCAGGTAACATAAAACTCAAGTCGCTAGCTAAACTAGAAATGTGTTAAATTAACGATCAAAAACGAAAAAGGTCTGGCTAGACCCGGGTGAGCGATTGAGGGTTAAGGGTGCAGTCACACTAAGAACCATGGATTGGAAACATCCCATAAGGTCCAATGTAATTTTGTTTGGATCTTATGGGGAGATGGAAACATGTTTCCAATCCATGTTTCCTAGTGTGACTGCACCCTAAGAGTGTCAAAAATGTTTCTAATTTAGAGTTCAAATAATTTATTTTGTCAAATTTATGTTTTTGCACACATTTTTGTTTATAACTTTACAATCACACTACATAGACAAATATTCACTCGTAAAGTAAATCATGTAAAAAAAAGTGGATTCGTAACTACAGCATTATCACTATCTATACTAATGACTACACACTAAATCTAAACTTAAATATTTTTCCGCTTACTATTATCGCTAATATGTCCTGTATAATATCAAATGATTATTTTCGAAAATGAGTTGCAATTTCGAAATGACGAGAATAAAATTGTTCGAAATGGAGTTCCAAGTCAAAATGTTGAATTTTTGGAAATAATTTCGAATATCAAAAACAAAATTTTCCGAAAATGAATTCTAAATCGAACCATGAATTTTCGAAAATAGGTTCGAATTTCGCAATGATAAGTTACGAAATTCAAATTGAAAAAAATATTCAAAATTTCAATATTGGGCCCAAAGAACATTATTCAAAAATTGTTTTTTTCCAAATTTTAAATATGTATTTTATTGGTCAAATTACTGTCTCACAATCGCGACAAATTATTTTACGTTTGTACTTTCCGATGCTAAACAATAATTTAAGTAATTTTATTGATGATATTGTCTTCAGACAAAAAAAAATTGTGGGCATTTTTGAAAATTAAATCAAATTATCTGGTAGAATGGTTTGTCGCTCGATGAGGAGTGCCTAATTTCAATCAAATTGAGATTGGCATATAGATTTTTGGTTGACATTTTTGTTGACAAGTAGACGCCTTCCTCTAGAAAAATTATTACTTTGCCTGCTCCATGTAACTTTTTGCGTTCCACGTTGAATTTTGAAAAATCCTTTTGAAATTGGAATTTTACCAATCTTTCGCGGAGGAGCATTCCAATATGGAGTTCCTTCAATTTTGGTAGTCGCCGAAGAAATGGAAACAATTCCTCTTTTGATTGTACACGTAAATAAGCTTTGCATAAATTTGGAATTGAGACTGTCAGAGCCTCTAAATCAATCTTCTTCAAGTCGCCATTAACCCTCTAATGCATATATTTTATACAGAGCTGGGAATTTTTTTCCATGCTTATTTTACCTCATAAGCACTTAAAAAAATATTCATAATCTGGTATAATGCTGGAATTATCAATAAATCGCAAAAATCAAAATGGTCTGTACTTATACAGTCATGCATTTACGACCAATATGGAAATTGCGAAGTATATGAACAAACCGAATTTGCATAGCTGTACTTATAAGAACAGCTTGCAAATTGAGTGATGTTGACATCGGAATTCGTGAATATCATTTTTTCTGGATTATTTGTGATAAAAATAGGTTAAAATAAAATGAAAATAAAATTCCACACTAAACCAAGCACACAAAATATCAAACAAAAAGAAATCCAAATTGCATGGCTGTACTTATAAGAACAGTATGCAAATTGACGGACAAATGTTGCACAATTGTAAAAAATCATTGAACTTGAATTGAATTTGGTTAAAAACACTCCAAATAAGCAGAAAACAAATTCCTGAGGTCAACAAAATAATTTTATTCGATTTAATCACGTTTCAAAAACAGGACACGAAACGAAAATAATTTATTTTTACGGAAACGTCGTTTTCTTGTACAAATGTTGTCATAACTTGACACTGGTTGACCGCACACAAAATTTTTATGAGAAAGAAATGTGCGCTAATGTTCTCCAACGAAAAATGTCATACATTATTTTGTGACATAATCAATGATTCGCATTATAGAAAGGTTTAAATGAACCAACCTTATAAGTTCACGTATGCACTAGAGGGTTAAAATGTAGTTCTTTAAGTTTGGGAATCGTTGGCAAAACAATATTACCTCCAAAATGGCCTGAACATTTTTCAAGTCCACCAATTGCACCGATTTGATTAATTTGAGCCTGTGAAATTATGGTATATAATAATGTTCTAGAGTACGTTCAAATATCGTAAAAGGAACTGAAGCAAGTTGAACGATTAGCAACTATTGAATTCGTAGCACACAATTTATATTTTACCAGATCTATTACCGATGCGAATATGAGCCTGATCCAAACGGAATTTGGCAGTAATGATTTAATTTAGCATCCTCATAAATGAGACTTGTAGGGCTCTAACTTCAGTATGAGTTATCTGAATTAACATTTTCAAGTTTCATCAAAACTATTAATTCTTTTGTTGTGGCAAATATTTTATTATTTATAGCTTGTATGAGCTTTGTGACAATAATGTTGGCTGTTGCAGTGCCCAAATAAAACGTTTGTAGATGACGCGTTACTGCTCGCTGTAAACTATTAGAAAAAAAACGAATGCGGAATAATAGTTCTTTTTGGTTTGCACTGTTTACAGTTTCATCAAACAACAGTGTAAAGTACAACTGCCTGTTAATGTCTTCGATCACTTTCTTGTAGAAATACGGCCTGAGTGCGAAATTCAAAATATAAGTTACCTTTGTTCGATTCAACGTGAACGATTAAAGTATTTGTGAATCCATTATTGCAGATTTCAACACATTTCCCAAATTATCAAACGAATTTAACGAACAGTTGTTTGACAATCCGTTGAGAAGAACCAACAATTCCGCTTTAGTTGTCTCGTCCTTTGGTGCAAGAAGTTCTGTCACTGTTTCCGAACTGCTACCTGACGCGATATCCAAACTTAACTTTTGTTGGGAATCATCCAATTTTGTTTTTAGGTTTTTTTTGTGTTTATCCGTATCCACATGCTGCGTTAATACAGCAAACCCTTTGTTTTTCACATTCACTGTTGCCGAGAATGCTGAGCACTTGGCTTCGAAATCGTTTTGACGAGAAAAAATCTTATTCAGTTTAATTGTTTTATTATCAAATTCAATTGTTCGCTCTAGCCAATCTGGGCTAAATTTAATTCCTTTCCCGCTCATTGTCTCAAGACAACTGAATTCAATCATGTAATATTTGGCGCGATTTCGACTCGAACTGTCGCATGGATTGATTTTTTGAGACTTCCAAGAAATGCATAAATAACAAACCCAGCGAAATTATTTTGTGCTGTGTTAGCAAAAAGGCCAAATAATGTGTACATTGCTTATTGATTATTTTAACGAATGAATAATAAGCCAAACAAATTGAGAAGATAATCAACAACTGTTTTTGTTTCATTTGTAATGTTTTTTTATGATTCATTTTGATTATTTTGCGTTCTAGCACTGCTACTTTTTCTTCTTTCTCACTAAATTTGAAAAGCTGAAAATAGCTGCAGTTTTTTAAAATAGCTGAAAATTGCTTAAATAGCGACATTGTGGCAAGCCTGAATATGTCGTTTCTCTTGAGACATTTTTGACTCATTTGTTGTTTTTCACCACCTTTTGTAATCTTTTACAATGTAAACTCGACTTGAAGTCTATCGGAGAATATTTCCATTCACACAAAATCTCAGCCGCATTTAAATCAACACACTTTATTGAATATTGATAGTAGAAGCCAGTGGCCAGAGACGACGTTCTCACCATGCAAATGGACAATTATCGAATTATTATCATTACGTTGCATCATGCGGATTGTAATATAGACTTTGTAGATTGCTGTGTGTGGCCAATGTTTAGAGTGTTCAGTTTGCGTAATTATTACTTTATCGCTAGTTGTGAAATGTGCATCGACGACTTTGCATCGATGACATGTACAGTACTTTACATCAATACCAAGCATCAGTGTTCGGCGAACACTGTTCGCAGTTTGTTTTTCATCCGTTGATGATACAAAAGTTGATTTTCAATCGACGCAAGTAAAAATTGAATGATCATTGGTTCGTGTTTGATAGAGCGCATTCAAAACTTTACAAAATATTCCGCAATTACATTGCCAATTTAAACTTTAAATCAATTGAAACGGCTTTTCCGGAACTTTCAACACTTTTCATCGTTTTTTCTTTGTGTGACATTTTCATATCCAGTTTTGTACCAATTATTTTGCATGGTTTTGTTAGGAAACAGTGAAAAGTACTGTCAGTATTACCGACTCGGTAATGTAAATGGAAGCTTTTTCTATTTCTTCCATATTCCTTCCAATTTGATCTTCTTTTTTTTGTTGAACAAAGTAGTTCGATCATTAATCGAAGATTTTGGAGTCATTTTTGTGGCGTATCCACTCGCATTTAATTTCCATTGTAGAAGCTTACTTGTCAAAGTTCAAACATCATTGCAAACATATGGAAGTGGAGGAAATGATGCCAAACTGCACGAGGTTATTTTTAAACAGGAAAATGAATGGCCTATTTTATTCTCTACGGAAGGCTGAGCGGTTGTGTGAATCCGACTTAGCGTTGGATTATGAATTCGATTCAATTTGGACAATGAACTCTCTTATGAATTTGAATTTGATTCGAATGAAGTGCATTTTTGAGCTTACTTTATGTGATTTATTCAAATTGCACGTCATTTGGACATGAAATCAAATGTCAATTCGAAAAGTAGTTGAAATCGACGACGATTTGAAATGGACAAAATTCGTCTAAATTCGAAGTTTTTCTTTCAAAAAGATACGTATTTCGGATACTCCATTGTGAAACGTACTAATCAGAACCATTGCGATGCGTATGTAAACACCGTTGTGGCCGTTTCAAACGTACGCACACGTAAATGACACGCACACACCGATTCGATCTGAGCAATTTAATCCATTGAATAGCATTTTGTTTGCATCACTCGATAAATATCCGGGCTGGGTAAATGCCAAACTAAATATCCATTTGGTTGTCATAAATTTGTAGCAATTGCATGTATTCCGGTCTGGGCCTGTGGCTGAGCCGATATCATTCCATATCCCATTTGTGGCAATTCCGAAATCGGGCTTGTTATGCGTTTTGAAGCATCAAAGAAGCATGCATATCAACGGCAAAACGAGCAAAACTTATTCATTAACAAACTAATTGGTGTATCTGATTGTGAATTGATTTATTACAGGTAAATACCTGTCACTATGCGATAGATGTAGATATGCAGTTTGTGTAATCCTCGTACACATTCGAGAGCGTTAAGCTCTGCAGTGTGAGCGAATGAACGAACGCCTTTCGGCTTTCACATTCTAATTAATAAATGTGAGCATCTATGGTAACCGAAGCCAAAAGTTATAGCCCAACAATCATCGTCATGGATAAACGATGACAAATGCCATTTCCACAAACTGCCACTTGTGCATTGAAAAAAATACATCATTGTGTGTGTGTGTGTGTGTGTGTGTGTGTGTGTGTCAGCAGTCCTTTAGCGAATGCTCGATGTTCCACACACCTTTTTGTATTTCTCACACTCCAAAGTCTATATCGACGACGATGATGCCTTCGAAACAGTTTACCATTACGCATGCAAACAATGTGTAACATGTTTAAAGGCATCTAGCAAGTAGTGTTTTGATTAGAACGGTAGCGTGTGCACAATTCATGAAAAGCCATTTCGACCAAAACCAATTAAAATTTATTAAAAGCCAGCGATGTACAAATTGCGGTTCATATTAAATTGGTAGAGTGAACATTTAGCATTCGTGTGCCGAGGTGATCGAGCCGCCACTCACCAACTTTGTCACAGTTCTCTCACCAGTCAATCCTTTCTCTACCTCTGGCTCTCCAAACTTTGAGCCGTCTGACTCACTCTGTCCCTCTCTTATATATCCCTCGGTAGTTAATTATTGTCATAAAATGCTGTTGACTTCATTCTAATTATTTTTAATTTGTGATGAAATGTGCAAAACTTTTGTCACGACAATTTGGTGTCTGTGCTCCGTAGCTTTGTCGCCTTTTTCCGTCTTCATTTTTTTTCCACACTCTTTTCTGATACACTTATCATCTGGGTATTTTTACGTCGCTACAAATTGTCCAAACTGTATATGTACATGTACAGACTCATGAAACATGGATTGAATCCGATTCATAATGACACGATGATGTTTTTATGTGCTTTTAATTATTGGGCACAATTTTGTTTAAAATTACGAAACCTTATCCCGATCAACTAATTATCGAAATATGCGCCAAAGGACAATCTGCACAAGAGTTTTTACATTGAACACGCAACGCAACAAAATTGCACACAATCGCTTTTTTCAATTTTGGCAATTTATACCATTTATTCAATAATTTCACTGACCACTTGAACTTGATACAGCGGAGGGAAAAAACACATCAAAACCAATCATCAATTTGACCTCTTGTGCCTTTTGTGATTGCGTGTGTCGATTCGATATTGCTCTCGTTTAATGTCATCAAATCGTTTGATAAATCGACAATTCAACTGTTTGATCAAATTGATTGGAATATATTGCCAGTGTTTTCATAACAATAGCAATTATATATTGATAATTCAGGCATTCAATTTCATCTCAATTGCACTATTGATTCAAATGATTAAGTAAAAAAACGCGATATTTCGATAAGTGGGTAAATTTTCATTTATCGTTAAAAGTTTCCAATGAAAATGGCAAATATTTTCACAGAAATCATTCGGTCAATCAACATATAGACAAAGGGAAAATATATTTCAATCAAAATGGAATACTTTGAATTGCATGGACATATTTTCATGATGGCAGACATTTCGCGTGAGAAATATTTGATGAAATTTATTTTACTCTTGTAGGATTATCCCGCAGCCTGGAAACCAATGACAACTGGCCAATCACTTTGACATTTCGTCGATTGTCCCTATCGAGCGTCGCGTAAAACCGAATGTTTCCATACGTTAAAAACGCATGAAAAGAGCGGGTTTTACGCACATGCCTTTATGTAAGTGCAAACTTCGCGTAAAATCGGATCTTTTCATTCGACGACTCGCTCAATAGTTACGCTGGCCACTGAATTTTCTAGCAGCACAATCGCTGTTGCCAGTCAGTTCATCATAAACTGACACTTTCAAAGCGGTTTCGATTTTATACATTCAACTCATTCAAGGCTACGACTGCGAAAATGCTAATCTCCCCATTTCCGGTGGAAATTATCAGCATCTGGAGCCGTTCGAACGGTACCGAATTTTCAAATGTTGCCAAAAAAAACAAAATGTAGTTTATCTAAAAAAAACTAATTGCTTTTTGCGTTTGAGCTAATTTTAATATCTAGTGGGTTTTTTCACCGAAAGAGACTCTCTCTATTAGTTGAAAAATTCATACCTCAGTACACCATTTTAAATCACCACTTCTTAGCTTAGTTCAAGCATCTAGGCTTTTATTTTCTTATTCTTCTATTCAAAAGTCTTCGGTTTTTGTCATTGTGAGTACTTAAATTGGTGGATTTTATTCTTGGTGTCTTCTGATGACCATGCACTAGACATTTTTGTCGATTTTTCGTAATTCATTTTCAAAAGACAGAAAAAAATGCTTCTCTATGTGTATTTCTCATATTTGTTTTCATTATCACAACTTCAGAACCATGCAGCGATAGTGGGGAAGCTGTGTACAGTAAAACGAACCTAATAGCAAGCTAATATTGGTCAATTTAAATAAACATACTCGCCTATTCCAACAAACCAAAGCCACCAAAATATCTCTTTGTTGGTATTCGAAATGAACGAAATGCATATTTTCGTTCAATGGAATCTTATGCTCAACTTCATCATAGCTGACAAACAGTCAAAGTACGTTGAACTACGAGTATTCCTAATAAGTGAAAAGAAATGTGCTCTTCTCTTCTATAACAAAGCCAGTAAAATATACTCTATTCTCAATCTCATTCATAATTTTGATAATAAACGAACTTTGACACTCAAAAATAACAAAAGCACTTGATTTGATGATTGCTACTGTATGCAAATCCAGTCGTTCGCATCCGATTGTAATTTCTATAAAAAGACATCGAAACACTGACACCTAAATTCATTGTGTCTGAAGACGCGAACGAATCACTTGATAGTGAAACGCATCTCCAGATCGTTTCAGAAAAAGTTTTTATTTTATTCATTACTTCAACGATTCACATGCAATTGTTTCATTAACTATTTCTTTTTTGCAATTCAAGTGTTGCGATTTTTTTCGCACTTCCCACAGACGCTCGAGCAAATGAAGTGGCCAGAGGAATTTCTCAATTTGCATCAAACTTGTATCAGGTATTTTTGAATAAAATCAAACGAGATTTCCGTTGGAATGACTTGAAAATCGTTTTGCATCTTGTAGCAATGTATCAAATCGACCAGTGGAAATGTGATTGTCTCTCCATTTTCCGTGGCGACCGCACTAGCGCTATTGTCGCAAGTAATTGATGTGAACATGTTCTAAGAAATACAAAGAGGACTTCATTTGAATGGTTACAAATTAGCGATTGCAAACGAATTTCAAGAACACTATGGCCTGCTCAAAAGTGGCGCTAGAAATGCAAGTCTATCGGTAGTCAAACAAATTTATGTACAACAAGGTCACGAAGTTAATAAGAATTTCCGTGACGTATAGCCGTTGAAAAGTTTCGGCCAGGTGTTGAGTCGGTGAATTTTGTGGAAAATGTCGAAGCCGCTAGAATAATCAATCGCTTTGTCCAAGAGAAAACGAATGGAAGAGTTATTCAAACAACTGACTAAAGATACTGTTGTCGTTTTGGCGAATGCAGTTCATTTCAAAGGCGCATGGGAAGTCCAATTTCTTTCAACTAAAAAAAAAACATTTTTATACGGGCACTTCGTTTTCATTGAATCTCTGCAGTAGATGTCTTAAACAGGCTCCATGGGAAGGCATCAATTTCCATTAATTGGGGTTTGTGGGCAATAGACATGTGCATAAATTTGGCGAATTTTCAATGTGATCAAGCATTTATGCAACGAAAGCAGCGAAACGTGATGAACGTTGCCGTTATCTAAAATGCACTGTCTTTTAACTCTTTTGTATATGAACCATGAATAAATTGCCGGAACAACAAGAAGACGGCCAATGACATATCTAAACCAACTCATTGAATCATCGAATATTTCGAGCAAAAATTTTCAACCGAGTGTGGCTTGAGTAGAACAGGATCAACTTTATGGCGACACTAGCAACTTCTCTGTACACACATCATACAAAAGGTACACACATCATAGACCAAGAGTACTAAAATTATAGAATTTTGACAAATGCATCGAGTAATCGGACCACATGATTTTGACTGCTCTTCTACACGCTGGCCCAAATGAAAATCATTCCACTCTTGACAAATGGTAGAATAAATTCCGGATTTGTCCAAAGTATCAGTTTTATCCTTCACTGTACCCAGAAAAGTTTTCAATTTATTGCCAGTACTGTTTGGTGACAAAATGAATGAATGTTTTTTCATTGTTTTTTTTTTATTTCATTGATGATTTGACCAATGAATTGACAAAAACTGAGTCTACATAAAGATAAAGTCCGATTTGAGTCTGAATAAAGTTAAGTCCTAATACATCCAATCTAGTCAAAGTTCTTTTCTTTCAGTCCAAATTCTAGTCTACATTCATTAAAATTTTATCTTTATTTATCGATTTTACATCAAATAAACGATAAAATGTCAACATTGCCGTCGTAAAACCGTTTCATCTGCATTTTAAAAATGTCATTAGATTTTGATCATAAAAATATTGTCATTTTTATATTAAAACATTTTCAACGATAAATACTCTTTTGACTCAAAAGCATTAGCTTCGATATTGGTTCGTTTCATATATTTTTGAACTGCGTTAAGCTGTCGAATGTCATGTTAGTGTCCAAATGACGTCAATAAAGTGGTTGAAAATCTTTTAATCGTCACGAATATTGGGAACATTCAATGGATTAACATGCAAGCCGCCAAAGCCAATTCCAATTGGAAACTCTCGTTAACGAAAAATCCAACATTAAAATGACAATAATAATAATGAGGTTGATTCGTGTGACGGCATTTGTTTCGTCTTTCGGCTGATGAAGAAAGCGAGTGAAAAAATCCCCTGAATCGATTCATGTAAATATAGTAATTTTACGAATTGCTATCATTTGCTCTCACCTCATCGGCGTGAGCGCCAATCGCACATCATTTCTCTATCCATAAGAGAGGCCACACCAAACACACAAACAAAAGAAAATTGGAACGAAACGAATGAACGTGATAGCATATGATGTATTTTTGAAATGCATTTAATACTGATAAATGTTGTGTCTGCCGGCGCTGTATGGGCCACACAAGCGTCTCAGACTCGTGGATTTGCACACATTTTGCGACATCATGTGCCATTTGTCTCTCTTTCACACTCTCCCTCTCTCTCTCTCTTTCTCTCTTGGTCTTTGTCTCAGTTTGGTTTCGATTATGAGGCATTTGACGCAAAGCGATCGTTCCATCACTCCATCCACATACACATACACACAAACAGTCCACAGCGTGTGCCATTGTTTTCCATCTGGTGTTTATTATGCGGCGAGCGAGCGCCAAAGCGATAGAGAGAGAGAGAGAGAGAGAGAGAGAGAGAGTGGGGGCCAACCAATTCGAATATCACGTATAGCCCAAATTTGTATCGATAAGCATAAAATATCTATAAATTAGAATTAGAATGAGCTGAACGCTTCACCTTCTCGAAGTGAAAAGCGAAGGCGAAAGAAAAAGAAAAAATCGCAACCATTTTTAGTGGGCAGCTTAACATAACGAATTACAAAGCAAATAACACAACAACAACAATAAACTCTCTTGCTAAACAGACATAAAAACAAATGCGAACGCTACGCAAATAGCGATAGCCAGCGAGCGCACACATCGCACAAAACAGGCATATCTCCCTCGGTGTGTTGCCTCAAAGGAAGGCAACATAATCTAACGAAGTAACAAAGTAGAGAAACAACAACGATGGAAAAAGAAAAAAAAATGTGCGAGAGTGAATACGTCAAAATCAACAGTAAACAAATGTATACCATGAAACTTAAATAAATGACGTCTTTAGACGTGCAAGATGAGCCAATGATGAAAAGTGCCCGACATTTTGTTCTATGCTTCACCCTCAGAAGTAAGAAGAAAAAAACATGCCCGACTGCCTACTACCATCACCATCACACCAAATAGCCATATTGCGAATGGATGAAGCGCAACACACATCACCAAAATTGAATAGTAAAAACAACAGAGAGCACGCACGGAATAGCAAGCAAGAGTGAAGAGAGAGAGAGAAAGAGAAAAAAAGAATAGTTTTTGGCTAAGAATGCCAACGTAGCAGCGTCGATGGTCGTCGACGAAGAAGGAAGAGATTGGGTGACGGTGGTTGATGAACGACAGAAAGCGAGAGCCGAAAAATTGATGCCAGAACCAAAGCTTCGACGTAAAAGCGAAAAACGTGAGTAGCACACAGCAAACGATTTGGATGAAAATGAGTATGGAACGAAGTAAGAAGAATTTGATAGAACGAGAAAGCGATTGGAATTACACCGACGAACGAAAATGAGAAAGCGGACGACAGAGAAAGAGAGAAAGAGAAAAAGAGAGAAAGAGAAAAAGAGAGAAAGAGAAAGAGAAATACTGGATAGGTAAAGAGAAACAGCGACACAGAGAATGTCGACAGTAAATAAAGCATATTATATGCAGACAAAGATATTGACTGTGTGAAACAAACGAATTATGATTGCGATGATAAAGAGATGTGGTTGATGGCGTTCTTCTTCGTACGCGTTCATCAACGTGCATTTTACTTCATCGATAATTTCCGTTGAGTTTTCTCTCTCTCTCTCTTTCTCTGTTTCAGCCATAGTCGACCGATTCGTCAGTCGTCGATGTTAGAAACGTGGCACATATTTTTGACCACGGCACCATTTCGCCGATTCATGGCCAAAATGGCGAGGCGATGAACAAGAGCGAGAAGATCGTTTCAAATTAATATAATATACATACACTTACTAGATGTGTGTTTAAATAACGCATGTATAGGCGCTATAAGTGCTATAAGTGAACGATTGTGTCGGCACGATGTGGCTCCGGATCTGAACCGACCATCCTTCAACACACACACACAAACATACATACAAATAAGACAAATACCGACTCATTTGTTTTCATTAATCTTGAAGCGAGCACTGAGAACCTTAACCGTAGCTTAGATAAAAATTTTGCTTCTTTTGGTCGTTCGTTTCGTTCTTGCCATGTCCATCGAAGATAACTCATGTAACACACCGATGCCGCAAAAGTTGTTTTATTTCTTTGTAGGTTCTTGTTGGTGGTTTTTTTTTCATGTCATTCACACCATCCTCGTCTAATACCATTGATTTTACATGTAAAATAACAACAAGAAACGATAAAAGTGACCTCTCGTAGCGGCACAGTTGAAACTAACGAAACAAACACAATTGAACTTGTCATTTTCATGTTCAGTGTTGGTTCTGTTGTTTGCCGTATAGCCGGAGAAAGATGTCGACAGCTTAGTGGCATTGGATGACATTCAACAACCATGATTCACACTTTTGGCAAGAGACTGAATGAATTCCGTGAATTGAAAACGCAAGATATTGAGACTTTTAAGTCTGTATTAGTGTTCTTTTTTCGCTTTTTTTTTTCTTTTCTTCACTTCGTTGTCGAATGAAATGAAGCAATTTCATCATCATGTAGCATCGCAGTGCATTTCCACGTCTCTCAACACTCTCCACATTCAAATGTCCTCATTATCTTATGCGATTGACTTGATTTTCCGCACATTTTCACTTAATTTTAGCGAATGCAAGAGAACGATGAAGAAAAACAGAAGACACTTCGACAAGCTGTTACAATTTTCATTCACTCACCAAAATAAGAGAACAACGGTGGTAGATTTTTACTTTAATTGTACATTTTGCACTTTCTTTGCCATGCATTTTTCGTGTATATGCAATTTTCAGTCTCTTCCTTTTCCGTTTCAGCTTTTTTTCTTCCTCTTTTGCATTTTAGTTTTTTTTCCCATTTTTCCGTTTTAGCTTCTTTTTTTTTCTTATCCATCTTAAATTAACTCTTGAATTTGGGTGAAGTAGAACCAATGAAAAAAATTACACTTGGATTTGGGTTTTGAAGTAGAAAAATTATCATCATTTTTCGTAAGCCTTGTATCGTGATGATAATAATCCGAAAATTGTGTCCTGCACGTAAACGATAACCCCGTTCCTTTTCCTTCTTTCTTTCCTTTCGATGCATTTGGATGCAAAAGTGAGCCTCTTGATAACTGACAAGAGACAAAAAAAAGTGAATCTCATTTAAATTGACGAAAATCTTGATGAAGTTTGCCGGAGGGAATATTAATTGATGTACGGTTTTTTTTTGTCGTGGTGAATAAGACCATGGAAATTCCATTCTTTTGATTCCATGATGGAATCACATGATTAATTTCAGTTTTAAGTTAAATGCGGCAGTTAAGGCCAATTAAATTCGAACTGTCACACTTTTTGCATGTGACTTGATTTAATTCGTTTGAACCTCTAGTAAAGTTCCCTACACCGAATGTAACGAGCCGCTCTGTTTGTTCTGTTTGCAATGAGAAATGTGCTGTTGTCATTTTCATAGAGAAATGTCTCATTCATTTGCTATACCAATACTTCGCTTCTTTACACTGTAGTACAGAGATTATACTCTATACCATCCTCTATCCTATAGAAGAAAAAAAACTCAAAACATGGGTGAATAATGTGTCGAAAGTGAAAGCGATAAATGTGGCGAAGAAAAATGTGCTGCGAGTGTGAACAGGTGAAAAAATTTGCCGTAGAAGAAATAAAAAAAACCATTACAACAGATTTTGGTTGTGTGGAACGAGAGAAAAGATGCAACAATAGCTTAAGCATTCACGAAATAAACTTGTTCACTCGTCACACCGTTCGAACAAAAGTCAAACTGAAGAAAAAAAAACAGAGATAAACGACACATTCTAAAAGTTAAATTATCTAAACTCATATATTGGATGCCTAACCACCCCTTCCCCGGCCGCTATTATACGGCTTTGTGCATGAATTGTGAATGAATGTTACCGGAGAGAGATCCCTGGAGATACTGATCTGATAGAGAAGCTAGTGTGAACGGGGCAAAGAGAGTCGAAAAGAATGAACGAGGCAAAAAGAGTCGAAAAAACGCGTGCAGGGACCCTTTGGCAGTGAACGAGTGACAGAAAAGAGTGAATAAAACAAGCGAACAAGGGACAAACTCAAAGTACTACCGATGAAATATGACAAATCAAGAGTAAACAAAAGACTTATGGCTTGTGCACTGTTTTTGTTACGCTCTCTCTCTCTCTCTCTCTCTCACGTTCATATGCGCTGTATTAAATCTATATGTATTTCATAATAAACATATACCTTGATTTATGTGCACTTTCGCAAAAGTTGAGGCTTTTCCTCGTTCACTCGTTGGTTTCACTTCTAAGCACACCGCGCACACACATCATCATCATCATCATCATTGTCACAAAATGTATACGCATAAAAATGGCTCTAATTCGCTATTGTTGTTTGCTATCCCGTATGCGTTTCCCTATTACGTTGACACTGGTATTTAAAGTCAAGAGACTAGAAAAAGTGTAGTCACCAAGTGATAAAAAATCGCAGAAAAGATGAACAAAAGTGACACTAGCACAGAGTAGAGTGCAGCCAATCCAACGAGTGCTTGAATGGTGAACTCAAGAGAAGGAAGGAGCGAAAAAGAGAAGGAGATAGGGTGGTGAATCGATAATGCCATGCCACAAAGATGAATACAAAATGTATGTGTGTACTGTACATAGTAAGGGAAAAACGGAGCAAAGTGGTTGAAATGAAACAATATGTTTTCAAATGTAACTAAAGTAATGCTTGTTATCAAAGTTTTTGCTCTGTTGCGTGCGCGTCCGCGCGTCTCAAGAAATGAGCAATGACAGGGGAAAAAACCGTCGACCGAACATCATTCCTGTTTTATGATATAAGACAATAAAGTAAGCAAAACAATCTTCTTGAGCTAATCAATTGCACCGTATTAAATGAATTGTGCTGGAATGAAGCAAAAGCAAAGGGCTCGGCAGGAGGAAAAAAACCAACGACGAAGACGACAACGACGAATGAAGATGCTTTGAAATTTCATTTCAATTCTTTATCGTGCGTGCGCGCGTGCGTTCGAACGTCAGCACATACACAATCTTCGTAAAACCGACCGAAGATACGATTAAAGTTACAAATAAAAATCGAGATGGGAAAAAAGCGCGCACAGCGCACACAAAAAGAAGAAAAGCGAAAAATTTAATAGCACATCGTTAACAGAGAGAAATTGCAAAGAGAATGAAAATGGACGGACGGTGGCAACTGGGTTTCCACTGTAGAGAAAATCGGAGAATGTCCAAACGCGAACTTAACAGTTAATTATTTTCACAAGTATTTCATTTCGCCACAACCAAAACGAGAATGAGAGAGAAGCAGAGAGGGAGAGGGGGAGAAAGAGACAAAATCCTCGGAAAACATGATGACGATGAGCAACGGGCACACGATCAAATCAACGAACCAACCATGGAACATTCCACCACCGAAATATACACAAGTTATAGTTTCAAAAACTTTTGACTAATTATCATTGTCAAGACTAACGACCAGCGAATGAAAGGGCGACAGAGGGAGGGTGAAAGAGAGAGAGAGAGAGAGAGAGAATTACAATGAAGAAGCCCGAACTCACAAAACGCACAATATTGCCAGAGACACATCGAATACAAGGTTACTGCTTTACCGCCGTCTTGACGTACAAATGCAAAAGACAAGTGATGCGATGATAAGTTTTGTCTATGCAGGAATTATGGATTTTATATAACGTTGAGGAATATTGTTGTTGCCATGCAACTACAACTTTAATCCATGCCACATTTTCTTCGTTTTTTTCTGCATCACGATTTCATTCGCTTTTCTTACTCCATTCGAAACTCGTTCACTTTTTCTTGGTGCTGTGTGTGTGTGTGTGTGTTCTTATTTTTCGCTTTCTGTGAAATGAACGCTCTATCTCTCACCAGGCAAAATAACAAGATGCTCGAATGAGTGTAAGTGGCCAGCATTACGATGGGCGAATGAGAAGCGATGAGAAGGAACGAGAAGGAACGAGACGGGAACGTGAAAAGAAACAGAAGCAAATGAGAAAGATGGAAAAAGAGAGACGGTGGCAGAGAGAACCGGTGAATAATTGTACTACAATCGCCGTTGATTGAACTTTATTTGGATATTTGGATAAAGTTTCAGCATAAACATCCAGAACGACCGAAAATGTTTCCAATATCGATTCACCGAAGATGAAGGCAAAAGAAGAAAATGAAGAGGAAAACAGAGAGTGTAGCACGTAAAGTAGGACCGCAATGTGAATATTTTGGCTTGGGTTTGTCTTGCTCTTGGCCTCTGCCACTTGTGTTTATATTGACGCGTGTAGAGCGTTCAATCGAGTTAATCTAATGAAACTCATTTTGATCACTTCGATCCATTTCACTTCGGCACCATGTTGCACTGGATTTTTTTTCTCCTTCCACTTCAATTTTCTGGTCGTTTTTTTTTTCTCTCTGTGTAGCTGATGTTGTTGTGTTCAAAATGAAATTTCATCAGCAAAATTCTGCATTCTCTCTTCTTCTCCCCCTTTCTCTCTCTATCCATCTCTCGATTGAATGTCCATCAAATGCATGGAATTGTTTTGATATTAAGCGCACTTGGTATACAGCAAACTTCACACATTGACAACCGCTCCGATAGAAAATTCAATTTTAATGCAATCCATGAAACATGCAGCAAACCAAAAATCGTAACACAAAATACGAAAATTGCAAAAAGTCATTCAAAATACATATTCTCCCAAGATGGAATGCCATAAAGTCTTTAATTATCAAAATCGACGATACCGGAATTCCAATTCACACTCTTCTTTCATACACATGGAGCCATGTAACAAGATATCACATCCAATTACGAAACAACGTCGCAATGAATAATATTTCAGACACAAGCGCATCAAATCGATGCAACCACAACATATGAAAACTTTTCACAAACCAAATCCAATTAACACATACATAGGGTTTCGAATATATATAAGCTTGTCCAACGTTTCAAGCAATATGTGAAGATGACCACATCTTTAATGCACTTTGTACTTTGTCGAAAGCGTATGAGTCAATGTTGAACTTTTGCTATTACCACACTGAACAATTGCAATTGAACAAATTTGGCAATGTCATTTGAAATGGAAAGAAATGAGAGCAGAAATTGCAAGAAAAAAATAAAGGCGATTCTCTTCAAGAAAATTTTCTCAAAAAGAAATGAAAACACGATTTCATTGGCGATCGAAAAAATGAAAAGATTTTCCAAAAATTCCAAGAAAAATATACTTTTCGGTGGTATAGCACTGTTGTGTGTTAATGGAACAAATACTGCGTTGGTTGATGATATGAACCGATGAACAGAGTCCAATCGGTTCTTTACGTGTTATTTATTCAACGTTCAAATGAATACTCTTGTTGAGTGACCGATCGCTCACATGCAAGTGTGATCGGTCACTCAATGGTTTTTGATTAGTTTGCATTATTATTCGGTAACATTGCTTACACTGTCATAGTGTAGGTAATTCATTCTACCGTTCATATCACATCATCCCCCGTGATTTAAATTTGCTCCGAAAATTTGAACAATTGAAATTTTAACAAGACTGAGGATGTGTGCTTATTTTTTGTGGCAACTTGTATACAATAATTAAAAATAGGTAATTCAACAATATTCGTTTGGTGTAAATTTGGAGGAAAAAATGTGTCGAATACATATTTTGCTGCTGTTTTGAATGCTTAAAGATGTTGCTTTTTGAAATTACTTAAATTTATTTGCAGCCGAAATGCTGACACTCGTATTCACATTCTTTTGCCGAGAACATTTGATATGTGCTCGAAGGCCCTTTATTTTTTCAGCTCATGAGTTTCGTGGTTGGTATCGTCTTCACATTACTATACGTGGATCAAAGCAAAGATTGATTACAATCTGCTTTTCGGCATAAACTGCTTCTTCACCGAATTTATGTTGAATTTTATTTCCTGCCACTTTGCTGATCGTTTTGAAGAGGTTTTGATGGAAATCAAAGACGTGACATACAATTTGCTTTGATATAAAATTGCTTACAAGGAACGTGGATTTTTACCCTGGATCATTCGCGCGGGGGTATCATTACACTAACAACAACATCATTTGCAAAATGAAATTCGTCCATGACCTGCTGACACGAGCTCACTTTACAAACGCACTTGTTCATCTTGCCGGTTTTACAGCTACTGTCAAATCGACTTCTGTTCCAGTGTAATTTTCTGTTCGAACGCAAGCGTTTTCTCAGTATGGTCCGCAAAATTAAAAAAAAAAGAATTCTGCCACGAACCTGTTTCTATTTAGAATCTAACATTTTGTGTTTTTTTTAATTATGGAAACTTCAAAATATCATATAAAACCGTAATTTTTTCTCATACAACTCAATTGAAAATGGAAGAGAAACAATTTTTTTAAAATACGAGTTTAATCTACCGAAAGAAAGCAATTTTTTGTCTTGTGTGCCAGCGGAATATTTGCAAAATTTCATTTGGCAGAATCGAAACAATTTTATTTATTTAAAATTCAAATAATAATTATTATTTCACCACACAACACAATGACGACTATGTTTGACACTGCATTGAATACACTCATCAATGTAGTTCCCGTCAAAATGTGTGACGTTGTTGGTTTGACGTTTAATGATCGAGACTATCGCGGAGATCATTCGACGCGCACAAAAACAAATGCCTCTCTGGATACCCAATTATTGATTGCTCGTTGGCCACTTTAATGAACCTATTTCGTGCAGCTGGGTCTTACTACCTCATCATTCGTCAGATGACGAAATAGAATGATACTCTGATTCAGAATAACTCTGAGAATAACTGTGTAGGGTTTTGAAAATCAGAAGTAATGGACAAACAATTTTTGAAAACGTTCGCGAATTAATTTAACATTTTTTGTATTTTTTTGTATTTTTTTTTGTATTTTTTTTTTGTATCATAGTAGGAAATAAATTAACTAATCATCAACGGAATTCTTGAATTTTCCATCAAACTTGGCATAATTTTGATTTTTCTGATGTTTTTACCGTAGCGCGACTTTATTGGTCTCTCTAAAAAAACAGCCCACCCTTTTGGGGATCTATAGTTTTCTATGCAGAAAGTTGGCATTACTGCATCAGAATAAATACTGCATGAGGGCGCTGTGTACATGCGCATCCCAATATGTAAATAAAAAATTCTTCTTTATTTCATATTTTTTCGTGTTCACACCGACATGTTTATATTTGCATTAATGATAAAATAATAGAAAAGATTTAAAAAGATGAAATCGAACAAATTCGGCCATAAATTCTCCATTCATTTTGTATGAGGGAAGCTATGACCGGTCACCCAAATGTCTAGTGATATAAAAATCGCTAATGTTTGGTTTTTAATATGATTTCGCAATATTTCACAATTTCACAATTTCACAATATGTTGTAATCTTGTGAAATCATATGACAACAACAAAACGTTTCCATAATTATAACAGCGATGACATTAACCACAGACATTTTTATGAGTTTTATAGAGAAAAAATATGAGCTGAATTAAATTTTAAATTTTGCAATCATTCATGAATGCAGTGTACAATCAAAATATTTTAAAATATGAATCTAACTGCATGCCTCCAAAATAATGTTCAAAAAAACTACGATTAAGAAAACAAACAGAATATTTCAAAAAAATTATTTTCTTTCATGTTGGCAATGCGCGTCAATGTCGCATCCCAAGTAACGAAACATATCAAATTACTATGTATTATATGTGTTGCCATTGGTTCGCATGTATTACTTGGGTTTCAATAATAAAATGTCCAAAAGGGGGCGCGTGTGTGTTTAGTTTTCATGCAAATTCCCATATAGTGTCGCGCTTCGGTTTTTACATGTTGGGACACATACGTCATAGGCAATTGGAAAAACATTTTATGGCGAGGGTGGGTTGTTAGTCAAAAATGCGAACTCGGCCTACTTCTCCCCAGTGCACCAGTCATAGGGCACTAACAACGACCAAAAATATATGTATTTTATCAAGCTTATCAAGCTCTTTCCAAGTTTATGCACTTTTGTTTAAGCTCTACTATCGAAATTTACAGTGAAATTAGTTGTAATACCGACGTTAGATGGCATTCTCATCAAAAGCTTGGCCTTTTGTCACTAGTATGGTTTGTATTGCCTCCAAATCGATGGATGCATGCGATACGATAATAAAATTCTGTACTTGTGGTGCACTTTGTTACCTTTTTGCTACCGAACTGAATTTAATATGAAAAAGAACAAAACAAATCAATTTCCTTTGTGTAGATTTCATTCACACGTTTGATCACAATTCGGTTTTTGGGTTTTGAATCATGTTTGTTGTGAATGTTTGCGTTCGATGTGTGTGTGTGTGTGTGTGTGGTGGAAGCGTGACGATTGATTTGGTTGAGTGAAATAAAATGTTGGTGAAAATATGCGAATGTTCGTTTAACGCGAATAGCGAATCGGTCTATGAGAACTTCTCAAAGTTGCAATTCAACTTGAATGTGCCATCAATTCGAACTCACGTTTGGCCGAACACTTAAATCAGCCGTCTAAACTTTAGAGCTGGCCACACTGTCAAAACTTTTCAACATTTTCGTGTTGGTATTTCTGGTAATACACGGAATTCATGGTAATCCGTGAATTTCATAGTATATTGCCGGATCTCCGTTAGAATACATACACACACAGCACGTCTGCGTTGACAGTTCAATTTTGACGGAGATCCGGTAATATAGTATGAAATTCACGGATTACCGTGAATTCCGTATATTACCAGAAATACCAACACAAAAATATTGAAAAGTTTTGACAGTGCAATTCGAAGAGATTTCCTAAATAAAATGTGCACAACTTGTGCTGATACAAATGGAAACTTTCCGTGTATCGAGTATCAATGCGAACTCAGATTAAATTACGCACAACTTGTGCTGCTAATTCAATAAAGAACTGTCCTGTGCTGAGACTCATGAAGAACTAATTTCATTTTTTCTCTCTCTTTGAACTGTCGCCGCATCACAGTACACTTACCTTTGTATTAGCGTCTTAGCGCGAATATTAATCACACAAACACACAACGAAATGTCAGTCAAGTCGCAGAACGCATTTGAAACGAGAGCAAATGTGAGTGCGTTCAGCGTTCGGCGATTTGATTGAACAATGCATGTACAAACTAAATGAGCAAATTGAAAATCCATGAAACAAATATAAAATTAAAATTAACAAAAGAAAAAACTTAAAACTAATGCAAAAGTCCACGACAGTAGTCATACATTTATTTTTGTTTTAGTTCTATTCAAAAAAAGGAATGTTTTTCGTCTGAAGAATTTGAAAAATCGTCTAAAAGACGTAGATAACTTTTTTAGTGAAAATCTCTACCATTACTAAAACACGTTTTATAGCAGTTTATACCAGTTTTATTCCCATATTAAAATTTAAATTCTCCTGTAACCAAATAAATGGTCGAAAACATCAAAAGTCGGATGACTGTTTTGAATTCTGTATTTTATCTACAATTTTTTGGAATCATTCTTCATCCGAAACAAGTGAATTGGGGAAAATTATCAAGATTTGAACTTTTTCATTTTTTTTTTTCATAGCCGATAACGCGAAAAAATTGTTCCTAACTAAAAAAAACTAATAACCCTTTATTAATCTACATAAAATCTACAATTCAAAACGCCCAATCCAAAGTCATTTCGGCAGATCTTCCAAGATTTAAATTAATTTAGTTAAATGTCAATTCCTTGTAGTGAAAAAAAATATCACAACAAAACTGTTTTTCAGATCCCAAAAAAGTTACTTTGAATCAGAGTATCATTCTATTTCGCCATCTGACTAAAGAGAAGGTAAAAAGATCCAGCTGAACGGAATAACTTCATCAAAGTGGCCAACGAGCAATCGATAATGGCGAACCCAGAGAATCGCATTGGCTTCTGAGCACGTCGGATGATCCAGGGTAGAAACTCACGTTCCTTGTAAGCAATTTTATACCAAAGCAAGTTGTAAATCACGTCTTTGATTTCCATCAAATCCTCTTCAAGACGATCAGCAAAGTAGCAGGCAATGAAATTCAAGACAAATTGAGTCAAGAAGCAGTTTATGGCCAAAACCATGTTGTAATCGATTTGATCCTTGCTTTGATCCATGTATAGTAATGTAAATGCGAGATAGACCACGAAATTCATGAGCTGAAAGAACAACGGTTTTTCGAGCACACATCTAATGTTCTCGGCAATTCTGAGCAAAAGTTTATTTAGTAAAATATTTGCTACAACAACACAATTTTTGATGAATAATTTGGATGATTTCTCTGTTCAAACAGTATTACTTACCGTAGCATATCCACGTGCAATCTAACGGCATCTATGAAAGAGTTTCGAATATAAGGATCACTCTTTCGAAAGATGTTTTCCCCGTAATTTGCTTGGACATGGTCGGCTACACCTTTCATAATGGTTTTAAAATCGAAAACACACGCCTTCAGGTAGGTACAAAAGCCAATTTGCATAGCAGGCATTAGTGCATAAATTGCAAAATAAGCGAAAGCAGTGATACAGTGTAGCAGTACTGTGGCGTAAAAACCCGAAAATGTTTGTATATTGAAGAAAGATCTGAAAAAATTGATTCAATTTTAGGAAGCAAAATTCATATTCATCAAATGTTATCAGAATTTGTCAACTCCTTCTCAATGAAGCAGTGGACTTGTCGGCACACTCATGGATTTAGCATTTCACTTGCTTTGGCGAATCGTGAGTTGCCCAAGGCATCATATATGCAGTGCACTTGATATTTAACGCGAAAACCTATATTCGGTACATCGAAGTCGGCCGAGGTATGATTTCGTTTGCGCGTAAGCAATTCACTTGCGATATATAGTATATAGGGATTCACGTTATATCGCAAGTGAATTGCTTACGTGACGCGCAAACGAAATCATACCTCGGCCGACTTCGATGTACCGAATATAGGTTTTCACGTTAAATATCGAGTGCACTGCATATATGATGCTTCGGCAACTCACGAATCGCCAAAGCAAGTGAAATGCTAAATCCACGAGTGTGCCGACAAGTCTGCTGCTTCATTGAGTTCTGTTGGAATTATAAACAACTAGCCATCCAGTATTCTTCTGTGCATTTAGTTCTATCACTTTCAGGCGCCTCGGCGCGCTTCGCATGCCTCGACCTGGGGATAAATTTGTTTGTAATAGATGTGGCATCCGACTTGGATCTATTTTTTACTTTTAAGGGGCTTTGTCATGCTCTGCTCAAATTGAAAAATTACTCAGAATTAAAATTCATAATTGTGACAAATATCCCAAACATTTATATTTCAAAATGTTTCTAAAAGTGAAATTTATTGCATTTGACAAATGTCACAATCCTAAAAAATGTTCCGAAAATTCCCAAAAACCATGAAATTGACAGATACTCAATGAAGCAGCGGACTGGTCGGCACACTCGTGGATTTAGCATTTCACTTGCTTTGGCGATTCGTGAGTTGCTGAAGCATCATATATGCAGTGCACTCGATATTTAACTTGAAAACCTATATTCGATACATCGAAGTTGGCCGAGGTATGATTTCGTTTGCGCGTAGCGCGTAGGCAATTCACTTGCGATATAACGTGAATCCCTATTTACTATATATCGCAAGTGAATTGCTTACGCGCTACGCGCAAACGAAATCATACCTCGGCCAACTTCGATGTATCGAATATAGGTTTTCACGTTAAATATCGAGTGCACTGCATATATGATGCTTCGGCAACTCACGAATCGCCAAAGCAAGTGAAATGCTGAATCCACGAGTATGCCGACAAGTCCGCTGCTTCATTGAGTATGACAAGGTGGACGCCATATTTGTATACGGTGAAATGAAGACGCCCTAATTTTTTCATACAATCGTCAGTGATACTTGAAATGTATGTTGAAGTGATTTTTGTGATGATGTTTGTATAGTAAAATAATAGAAAATGTGAGCTCGAACCTTTTCAAGTCCAAAATCAGTTGAAAATTGAATTTGGTGTTTCGAAAAACATATTCGAATATTTTCGAAAATGAGTTCGAGTCTTTTTCAAGCTCAGAATCACTTGAAAAATGAAATTGGTGTTCTGAAAAACATGTTCGAACATTTTCGAAAATCAACTTCGAAAATGTTCGGAAATCAAATTTCGTGTTTCGACAATTAAGTTCGGCTATTTACAAAAATAAATTTCCTTTCAAAACCAGTTATTTTAGTTTATTTTCGAAAATGAAAATTCGAACTCGTTATCGAAAATCAATTAGCCTAAAACCTCCGCGGGCTCAAGACCTTTCCAACGATATCCTGATCTTTTGGATCGGTTGGGTGGTTCAGAAGATTACCCGGAACATACATACATACAAACATTCAGCTTTATATAGATAGATAAAATTATAAAGTTTGCACGTTTTACGTCCGCGTTTGTGCTTCCAAGATAGCTTCAGCTTAGGTTAAGAAACGCTTTTGAAAGCATCTGGATTTTAACTATGTCGCCTAAATGTATTTATTTATTTATTTATTTTATTGATCTAGCTGAGACCTTTTTACAATAATAATTGCCTATCTTTAATTGCCTTCACATATTTGTTTCTTTCTTTATAATTTACATATTGCAATTTACTTTCATTAAAATATCTAACTGCCGACCAAAAGGACTGATTTCTTAAGTATCCACTTGTTGGTAATTTCAATAATTCTGAATTTCGTGTTGTTGTTTCTATTGTTGCTCCACAGTAATTTCGATTTTAGGAAATTTGACTCTAAATTGTCATGCAATAAATCATATATGAACACACAACAGGCATAAATATATCTATTGTGAATTGAATCAATATTTAAATCAGAGCAACGGTCATCATAGGAACGAATTATGTAATTATTTTTTGCATTGGGATATTCTTTAAGTGCCATCATAGTAAATCTTTTCAGAACCCCCTCAATAAAGTCTCTGTCAGTGGATACCAAATAGCGATGCGAAACAATAATTTACTTCTTATGAATGAATTGAACAAAACAACTAGTGTATCAATGTCAAATCTTCTACCAGCTGTGCGTTTTATGAAACCCATTGTGGAATTACATGTGGCAACTAACGACTCAATGTGTTTTTTAAATGTTAGTCGTTCATCAATTCTTATGCCCAACTCACGAAAGTCATGAACTCTATTCAATAATACGTCATTCATTGTATATTTTCGGATAAATTCCACCTCAATTCTGCTCATAGTGAGATCAGCACATTTCAAAATATTTAGCTCCAATTTATTGCCTGATTTTTTGCTGCTTAGCCCGTGTGGCGGCTGTTGAACGTCAAAGTCATTTGAGGCGACGCGAGCGCCCTCCAATTTCAAAGGGCACATCAATGTAATTTAACATTTCAAATCTTAACTAAACAGTGCGCCAATTCAAAATATAAGAAAATATAGTGTCAACAGCCGCGCCATGGCTTAGCCACGGATCAATTTCATTGAAATCAAGTTGCATTGAAGCTGTTGACTTTAACTGAAACCCCAATGAAATTGTCGATTATTTATACTGCATTTTTATTTGCTGAAAAACATCTGAATTTGTTTTTTCGCGCCAATTTCCATTTTTGAAAAGTATACATTTAGGCGACATAGTTAAAATCCAGATGCTTTAGAAGCGTTTCTTAACCTTAGCTTAACCTATCTTGGAAGCACAAACGCGGACGTAAAACGCGCAAACTTAAAAATTTTATTATTGTTTATACTTCCAACACCTTCCAAATGATGAACTTACTTGGTCGGAAATGGTACCATCCAATCTTCAGGAAGTGGAAATCCGAACAGCAAGTAAGCTACGGGCAACAGGCCAGTTGTTACACATAGGGCCATCGTAACAAATATCATAAACCAGCAAATCATTTTGATTAGCTTCATGTTGATCAGTTCATTCTTCTTGTAGTTTTCATACGCTTGCAATGACTTAGCACATCCTGCCAATGACAGACAAGATTTTGTAGAAATGAAATTGATATTAAATGAAATTTCTGAATAAATTAACATTTGTTTTTTGTGAAAAAAATTATTCTTCAAATTTGGGACCGAATTCAAAATTACAAAAAAAAACTGTTGGAAACTTACGTTGTTGCACAAGTTCTTGTATCAAATCCGTTGATTCAACAATAATCGATTTTGACTGCATTATTAGAGTGTAAATGAACAAAATTTGTACATTTCCAAAGAAAATGCACATTGAGCCCGTAATCAAGTTAAATTCCCAATTAAATGAAATGAACAGCCAGATGGTAGTAAATAGGGCCAAAATAAGTGATGCGAAAAACGGACGAAATAGAAGCGGCGCTGAAATTCGAATATTCCAAAAAATCCAGTCGGCTGGATAAATTTCAACAAATTTCAAAATAAATTTCAATCCTGCGAGCACTTCGTAAGTACGATCCATTCTAAAATTGTTACTGTTTATATTTTTCCAATTTCTTAGCAATCACTATGGATCTTGGACGTTCAAATCGTTCTGAAATACCTTGCACAGGAGGTATTGTATTTATATCAAACATTTCAAGGATGATTGGGGCCAAGAAGGAATTAGTTGTTGTTGTCCTCATCAATGAAAACCTGAATGATTCAAGCATTTTGCATTTTTAATAAGGTGATTTCATTCGCTGTGGGTATTTTGTCCGAACACTTGCCATGCCATGAAATTGGCTTGAACAATTTATCAAATGTTTTTTTTTCAAATGTTCCGCAATTTCCGCCTTTGAAAACCGAAAACAATGACAAAAACTCTAGACTGAGTTTGAATATTAATATTGGCAACATCAAACAGATCTACTGCATGTTTTGATCACTGTTCCAATTGAAATTGTATTGAAAAGACGACCTTTCCGTTTCTTCTTCACACATTTAATTTGGTTCAACAGACATCGAATTTCCAATAATTGAGCAATTATCATGAACCACTTTGGTTTCCATTTTCGTTTTGAATATCAAAAACAATTTTGGTATTTTCATTAAAAGCAAATGGTGCAAATGCGAAAAAAAATGATTTCATGCCACAATACTATTGGTGCAGACGATAACAATAATAATAATTGTTAATTGAAACTGTCACCAGGTAGCAATGAAGGCGGAAAACTAAAAAGAAGTGGCCAAAAACCTTTCATCAAATATCCGTAAACTATTTGATAGCCATTAAAAATTCTCTTTTGGATTTTACAATTGTAGCATAAGTATCTGTCATCACTGACACTGACAGCTATTGTTCATTAGTATTAAGAATCGTACAATAAATCAGTCGTTTACCAGCACTCATACTGTTCACTCATTCACTGCATTACTACATGGCGCTCGCTCACAATGAACCAATAAAATCAAAAAAAATCCATTTAATCGCCGATCGAAAAATAAATAAAATTGCATAAAATTAAGTTAAATTGATAAAAGAGTAAAAAAGTAATGGACATTTGGAAATTATGATTGATTTTGCAAGTTTTTGTCGCAACGTTAAATTCACGCATAAATGAGAACACGTTCTGGTGCATCATACGCCGCAAGTTGGTCAAAACAAAAGAAACGAGAGAAAAGAAACGAAAAATTAGGGAAAGAACGGGCACCAAAACGGTTGATGAGTCTGCGGGATATAAGGCAACTACAACGAGCCAATGCATCAAACCGAGCACTGAATGAAGCAGCGCAATATCAATTGCCAGACTCTGAAGAAGATAGCGACATCGAACAAGTGACTGAAAACCGGACATCAACAAGCAAGATGAGTGAGCATTTGACAAAAGTTGCAAAATTGAAATTTGAAGGCAATTTGAGTGAAAACTGGAATCGATTCAAACGAAACTTCGACATTTTTTTGATTGCGGGTGAGTTGACTGAAAAAAAATGACAAAGTTAAAATCAACCTCCTGCTCAATGCTGTCGGAGAAGAGGCCGTGAGAAATTTCGATTCATTTAACATGACAGCAGTCAAAAGAGAGTCATACACAGAAGTGGTGAAGGCATTTGACGATTTTTGCACCCCAAAAAAGAACACAGTCTACGAGCGATACAGGTTCTACCAAAGAAAGCAAAATGATGGTGAACCATTCGATACGTTTTTGATTCACATTAGGCAGCTCGTGAGCACTTGTGAATTCGGCGACAAAGAAAACGAAATGCTCAGAGACCAAATTGTCATGGGAGTGAACGACCAACGACTACAGCGAAAATTACTAGAAATTTCCGACCTCGACTACACCAAAGCAGTGGATAAGTGCCGCACGCACGAAGCGACAAGCGAGCAAATGACGAGCATGAATAAAACAGTCTCTGTGAATGCATTCGAAGAAAGCAGCCACGTGGCCGGTAAGAGACACACACAAAACCGCAAGCAGCACAAATCCAACAACAACAACACTAAGCAGTACAAAAGTGGCAACAACAGCGGCAGCAGCAAAGCAAATCGAAGCGACTGTGCGAATGAAGGAAGAGGACAGCAACAACAACAAACGTACAACACAAACCGTAATGGTAACACAAGCAACGTTGACAGGTCTGATAAAATGATTGTAAATTGTAAATATTGCGCATTAACACACAAGATTAGACAGTGTCCAGCCTACGGTAAAAATTGTACAGCATGTTCACGTAAAAATCATTACAGTTCTGTTTGTAGATCTAAAAATGTTTCGGCCGTCTCAGCATACGAATCAAATTGTGAAATTAGTGATAATGAAGAATTTTTAATTTCATCAATTGAAAAGGTTTACGCCATTGAAGATGATGACGATGAAGTGAGCTATCCGTGGATTGAGAAGATTTGGATTGGAGGACAATTGGTTGCATTTAAAATTGACACCGGTGCCCAAGTCAATGTGATTCCACTGAGTGTGTTCCTTCAGTTGAGAACGGAGATCGAATTGCATCGAACGAATGTCAAATTACGAGCCTTCAGCGGGGAAAAATTGAAACCAGTCGGTATGTGTTCTCTGCTTGGCAAATTTAACAAAAAGTCATGTGATATGAAAACAGCTGTTGTTGATATTGACATAATGCCTATTCTCGGTTTGAAATCATGCATTCAGTTTGGTTTAGTCTCGCCAACAGTTGAATCGCGCACATTCACAAATACCGCGTATCAAAGTAAAAAATTATGACTAGGTCAAGTTAGCCTTGACAAAGAGTCTGTGTTGAAAAGTTATCCTGATTTGTTTAAAGGCCTCGGATGTTTCAATAGCGAATACAAAATCAGCGTTGACAAAAATGCAACACCAATCGCTCACGCACCGCGTAGAGTACCATTGGCAATTAGACACAGATTAAAAATGAAATTAGATGAATTAGTTGCGAATAAAATAATCGAAAAGGCTACCGCTAGGGGGATTTCACTCTATGCGAATACTGCTATTCGTACGAATGCGCGAATACTTTGCCATGCATTTGAATATAAACACTCGCAAATACTGATATTCGTGCCGAATATTCGCATTCGTACGAATAACCATTCAATGTATCTATACGGCGCATTAGCAAATACGTCTGGATGTTGCTGCGCGAATGCGAATGCACTTGACAGATCTATATTGATTTGTTGTGTTAATCGTTGCAACTAAAATGATTGCTTATCATCCAGTTGCCACAGTTTATCAAGAATTGTAATCAAACGGAAACAAATTTGGAAAAAATCGGACACCTGCGACCGCAAATGCTTGTATTTAACGTAGCTAATGCGCTTTCTGTATCAAATCCAGAATGTGTGAGAATTAATTGTAAAATTTCTGGTAGAGGTTCACCTAATGCACGTTGTAATTTTTCAAACACGTCTGACATCTTTACACATGTTTGACTGTGTCTGACACTTCATCGCAACTGAGCGCATTCGCGACGAATACATGTACGAGTGTTTCAATACGTTTCATATGCGGAGTCGCGCGAATGCTCGCGCGGCAGTACGAATACATGGTGCGAATGCAAATACTTATACTGTTTTTTGCGAATGCAGGATTCGTGCACGAATGATCATGTATTCGAATGCGAGTGAAATGCCCCTAGGGCTACCGGTTATTGTGAATGGGTGAATCATTTAGTCACCGTTGAGAAAAAAGACGCTGAAAAATCACTGCGATTATGCATCGATCCAGAGATGACTAAGCGCACGCTCAGTAGCGTATTCAGCAACTCAACTGAGAGTCGTTTTCTGCTCTGTGCGTTTACACTCACTTCGTTATGAGTTTATGTGCGCACTCTGACTTTGTTGTTAAGAAATGTGTGCGCACTCTAACTCTGTTGCCTATTATGGTTTATACACACATATAAAGAGTTGAGTGTGTATTGTCTTATTCTTTTCTTTGTGTTTCTTTCTTTGTATATCCTCTCTATTGTTTCTTCGTTGTGTACGAGTGCGGTGTAGCGCACTCCGTTGGTGCGCTTATACTCTCTTCATGGAGTGGGTTTGTTTGTGCTGCAGCGCAATATCGCACTGAGCATGTTTTAAGCACGCAAACTCAGTGTCCGTGCGGCCGTTGCTCGGTCACTCGGTGCGCTTCAGTCATCTCTGCATCGATCCAGGTGAATTAAATAAAAGTATTTTCAATGAACACGCATTTATTCCAACTTTTGAAGATGTGTCATCACAATTAAATGGCATGAAATATTTCACAGTATTAGACCTGAAAGATGGTTACTGGCACGTTAAATTAGATGAAGAATCGAAAAAACTTTGCACTTTCGCAACTCTCTATGGAAATTACAGATTCTTAAGATTGCTATTTGGGATAAAAACCGCTCCTGGCGTGTTTCAACAATTGAATTTTGAGAACTTTGGAGACATTGAAAATGTAATGATTTATTTTGATGATATTTTAATAGTGGGTCGCACACGAAAAGAGCACGATGAAGTATTGAAAAAGGTTTTGGACCGCGCAAGAGAAAAAACATCACCGACTCAGTGATGTCATCAATACAAATCAATTGTTTTAATTTGCGTTGGTATTGGTTTTCTTCACTGAGTCAGTGTCAACGTGTTATGAATATTTGCTGTTGTGCGAACAGCACAGATTCTCTCACTTTCTCCGATGCGTTGCAATTTCGCAATGTTTGTTTGTTGTCGCATTTCTTCTGTGTTATTTTCCATGCGCTACGGTTTCAGTGATGTTGTCATTTCACTCTTATACATTGATCCGTATGTTGTTCGTTTCTGCTAATGCCGTACAATAAGCGGAGCTCGACTACGTACTGATACTTATGAACTCCTGATACTCTTCGTCGAAAGAACTTAATATTTTCAACCATTAATGCAAACATACTCTACTTTTTCGAAAACCAATGTGTTAAATTGAAGTATTGGGAGCCGCCAAATGTACAAATGATTAGTTCTATTGATTATGTTTGCCTAATACTTAAATTCATGTAAATTAATAATATTCACCTATTTGGACAAACACAGTGGTATTACTGAGTAATAACACCGGTAATAACGTTGTACCTTCAGTCTTATCCAAAGAAATCAAAATTGTATTTACTTCCTATGTATTTCAAATGTAAAAAATCCGAACGGTCGAACATAGCATATTATCCGAACGAACGAACGAACAACACTTTTTTTTCTTAATCAACGAACGAACGAACGAACAAAATTTTTTTTTTTCTATTTCACGAACGAACGAACGAACAAAATAATTTTTTTTCAATTGTCCGAACGAACGAACGAACAAAACAGATTTTTTTTATGTTGACGAACGAACGAACGGACGTTCGGAGCCAACACTACTCATCATGTAAACACAGAATTATTAAGGCTATTCGCTACATTTGGTTACCCACATATAATAATTGCAGATAATATGCCAATGGGTTCTTATGAAACCAAACAATTCGCCAAAAAGCATGATATTGAAATCATTACAAACAGCCCTAATTTCCCACAGTCAAACGGAATGGCTGAAAGAGCGATCGGTATTTGTAAAAATATTTTAAGGAAGTCAGAGAATGAAGAAGATATTCTCAGAGCATTGCTCGCATACCGCACCACACCAACCAAAAACATGTCATATTCGCCAGCTCAGCTAATTCAAAATCGAAATTTGAGAACTGAATTGCCAATGCACATCAATAAATTTCGACCCGAATATGTATTGACGTCGAAAAACAACAACAAGCAAAGCAAAAGATCTGTAAATCATATTACGACAAATGTGCCAAGCCGAGAAACCTCGACTTAAAAAATGAACAAAGCGTTTTATTCAGAAACAACGACAAATGGCAACACGGGAACGTTGTTGATAAACACGATACATCACGGTCATATGTTGTTCGATCTAACGGTCGAGACCATCGTCGGAACACACGGCACATTCGAATATTTAATGAAAACCCGAACCAAGACAAAACAAATCAAACACCGATAGCCCACGTTCATCGAAAATGCACACGGAGTCTCAAGCAAAAATTCACACTGAATCGACGTTGCGTTTATACATATCTGACACTGTTCTCACACGGTTTTGAACGTCAAACCGTGTGGCTATAGTATAGTGTGAAGTCATTTGACACCATTTTTGATGTCAAATAACCGTGTGGATGCAGTTTATGTTTTTGTATTGGAAAGTGTGGAAGTCCGCCACACTGTTTTACATTTGAAACCATGTCGCCGAAGTATATGACCGTTGCATTATCATTGCGAATTTTGAAACCAGTTTTAGTGTCGACTCTTGATACCCGAACCAACATACACTGCATCCACACGGTTATTTAAAATCAAAAATGATGTCAAACGGCTTCACACTCTATTATACTATAGCCACACGGTTTGACGTTCAAAACCGTGTGAGAACAGTGTCAGATATGCGTTAACGCAACGTTAATTCAATGTGAATTTTTGCTTGGGAGTGGCCGAACTTATTAATTGGTGTTATTTATTGAAATCTTGTTTTTTGAAGTAAAATTTTCATTCAATTTTTGTCATTTAGCTTAGATTATTTCTCTTGAATATTGTTTCCTGCCTTCTTTGAATTGAGATTAAGAATACATTTAGTAAATGAAAATAAATAACGAATATATTTTTGGAAAAAAGGGAGGCAAAGGACACAGTTAGAAAAAGGGAGATGTAGCATAAGTATCTGTCATCACTGACACTGACAGCTATTGTTCATTAGTATTAAGAATCGTACAATAAATCAGTCGTTTAATACTCATACTGTTCACTCATTCACTGCATTACTACAACAATGGTCGAAAATAAACAAATTCACAAGCAAGCTTCGAGGAGTTGAACGTAAAATGAGTCACACCCTAAAAAGAATATACTCTCTAGCTATGTACGGATCCGCACAAAGGAGTACACGGTACATACATTTCTAGAAAGTTGTGGATATTGTGAATATTCACATGGACTCTTCTGCGGATATTTTGTAGATGTTGTGAATTTTATGCGAATTTGTTTGAATATTACCATGGATGAGATTGAGAGTAGTGTATGTTTTTTTGACCAGAATTTGACTCAGGCACCAGATATATACATTGGCATAGAAAAAATATCCGCATATTTTTTGCTTTGTGTCTTTTCCGAGCGATCAATTGTATTTTGGAAGGTGGTATCCAAACGTTCAAACAATAAAAAAGAGACAAATCTATATATCTATGGGTGAGATCGAGAGTGGAGTAAGTATTTTTTGTCGACTTATTTTGAGAAAAAGAGGAGTATGTTTTCTGATGATTCTGTTGGCATTAAAGGAGAGTATGTTCTAGTACCGTCTAGCCTCCGCGGTCTTCACGGTTTTCGCGCAACTGATAAGAGATAACAACATGGTGTCTTGGGCAAAGTTGTAGTACTCGAGGTCCTCTATAACTTGACTGAAGACAGTTATCTCTTATCAGTTGCGCGCAAATCGCGCACATGAAAAAGCAAATTTTATATAGAACTTTTTTTTTCTTATCATTTTTCGCGTTTTTCGCGGAATTGATAAGAGATAAGAGATAACTGTTTTCAGCAATGTTATAGAAGATCTCGAGTACTACAACTTTGCCGAAGACACCATGTTGTTATCTCTTATCAGTTCCGCGGAAACCGTGAAAAACCGCGAGGATCCACCAAAAATGAACATACTCCCCTTTTAACCATTTTTAAGTCGGAAGAAACTTACTCTTCTCTTTCACAACCAAATCAGTGTAACATACACCACTCTCGATCTCACCTATAGATATAACGTTTGGATACCACCTTCCAAAATACAATTGATCGCTCGGAAAAGACACAAAGCAAAAAATATACGGATATTTTTTCTATGCCAATGCATATATCTGGCGCCTGAGTCAAACTCTGTTTTTGACAACTTGTGTTTTGATATAGTAAAGAATGTTTCATTCGAGGTTTTTAGAGTTGTTCGTTTTAATTTCAAGAAATAATTAATTTAAATGGCTGAACAGCTCACCAAATGGTATGCAGCGGATATATGTCAGCATATCGACGACGCAAGTCACTATAAAAATGACGTGCGTTGCTGTGCACAGCCGCATTGAATACAAACATAAACTGTGCGCAGCAACGCACATCACTTTTATAGTGACTTCCGTCGTTGATATGCTGACATATATCCGCTGCATACGATATTCTGAGCTGCTCAGCCATCCAAAAACGTATGTTTGAATTTTTCCGCCCAAATGACCTGAATTTTATTTAAATCATAAAAAATTACAAATATTCCTTTAAAAACACCTAACAAACAGATCTTAAAACAACTAATCGAAAGAAAAACGACAGATTACATCGAAATAAATGTGAAAAAGAAATTCGCATGCCTTTTATATGAAAAGACAGCGAAAAAAAAAATCGGTTCATTCAATAAAAATGTTTGTCGTTTGTTGTACACGTTGTAGCCGTATATTTATTTTCCATTGTCATCGCTCAAACAAAAAGTGTTTTTCTTTTTCGCTAATTAAAACAAAGACTTACACCGACTCTATATACTATTGAGACCGGTGTAAATTTCCTTGTGGAAGTGTTGCTGAAAAGGACTTGTTATGATGTGCAAATGAAAAAATGCAACAGCAACAACAGTAAACGAAGAAAAAAGCGCTAAAAGTTTGTGGATAAAAGTAAAACTGCAACGTTTTCAGTTCTGTTGTAAGCGCTGTGTGAATTCCCTTTCTCTCTGTGTGAGTTTGTGGGCGAGATAGAGAGAGAGAGAGAGATTGTGTGAGTAGACTATTTTGCCTTTGAATGATGGTAATGTTTTGCATAATTTATGCTCTTAATGACTAGATGTAGGTCAATCGAGTGTTGAAACATGGTACATTACTTTGGTGTTTGCATCGGAATTTCTGCTGTTTGTAAAGTGAATGCAGATTTGTAACGTGAACGAGCGCACGAGAGAGTGGCGGGATGGATAGACTTCATGTAGCCACTTCATCGGATTCAAGTGCAAGGAAAATTCTAATGGATTTAACATGGGTGTGAGTGGTGGTGATGGCGAAAAAACGTGAAAAAAATTGGAAACAGTGTACATTTTAATATAATTTTTAAACGGATTAAAGGCTTTCATTTATGAGACGGTGTGTAGCGGTGTTACAGCGAACATGGTTCGTCAATTTCAAGCATCTGCATTGATAGGCCGGTGAATGGCTGGAATTTTACGTTCAGAGCACATTGCCGCTTCAGTTTTTCCCCCTTTCTGTTCAGAGTCGGGAGTGTTTCGGTAAATGAGAGTGCATTTTTTTGTCCTCTCTGGAGAGCATTGTTTATGCTTCTTTCATTTTGATTGTGAGTGTGTGTGTGGGTTTGTTGGTGTTTTTTTTTACTTACAATTTACTGTTACCATCAAAACCGGGCTTCATTTTTAAACAAAAATATTTTTTGTTCACCTTATAACTAATTAAGATTTATAATAACATAACATTACACGCATGGATGTGTTTTATCCGCATGCACTCCCGCTATTCGGTACTCGACAAAATTGGACGAATGCATAAAAAGCAAAGAACCAACAAAACCAACAACTCTTTCCAAATATATCCATGACACATGACGTTTGTGTTTATGTTGGAATCAAAGCCAGCCAACTCTCGGTTGAAAATTAGCAATGGCTGCAGGTAAAACGGTTTTAAACACGCTTCAACAACGTGATATATCGAAGCAAATCCACACTCACACCGCTAAAGTAAATTAAAATGCTGGCATTTCTCTTTGCTGCTGTTGCGTTTTTTCTCTCGCCTTATTCTCGGTTCGTCTATGTATCATACGATACATTTTTGTCGGTAACAACGGACCAATGGTATTTTTGTCGTTTACCAACGGTATTTTTGTCGTTGAGAACTTATGCATATGTCGACATTTGACACCCCGTTTGCTGTTGGCAAATCTGCGAAAAATTATTTATAGGAAAAACCACTTTTTTAAAAAAAAGGTGTTACCACATTTTACCGGACAGCTAGAAAGTGTCTTTCCTAGCGTTGAACAGTGCTGTTACTGATGCAGTCCGGCTGACCTCAACCGTATAATATTCAGACGTACGATGGAAATTCGGCGAAACTCTTTTTTCCTGGCATTAAAAAAGGAACAGAGCAAGCGGGGCCAACATGTATGGCTTCGTTGACATTCACATGATAAAATTGTGTAACAATTTATGTGCGGATTTTTTCACCGGATAGAAAATGAGGCGAAGCCAGTGAGTGTATGTGTCGGAGAAGGCTAGGATTAAACTGTATATTTATATTTCGTGGTTTTCTAGCCGGTGGTTACAATGTCATTTTTGCTATAGCAACATTTGGTTGTGTTGGGATTCTGCTAAACCGGCAGCGGAGGCGGCAGAGGTGATGCCAGCAGAAAAGAGCAGCCATGACGGTGCGGATAGAATTGGTTTGCTGCACAGAGAAAATGAGCAGCAACAGCACCGGCCAAAAGTTCGAAAGTTGATTGAAAGTGGTTATTTAGAGTAATAAAATAAGCGCAAATTTATTTCCATGAAATAAATATGGGCATGGTTTTGAATGAGGCAAAACTTTCGAATCTCTCTTTTACCTTTTGAAAACATAATTGGTTCATGTCTCACTTTCTCTCTTCCAATTGGTCGGTCTCTTTTTCCATTTTTCCCTCACTTTCTCACTCTCTCGGGCTCATTCATTCTTTTTCACCTAGACAATTTCATGAAATCAAGTAATATCCCATTCCTAGTTGAAGCCTTACATCAGACCATAATTTAATTTTACTAAATCAAGCACCATTTTTATGCTGGCCAATATCATCCCGAACACACAGTCTCTAACCAAAATGCCAACTTATTCTGTATCCAATTTACAGAATTTCAATATTTTTATCATTCAACTGCATCGACTGCGGCTATTACTAACCAAATGGCTTCATTCATCATCACATATACATAATATAATAACTATGAGAAACACAAGAACCGACTCAGCCAACAATTTAATTTGTACAATTTGAAAATACGACTCCTTACTTATGACATCCATCACAAAGTCTCACCAATGTAATTTTTTTATCAAACCAACTTACCCTCGATTTAATTATTTCCTAAGCTTCATATCGGGGAGAACGGATAAGCAAATTTGTTAATATTTGCTGATAACTGTAAAAAAATCAAACATGTGTTTTAAGATTGCTGAGCATCTCAGCATTTCGTAAGGCACGGATATATCCGAGCATATCGACGACGCATACACATATAATAAAGAATATACAGTATGCGTCGTCGATATGCTCGGATATATCCGTGCCTTATGAAATGCTGAGATGCTCAGCAGTCTTAAAACACATGTTTGAAAAAAATTAATTGAAATAACTATTTGCTTGGGACATTTGAATATTGGTGAATTTAATAAGTATGTCGTTTAGTTCGTTGTTACAGTGATGCTAATGCATATTTCAAAATTTGTATGTCGTTATCGACTTATTTACATGAAATTCAGTTCTTGGACATCAATCACCTCAACATAATTCTAAAGGGGAATAAACAATCGCTATGACACACAGCTTTAGTTCTCTTTCAATGTCGTCATATTCGAATGTAATACTTGCTCTAAGCAAGCGATTCAAGAAGCTTCTCTCTCAATGACAATTTGGACCAGGCCGTGACGATCAACGAGGTGGTGTTAACCGAATCACACGAATCTTGTAAAATATTCATAGAAGCGAACCTAGGAGTTTCATGCAAATTAAAATTCATCTAAAATTTCAATATTTCTCTCTTTTCTCTCACATTCTCAGGGATTCGCCAAAATCCCTATTATTTCAAAATATTTTAACATTCACCTTGAAAATTATGTTCTGGTTCAGTTTATAAATAAAAAGAAGCAATATCTATAGTTTACACATAAAATGGTTATATTTCCAGTTATTCAGTAAAATCTTCGGCCTTCGAGTTTGCGTGAAACCCCTTGAAGCGAACAACTTGATTGAGATTCTGATCGAAAATGTTGGAATTTAGTTGTTTTATTTACATTACATTTATTTATCTACTAAAAATGTTAGTATTGCTGTTTTTCAAAGTAGATTTGGATGAGCAAATTTTGTCGTTATCGAAACAGTACAGAAAGTACTTAAGCTTTATTCCAAAAAAAAAGTTTAAAAGCTCAATTTGAACATAGGATTTTCTCAGTTGGCCAATAAATAATTTGCATAAATTCATGAAATTTAACCAAATCTCTCGAATAAAATCAAATTTAGGAACACATTTCACTAGACTACTTGACTATATTACATCGTATGTGTTTTGTATGATTTGGAAAAGCATTGGATTCACCATATTTGAACGTAGAAATCGTTTGTATTCGATTATAGTTCCTGCCACATACGAATCTCTGGGCAGATTTGAGATAATTTCTTGGTTGCTAACATATTCATCGGGGCAGTGGTCTCCGACGATTTTCAAGGACTTCATTTTAGATTCTCCAAATCCAGAAATTATGTCAGAAAAAGAGGCCATAGCACCCATAGTTTTACACACTCTACCATTTCGTCCCATTCTTCCATTTGTCCCCTTCCTTTGTATCCTTTTAGGAAGATTAATCGCACTGTTCCCGGTTAGAATGAATTCATAGTTACCAGATTCACCGCCCATGCCACCTGTGATTGATAAGAAGAACAATTTAATTGACTTTCGAACATCAAAGTAGTTTTATTGACTTTCTTCAACCTACCAGGACCTCCAGTGCCAGTCACACCACAACAATGTCCACTAAACATTTGATTCCCACCAAAAACTAGAAATGGAGTCCAACTCCAATCTATTTTTCTTTCTTCTTTTTCTATTTCTACTACAAGTTCAACGTCTTCGTTGCCGGTTCCGTCTTGTCCGTTTCCACCGTCACCACCAATTAGCTCCACTGTCAATGAACCACCATTTTCCACTTTATTCGCCATACCGAAAAAGTTACCCGAGTTCATTCCCGGGCCGCCTGGCTTCCCTGCCGTTCCATTCGTCATCGGTGGCGTTGTGTGTGACGTTCCATTGAATCCATTCAAATGGAATATGGCCGGCTGTACGATTGTCCATCTGTTCGCTAAAATGTACAGCTCTACATTTTCAAATCCATTTAAATTCAAATCGCTATCAACATAGAACCGGTCGACGACGAACACATTCAATCGCTTCAAAGTCTTTATCGATGGACATTTCGACAATTGGATATCTGAACTTCTCACCAAATTTCCTTCAATCGTCATCACTTCATCAGTGCAGTTGTGATTCGGTGGTGATTTTATGGTAGTCTTTATGATTTGATTGAGATCATTCAATCGCAATGGTGTTGATTCAAACTGCAATGTACTTTTAAGCAGTCTACACAATTCGTTAAAATTGTCAGATGTAGCCAAAAGGCCTTGTAGCCTATTCGGCCTTCCCCAATCCGATAAATCGGCCACATTGTAGGCGTTGACATTTTTTTGCACGTCATAACTCGCCAAGAAACCATAAACTTGTGACAAAAATGAATACCAAGCATATTCCGTCGATAAACAGTTAATTGTGTTCGATGAATTTGCAATCCAATCACGAACTGGCACAATGATTTCTTTTTTTGACACTGATTCCAACGCTGTTAAGTGCAATATATGTTGTTCGATTCGATTTAGGTCATTTGCACTAACTGCCGTTATGTTGAGTACGCGAATCAAATCGGAGAACTGCTTCATTCTTTGTTTCAATGTCCTCATCGTACTCGATGCAATCGACTTTATTCCTAGCTGAAGCAATCGTAATTTATCATGAAATCCTCGCGTTTGTTCCAAACGTCCGTTTATTTCTGTTAATAAACCTGTGTCAATGTTCTTCAGGTCTTCGGTGACATTTTTGATTATCTGTTGCGCCTCGTTCATAAGATCACCTTTTATTTCGGATTCGCGTTCACTGAAGAAGTTGTTGATCTTATCCAAAAACGATCTGTAATCGATCTTCACCGAGTGATTCTCCTCTAATGCTTCACTACTATTCACTGCCGCACCCTTCAAAATGGATTCCAACGTATTCAAATTGTTCTCGTCTCGTTTAATTCGTGTGAGTTCCGCAACATCGATCGATTGCAAACTAGATCCTTCAATAATTCCCCGAAATCGATCAGTTAAATTTCGAAGCGAAACCGACTCACTTCTTCGTGGGTATTGCAGTCGAAATAGTCCCAGTTCAATCCGATCGAACATTTTCCGGAAGTTCGATCGGGCATGTTCCGGAAGATCGAGTTTGCCCTCTGATTCGATTATTTTATCAAAAGCTTCTTGTAGTCGATCAGTGACGTTGCGAAGCTTTGCACAAATGTTATCAACCTGCTGCTCTACCATACTTCTGACATGTGGCTGTGCCTCGACTGATAATGGAAAGCCGAAATCGTCCGGTTGAATGTGCGCATAAGTTGTGTGTTTAAGTATCGAGTCGCGAATAAAATGACGGCCCCTCACAAGTTTTTCCAATTTATCAAATGCACCCACATCATCTGGACGCCAAAATACCGATATTCTCGGATAATCTTCGTTTGGCTTCGTTTTTAACAAAGCATCGATCAATAGAACTTTCTTTTCATTCATTCCGCTTCTCAGTAAAACCTTACGATGATCTTTCATGAATTGGGCCGATGTATTTTTCACACTACTCTCAAATATTTCAAGATATTCTCTTCCTCGCATTTTGAATGACGGCACTTTTGTCACCACTAGCGAAATGCTGTTTTCAAACTTGTCCACTCTCTTGAGCAATTGTACTGTGCGTGAGAGCAGTTGATTGAAGCCACTGCGATTTTTGCCTTCGGTAACTGAATCATAATCGACGACCAGCACTATTTTAACCCTAGATGCACTCTCGATAACACTTCTGATCAAAAATGTGTTCGCAATTTCCATGGTTTCGTTGTGTGTGTCGTGATAACCAGGGCAGTCGTACCATCGACATTCTTCATCGACGACCAACTCCGGTATAAATGTTCGCGATTCCGTTGCCGATGTAATGACGCCGCTTTGCACATCTAATCCATCTTCAATTTCGAAATTGATAGAATTTGGATTGTTTGATTCTTTTGAAATCATTTTACTGAAATCACCGGCCACATAATGAACCAAGGTGGACTTTCCACTGCCCGTATTGCCCACCACTAATATTATGTTCGGATCGTTTGTTAACTTTAATTTACTCTGAACTTGATCAATGAATTCCAACGTGTTCGATGCGAAATCTTTTACACTATCACTCAGAATACCGACCACTCCAACACTGAGAATGAATGAACATATCCAAAACTTGCACATTTCGAATAAGAATTAAGCCGAACGTTATTCCCATTAGACGACCGACTATAAAATGATGCATGCTACAATGCCTATTTATAGTGAATACGGACGTAATACGGAGTGATATGAAAGCATCATGTATGTAGTACACGAACCAAATCAAATCTTTCCTCCAAAATTACAACATATATACATAACCGTCTCCGTGTGGGTCACACCACTTCCTGAATATTCGATATGACGGCTTTGAAAGAGAATTAAGGCTGATAGAAACAGTGAATGAGTCCATAATGTGATAGCGATTGTTTGTTCCACTTCCAAATTGTTTTGAAGCAATTGATTTCCAAGAACCGGAAACTGCTCATATAGAAATTGAGGAATTTACACAGTTCAGTGCTGAATCAGTATGTTGTTTAGTTCTTTGTTACAGTGTGCCAATAAAATGACTAACAGTCACTCAGTTGTATGTAACTGTATGTAGTGATACACAAGTTGATTGAAATCATGCGTTTTGTATGGAGACAATCACGTTTAGTTATTCTTTCAGTCAGTCGACTAATTTGGGACACTATGACTAAGAGTGATTTATGAGTAAAGTTAGCTGCAGTTGCTTATTTTGTTCGAGACAATCACTTTTAGTCAGTCAAAACGTCCCAAATCAATCGACTGACTAGTCAGTCAAGAATTTTCCACACGGGTGCTCATTTTAAAAAATGAAAGTGCTCAATCTTTATTGCAACAAAAGTTTCAAAGCTTCATTTGAACATTGGATATTTTCAGTGAAACTTACCAGAAACACATAAATGATTCACATACAAACGGGCGGTTTAGGCTAATCCCATTTGTATTCTCAACGACACAGTTGTATTTTTCAGAACAGTGCTTATATCATTTTTAATTTGATTTCTGTTATTTTGAACATTAATTCAATCTCATGCGTTAAATGACTAATTTTCTTTTATTCATTAGAAAAAGGTTAGTTCCGGCAGAAATTAAAAAACTATGTTTATTGATTGTCTTAGTCAAAATTTGTATAAGCAGTCTAAAAGTCATCAGAAATAATCGAATTGCCCATTATTTGAATTTGCGTAAGAACATGACCAAAGAGTAAATTTTTTTAGTCAATGAGCTGGGTACGAAGAGTGTCGATCGAAAGAAAAGAGCGAAACATATAAATGCATGCATCGCGCAGCTCATTGACGTCGTTTACAAACGATGGCACAAGCGATACACACACAGACATTGTGCTGACACACGAAGAGTGTTCAAAGAAAGAAGTGAGCGAAACATGTGCATGCACGCTCCGCGCAGCTCATCGTAAGTGTGAAGAGTATAACGAAAAAACAGCGACTCTGTGTGTGCAGAATCGCTATTGTGTATTAATGCGTTTCGTTGAACACAACGCGCGAAAAATATCTGTTATTTTTATACGATATTTTTATCCTATATGAATAAAAATATCCCATAGTAATCTATGCCTGAAATGAAACGTAGATCAACTAAGTACGATCGATTTCGATAATAGTTCACAAAATATACTTACAATCTTGAAAAGTTCACGCTTGACATTGCCGAATGGTCCGACAAGAAGAGTCGTTCCGTTAATGAGCTAATTCAGGTCTTTCTGCAGTTCCTTTCAAAGGAATCCGTTGGAAAATTATTCCAGTTGATATCGTAAAAATTCAAATCCAGTTCATTATCCTACAAATTAGGAGACAAACAGAATCCATGTTGAAGTTACGATAACTTTTTCAATTGAACGAAAAAGGATTTGTGGTTGGATTGAAACTTCTACCTCGATTTGTTCGCCAACCTCACATATGTAGAAGATTTGAATCAACGACATCAAAGATATACCTACCTACAACGACTCAGTGATGGCACCCATACAAGTCAATTGTTTTGATTTGCGTTGGTATTGGTTTTCTCCACCGAGTCGGTACCAGCGTGTTATGAATATTTGCTGTTGTGAAAACAGCACAGATTCTCTCTTTCTCTCAGATGCGTTACAATTTTGCAATGTTTGTTTGGCTGCCGTATTTCATCCATGCTATTTTCCATGCACTATGGTTTTAGATATCCCGTTCGTTCATGGTGATGCTGTACAATAAGCGGAGCTCGATTATGTTCTCTCTCTAATTATGAACTCCTGATACAATTATTCGAAAGAACTTAATATTTTTAAACATTCATGCAAACATACTCTACTTTTTCGAAAACCAATGTGTTAAATTGGAGTATTGGGAGCCGCCAGATGTACAAATGATTAGTTCTATTGATTATGTTTGCCCAATACTTAAAATTCGGTCATGTGCAAATTTTACCATGTAAACCAATGTTATTTCACCGGCACTTCGACGTTTTCATAGAAAATTCCCATGAAGACGGTCGCAACCAGCCGAAAATCGAGAAAAAAGTCGAACAATTTTTTTGGGATTCTAATATAGTATTTTGTGTGTAAACTCCATTGGTGTTATCGGCACATCGAAATCACTTTGGTAAATGAATGAATGAAATCAAACTGAAAAATGCAAAATGAATTTGTGCCACACTGAAGCGCGTCATAAGAATACTGTAATAACCGCAGCTCATGTTACATCCATGCCGACTGGAGATTCATGTTGCATTTTTACGAAATAATTTTTCATGTTCGGTTCTTGATATAACAGATCTGTATTCCCATTTTTATGCTCAGCGACACATATGAATTCGTGTTTATTTCAGTGAATTTGGATATGTGTGATAATCTCAGTACAAGATGATATTTGAAGCCGTAGATTTGTGTCAGAATCGAATATAGCCAATTTTTTGATAAACATATTAAAATGATCAAAACCTATTAGAACAATATTGGACATAATTTATACTGTATAAAAAAAGAAGTGACAATCAGAATGAAAAATGTGAGTCGAAATCAGTATTTGAAGCTGTATTGAATTGAAATAATAAATGTGCGTGGAAGAAAGGAAAATTCGTCCATAGCAAACTCTTACAAGAGAATAGTTCCATGTTTATTTAAATCAAGCGAAAATAGCTCAAAAGTGATCATAGTCTAAAGCCAGTGTCGCGAACCGGTTAATAAATGAACGTGTGTTGCTGATGGTTCAGCTAAGATGTCCTTTAATACCGTTTATTTTCCTCAGTTCGAATCTTTGGGTAGATTGGACTGGCAGAAGGGTGCTTTGCCTCGGCTAGTTTCTTATCATCGGCATAAAGACAATTACCGGAGGGTTTTCCACTCTTCTTTCACCATTACAATTTGGTGCGTGTTTCTCGTTTTTTCCCCTTCCATTTACGGTCGTTCCCGCTCATTTCACTTGAAATGATAATGATAAAAAGAGAATGGCAAAATGGGCAAAGCAAAGAAAGAGAGAGAAAGAGATAGACACATAGAGAGAAAGCGAGTGAACGAAAAAAAAGTGTGCGCACTTTTTATCCGAACTTTTCTCATTAATCGGAAAATGCATATATTTTAATTTGTGATATATTTTGGCACAACTGCGACGATGTGCTCTATTATACACTTGATAAAACTTTTCCTATTAAAATTAAATTTTATTATTCACTTTTTTTCGCTCTCTCTCTCTCTCTCTCTCTCTCTCTCTCTCTCTCTCACGCTCTCTCTCTCTCTCACGCTCTAGCTTCTTTGTTATTTTTTCTAGTATGGGTGGTGAGAGGGTAGCAGTAGCATTCTGGTTTCGGTGTGTTGTCGGCATAGCTCTCATTTAAGACTGACACCTCTTGCATATTATGGGGCCACATTTTTCTCTTTATGGATATCATGATTAATAAAATCAAGTTGAATAATTACAGTGTTCATCTGTGCGTCACAGCTGAATTTCACAATTTCAACGGTTCGGTCAGTTGGGTTTGGTTCGGTCGGTTGCACTAACGCTGCCCTGATGAAAAAAAAAGAGATACTAAACTCTACCAAACTATAATGCCGCACTAAACATGGCAATATCACACAAGTTGATAGTCGTCGCTGCAGATAATGCATTAACAGATTTTAATGTGATTCGTCGCGCTTATGTTTTGTAAGTCTTTCGCAATCTCTCCCTCATCCTCTACCTCGCTTTCTTCCCACCCAGTTCCCACCTCTCTCTCCCGGGATATAGAGATTTGGTAGAATGCGCGAGCGCTGATATGCGGTATATTAACTTCTTATTCATAAATCTTAAGTGATCTTAAGAGCGAGTCATTAACTTTACGTTGGTGTTAATCGTAAATTACGCAAAATGGATTTGTACGCTTGTTTTAAAGCTGAAACAAAGAAGATATGAAGAGATGAGAAAAATACAAAAAAAGAGCGAAAGAGAACACTCGCGTCCGCGCTAGCAATGGAATCTATTAACGCTTTTACACGGCAAGAAATTGAAGAAAAGAAGGCGATAGAACAAAAAAAAACACAGAACAAAAAATCAAGCACAGAAGATAAATTTTTAATCATGATAAAAGTAATATTAAGGATGATAAGAGGAAATCGAGCATGGAATGAGGATTATATCTCGCACGCCGAACGCACCAATCGCGATGAACAATGCAAAATGAGTTGACCAACTATAGCCGCGGCGGTGTTTCTCCCTTTAGAACTTTAGCGCTGCATTGATGGACGAGTTATGGAATTTTGGCTGAATGAAAGATTCAGAAATGAACTTTTTTGAAATTGAAATATACGAAGTGCTTGCGACGAACAAATATATGTGAAATATGATCGAGCTTTGAGAATTGTTCACCTACTCCATTGTCAATATTCGGTATGTGTTGTACTGCACTTATCAAGGGGCAATGCACTACTGAAAAGACTGAAGGCACTGAAATCCACTGAAAACAACTGAAAAGAACCGAAAAGAACTGAAAAATATTTTCAGTACTTTTCAGTGTTTTTCAGTATCAAAATAAATCATCAGAAGATTTGACGAAATTGAATTCATTGCATTCATTTTGTTACTGAATTACTTTCAGAGAGATTTTGCGGATGGATATGGCAGTGATGGTTTTTCGTTAGCCAGCATTGTCTTAGCCTTGGCTTACACCAACAACTGGTGTAAGCTAATCGTTAGCCAGCTATCTGTGTGAAATGAGTACATTCAAAGTATAATAATTTTTGATTTGCGTATTCTGATTCAAATCATACAAATTTAAAAAAAAATTAATATATTTCAATTAATTTTCAATTTAAAAGTCATTTTTATAATTTGAGTTATTTTTTTTCAAAAACTTAATAAAAAAAATGTCGATGTTTGGTTTTATTTAAACTCTGACCTGGTGATTTAAATGTCAGTCACAAACGTCAGTTCAGATGATTGCGTTCAGTTCTTACTGAAGTTTTTTCACTGGTCTACACATTCGTTAGCCAGTATACACTTATGCGGCTAATTAGCCAGCTAATTGGTTCTTCACTGGGATATGGTATAGCTTTGATGTCGTTGATTCAAATCTTCTACATATGTGAGGTTGGCGAACAAATCGAGGTAGAAGTTTCAATCCAACCACAAATCCTTTTTCGTTCAATTGAAAAAGTTATCGTAACTTCAACATGGATTCTGTTTGTCTCCTAATTTGTAGGATAATGAACTGGATTTGAATTTTTACGATATCAACTGGAATAATTTTCCAAAGGATTCCTTTGAAAGGAACTGCAGAAAGACCTGAATTAGCTCATTAATCAAAGACACCACGGAACGACTCTTCTTTTCGGACCATTTGGCAATGTCAACCGTGAACTTTTCAAGATTTTAAGTATGTTCTGTGAACTATTATCGAAATCGATCGTACTTAGTTGATCTACGTTTCATTTCAGGCATAGATTACTATGGGATATTTTTATTCATATAGGATAAAAATATCGTATAAAAATAACAGATATTTTTCGCGCGTTGTGTTCAACGAAACGCATTAATACACAATAGCGATTCTGCACACACAGAGTCGCTGTTTTTTCGTTATACTCTTCACACTTACGATGAGCTGCGCGGAGCGTGCATGCACATGTTTCGCTCACTTCTTTCTTTGAACACTCTTCGTGTGTCAGCACAATGTCTGTGTGTGTATCGCTTGTGCCATCGTTTGTAAACGACGTCAATGAGCTGCGCGATGCATGCATTTATATGTTTCGCTCTTTTCTTTCGATCGACACTCTTCGTACCCAGCTCATTGACTAAAAAAATTTACTCTTTGGTCATGTTCTTACGCAAATTCAAATAATGGGCAATTCGATTATTTCTGATGACTTTTAGACTGCTTATACAAATTTTGACTAAGACAATCAATAAACATAGTTTTTTAATTTCTGCCGGAACTAACCTTTTTCTAATGAATAAAAGAAAATTAGTCATTTAACGCATGAGATTGAATTAATGTTCAAAATAACAGAAATCAAATTAAAAATGATATAAGCACTGTTCTGAAAAATACAACTGTGTCGTTGAGAATACAAATGGGATTAGCCTAAACCGCCCGTTTGTATGTGAATCATTTATGTGTTTCTGGTAAGTTTCACTGAAAATATCCAATGTTCAAATGAAGCTTTGAAACTTTTGTTGCAATAAAGATTGAGCACTTTCATTTTTTAAAATGAGCACCCGTGTGGAAAATTCTTGACTGACTAGTCAGTCGATTGATTTGGGACGTTTTGACTGACTAAAAGTGATTGTCTCGAACAAAATAAGCAACTGCAGCTAACTTTACTCATAAATCACTCTTAGTCATAGTGTCCCAAATTAGTCGACTGACTGAAAGAATAACTAAACGTGATTGTCTCCATACAAAACGCATGATTTCAATCAACTTGTGTATCACTACATACAGTTACATACAACTGAGTGACTGTTAGTCATTTTATTGGCACACTGTAACAAAGAACTAAACAACATACTGATTCAGCACTGAACTGTGTAAATTCCTCAATTTCTATATGAGCAGTTTCCGGTTCTTGGAAATCAATTGCTTCAAAACAATTTGGAAGTGGAACAAACAATCGCTATCACATTATGGACTCATTCACTGTTTCTATCAGCCTTAATTCTCTTTCAAAGCCGTCATATCGAATATTCAGGAAGTGGTGTGACCCACACGGAGACGGTTATGTATATATGTTGTAATTTTGGAGGAAAGATTTGATTTGGTTCGTGTACTACATACATGATGCTTTCATATCACTCCGTATTACGTCCGTATTCACTATAAATAGGCATTGTAGCATGCATCATTTTATAGTCGGTCGTCTAATGGGAATAACGTTCGGCTTAATTCTTATTCGAAATGTGCAAGTTTTGGATATGTTCATTCATTCTCAGTGTTGGAGTGGTCGGTATTCTGAGTGATAGTGTAAAAGATTTCGCATCGAACACGTTGGAATTCATTGATCAAGTTCAGAGTAAATTAAAGTTAACAAACGATCCGAACATAATATTAGTGGTGGGCAATACGGGCAGTGGAAAGTCCACCTTGGTTCATTATGTGGCCGGTGATTTCAGTAAAATGATTTCAAAAGAATCAAACAATCCGAATTCTATCAATTTCGAAATTGAAGATGGATTAGATGTGGAGAGCGGCGTCATTACATCGGCAACGGAATCGCGAACATTTATACCGGAGATGGTCGTCGATGAAGAACAATATGCCTGGTACGATTGCCCTGGTTATCACGACACACGCAACGAAACCATAGAAATTGCGAACACATTTTTGATCAGAAGTGTTATCGAGAGTGCATCTAGGGTTAAAATAGTGCTGGTCGTCGATTATGATTCAGTTACCGAAGGCAAAAATCGCAGTGGCTTCAATCAACTGCTCTCACGCACAGTACAATTGCTCAAGAGAGTGGACAAGTTTGAAAACAGCATTTCGCTAGTGGTGACAAAAGTGCCGTCATTCAAAATGCGAGGAAGAGAATATCTTGAAATATTTGAGAGTAGTGTGAAAAATACATCGGCCCAATTCATGAAAGATCATCGTAAGGTTTTACTGAGAAGCGGAATGAATGAAAAGAAAGTTCTATTGATCGATGCTTTGTTAAAAACGAAGCCAAACGAAGATTATCCGAGAATATCGGTATTTTGGCGTCCAGATGATGTGGGTGCATTTGATAAATTGGAAAAACTTGTGAGGGGCCGTCATTTTATTCGCGACTCGATACTTAAACACACAACTTATGCGCACATTCAACCGGACGATTTCGGCTTTCCATTATCAGTCGAGGCACAGCTACATGTCAAAAGTATGGTAGAGCAGCAGGTTGATAACATTTCTGCGAAGCTTCGCAACGTCACTGATCACCTGCAAGAAGCTTTTGATAAAAGAATCGAATCAGAGGGAAGCTTCCGGAACATATTCGATCGGATTGAACTGGGACTATTTCGACTGCAATACCCACGAAGAAGTGAGTCGGTTTCGCTTCGAAATTTAACTGATCGATTTCGGGGAATTATTGAAGGATCTAGTTTGCAATCGATCGATGTTGCGGAACTCACACGAATTAAACGAGACGAGAACAATTTGAATACGTTGGAATCCATTTTGAAGGGTGCGGCAGTGAATAGTAGTGAAGCATTAGAGGAGAATCACTCGGTGAAGATCGATTACAGATCGTTTTTGGATAAGATCAACAACTTCTTCAGTGAACGCGAATCCGAAATAAAAGGTGATCTTATGAACGAGGCGCAACAGATAATCAAAAATGTCACCGAAGACCTGAAGAACATTGACACAGGTTTATTAACAGAAATAAACGGACGTTTGGAACAAACGCGAGGATTTCATGATAAATTACGATTGCTTCAGCTAGGAATAAAGTCGATTGCATCGAGTACGATGAGGACATTGAAACAAAGAATGAAGCAGTTCTCCGATTTGATTCGCGTACTCAACATAACGGCAGTTAGTGCAAATGACCTAAATCGAATCGAACAACATATATTGCACTTAACAGCGTTGGAATCAGTGTCAAAAAAAGAAATCATTGTGCCAGTTCGTGATTGGATTGCAAATTCATCGAACACAATTAACTGTTTATCGACGGAATATGCTTGGTATTCATTTTTGTCACAAGTTTATGGTTTCTTGGCGAGTTATGACGTGCAAAAAAATGTCAACGCCTACAATGTGGCCGATTTATCGGATTGGGGAAGGCCGAATAGGCTACAAGGCCTTTTGGCTACATCTGACAATTTTAACGAATTGTGTAGACTGCTTAAAAGTACATTGCAGTTTGAATCAACACCATTGCGATTGAATGATCTCAATCAAATCATAAAGACTACCATAAAATCACCACCGAATCACAACTGCACTGATGAAGTGATGACGATTGAAGGAAATTTGGTGAGAAGTTCAGATATCCAATTGTCGAAATGTCCATCGATAAAGACTTTGAAGCGATTGAATGTGTTCGTCGTCGACCGGTTCTATGTTGATAGCGATTTGAATTTAAATGGATTTGAAAATGTAGAGCTGTACATTTTAGCGAACAGATGGACAATCGTACAGCCGGCCATATTCCATTTGAATGGATTCAATGGAACGTCACACACAACGCCACCGATGACGAATGGAACGGCAGGGAAGCCAGGCGGCCCGGGAATGAACTCGGGTAACTTTTTCGGTATGGCGAATAAAGTGGAAAATGGTGGTTCATTGACAGTGGAGCTAATTGGTGGTGACGGTGGAAACGGACAAGACGGAACCGGCAACGAAGACGTTGAACTTGTAGTAGAAATAGAAAAAGAAGAAAAAGAATATTCAAAATTTCTCGAACGTTATCCAGAAGATAGTTTGAACATCTATTTCAGGATCAAAAGTGAAAATTATACTCAAGAGTTTCACCGATTGAATAAAACAAATGTGGAATTGATAATGGATACTAAAACATATCTGACTTCGATGCTATCACATCTGGTTGGTAAGGAGATTTATGGAACATTTGAAATGTCTATTGGACATTGTTGTGGTGTGACTGGCACTGGAGGTCCTGGTAGGTTGAAGAAAGTCAATAAAACTACTTTGATGTTCGAAAGTCAATTAAATTGTTCTTCTTATCATTTCACAGGTGGCATGGGCGGTGAGTCTGGTTACTATGAATTCATTCAAACCGGGAACAGTGCGATTAATCTTCCTAAAAGGATACAAAGGAAGGGGACAAATGGAAGAATGGGACGAAATGGTAGAGTGTGTAAAACTATGGGTGCTATGGCCCATTTTTCGAGCACATTTAATGGATTCAAAGAAAATGGAGAACCCAAACTTACAATTGGAAAAAATTCCTTGAAAATCGTCGAAGATCACCACTGCCCCGATGAATATGTTAGCAACCAAGAAGTAATCTCAAATCTGCCCAGAGATTCGTATGTGGCAGGAACTATAATCGAATACAAACGATTTCTGCGTGCAAATATGGCGAATCCAATGCTTTTCCAAATCATACAAAACACATACGATGTAATATAGTCAAGTAGTCTAGTGAAATGTGTTGCTAAATTTGATTTTGTTCGAGCGATTTGGTTAAATTTCATGTATTTATACATTTTAATTGCAAATTATTTATTGGCCAACTGATAAAATCCTATGTTCAAATTGAGCTTTGAAACTTTTTTTTGGAATAAAGCTTAAGCACTTTCTGTACTGTTTTGATATGACCAAATTTGCAAAAAAAAACCGCACAATCAAATCAAAAATGCTCTCGGTTTGAGTTTAAATAAAGAAGAAGAGGAAATAGAAGAGTTATAAGAATGACAACATCAGTTTCGATCGTTTTCGATGGTTCTGTCGACACTTCGTAATTCTCTTTTCACGCTGTCTGTTTTGCTTAAATCCTCTGCGGAATCATTTATATTTAAAAAAAAAACGAAAGAAATGAAGCGCAATTTAACATTAAATACCGAGAATTCTCTGCGCTTCTTATCGTAGGGAATGTTATATTGTATTTTTTCGACTGTATCAATCGATCCTTTTGACATATTTTTTTCCGTACAAGTATTTCCACCCTCGTGTTTCCGGATATGAATCAAGGTATAAATACTCAAGCATAGTGTGTCATGATCCCTTTAAATCGACTTCATTACGTTGCTGACAGTTGATGGCGATAGTTGAACTCCGAAAATCGTCTCTAGCCGTGTTGAATCAGGCAGTCACGGCAAGTAATGAAAGTAAATATGGTAATAATTTTGCATTCAATACCATTTTTTTCTCTTCTTTGTTATTTGTTGTCACTTGGTGACAAGTGGCAAATTTACTCGCGATTCATGCTACGTGTTCTGTCTTGGCCCCCATCCTTTGTCAATCAAAATGCCGTTCGGAAGGGAGAAAAAAAGCATATGCACACCATATATGTTTTTTTCCATCGTATATGTACCGAAATACTGAATGCATCAATCAAAGCTGATTGGCTGCCAGCAGCCGACTGTGTCAACAAATAATTTTTGCATCTTCAATCAAAGCAAATATTTACTCGCCACTTCAAATCGGCACGTCGATTCAATCTTTGATTCTGCTCGACACTCTATCTCGTCTCGAATCCAAAAAACAGAAAAAAAAAGCATTGGCAGCTCAATGGTAACCCTACAAATGCCAACTTTTAATACTCCGAACGCCGCTCGTTTCCTTTTTGCACACACACTTTTTTTTCTTAATCATTTTCCCATTTCGCTCGCTATTTTCGGGCGGATTAAACGATTTGTGCAATATTTATTTTTCTTCATCGCAATTCAATGATGTGCTTGAGATTGTAAACAGACACACAGCGTCTGTCTTATATTTGCACATGCATCACGTTCGCACTACTTTTAAGCACAGCTCGTCTTGGTTTCTTTTTTTTTCGAACAAGTTTCAGCGTGAAAAAATGGCAAAAATTATTTAGATGCCGATGGAGGAAAAACCGATCCGATGCATAAAGACCGAAGTCACTAATGGGCTTTAAACGCTTGTTGTTTTTCTAATTGATGCATAGAGAGGAAATCTTTTTAGACAGTCTCTTCTTACTGATAGTACGATTTTGGTTATAGTCGGTCCAATTTGTTTGTTCAATTTGATTGAATTCAATTTTCGCATTAGAAGCGAAAGTGATCAAGTAATTCTCATTTGGATTTTAATTTTCTGGTTAGAATATAGGGAATATTGTCTATACTCTATATATAACATTTATGTGTTCGGTTGAATGCCATTTTTGATGAAGCAGACTTGCAGGCGATTTTCGCTTATGCTTTTCATTCGATGCTACTTCACTGCGATGGCGCTGCTTGATCAATATAACACGAAAATTGTCGCAATGTTTTAGTTACTTTGATCAGCAACTGAAATTTCATTTTTATATAATCAATCCATTGCGTTTTCGAATCCGCTGAGTGGTCTCAAGCCCTTCTAGAGGTTTTGTCATTTTTTTTTGGACAACAGTTCAATTACCCAAAAAAGAATTGTATACTTACATTGTTTTTCGATAAATATACTTACATTTCTCATATTGTAATCGAACGAAAACCTCATTTGCAACCAACATGGCCTATTGGCAAATATATTTCGAATATTCGAATTTCAGTAGTTGAAAATGTATACAGTTTGATAAAATTTTGGCCAAGAATGTTGATGATACCAACTTAGTGTATATATTTTAGAGTTCATCGTTGCGTTCCGATAAGTTAAAGCCAAGATTTCGAAATCTTGATGAAGATCAAAGATTTTTTCTTTTTTTATAAGCTGCAATGTCAATCTCTCCATCGTTTACTCGAAAAGCATGTGATAAAGAGCAGAAATCAAACCCCTTACCTTTCAAGGTATAAAAGTCATTGACAATGACTCATTATGAACATTTGTTGAACAAAGAGGCCACAAATTATTGGCCACGATACTCATTGATACCCAAATTTCAACGATATTTCATTGTCACCCGCATCAATATTGAAAGATCTGCTTTTCCGCTAAAATTAGAACATGCAATAAACAAAGAAAAAAGTAAAAAATTTCCTTAAAAGCAATACGATTCACTCCACCGTCTCAATTTATTAACATAATAAAGAGGAAGTTGTGCGGTGCCAACTGTATGGTCCGTCAACTTGCATACAGTTTGTGATCGAAATGTTTTTCGTTTTACTTAAATTTAAAGAAGAAGAAGAAAAAACGTGTCAAATTTGACGCATTCAATTGAGGCATCTGTCAAATTGGTGTTTATAGAATTTGGTGTCTTCAATCAAAATGTCGAATTTCTCTCTTAATCATCAATGTTGCAAATATTCTGATGGAAATTGAATTTTGAAAATGTGGAATTCATACACGAACAAAAAGAAGGACCTAAATGCAATTTTCTGGAGTTTTCTTATCTATCTCTTACTAACTGTGAAATGAATCGATTGTAATTAAAAACCTAAGACGTCATTATGTTTAGTTTCTCAAAGTCGGCTTCAATTTAAAGGAAATAAAATTATTTTAATTAGGTGAAAAAGACACGTACATTTATCGCTATTTCTAAAGAGACATCAAAAATTCAAATGATTACAAAAAATCAATTTGGATCGATTCGATAGAAGAATATTTTTAAAACTGTGGCGGTTTTTAAGTTGGATGTGTGTGTGGCCAGCCATCGCAAATGCATCGTTGCCATTCGAAAAGTCGCAGAGATTGAGAGTGAAAAAAGAAAATTAAAATTTCTTACACAACTATTTTGTTCTGTCCATATTATCTCAATTAGCTTATCGTATGTGAAATGGATTTATTACTGCATTTTTTCTGATTCTTTTTTTTTTTAGTAAAGTGCGCGATTTGTTTGTCGTAGATCGATCGTTTTAATTTTACGTGTATCATCGCCGTTCACAATGGACGTTGTTTCGCCGAGTACATGCATCGTATTGGAATAATCGGAATCAATTTGTGGTATGACCTTTTTTTCGGCCGGACGCAGTGTGTTCAATAGATCGGTAAGATAGAGGAAGCTTTGTGGTCCATGATTATCAGCAGCAGATGCACCACCACCGCCGCCATTATTATCGTTGCCATTGACATTTCGGTATTTTTCAAGTTCTTCGGAAATTCGTTTCAATCGTTGTTCAACCGACGTAGTCTCTTCAATTTTCTCCGAAATTTCTTCCATATCAAGGGCGGCAGCGGCCTCATTATCATCATTCGTTGTGATCGATTCAACATGATTGGGTTCATCGTCATTGACTTTGGTGCTCTCTTCCGATGCCATGACTTTGGTGCTATCCTCATCCTTTTGTTCATTGTCGTCCATCAATGCTGGCTCTTGATCATTGATATTACTGTTCGATGCATGGCTACTCGTTTCCATTGTGACACGTAACGTGGCCAATGGTATGGCCACGTTTAATTTACGATCCGATATCGATTTTGCGGCATGCAAACTGGGCACTGGCGTTGTCACATGTGATACCGTTGTTATTGGATGCGATTTTGGTGTGGTCGATGCATACACATACGAATCTGATGAATATGACGAGGCTGGCGTTGTCGATATTAATGGCCGTCTAATCAAAAGAGAAGAAAAAAAAAACAAAAATAAAGAAACTTTTTTCACCATAATTTTTTTTCTTTTCAAAATTGCTTTACTCTATGGGTTTTTGTTTTATTGCTAGTGTGTAGTATTTTGCCCACGGCTCTGACTAAAATGAAACAAAAAATGTGTTGCAAATAACAAACCAAATGACACCCATAGAACAAAATAACAACTTATGAGCTCTTTATCCATAACTGAGACGGAAGAAAACTTAGAGCAAAAAAGAGACAAATAAAGTTGCGAGCATAAGTGACACAACCCCAGCATTGATCGGAAAAGACATTTTTTGCATTTTTCTCGCTACTGGAAAGAGATAGCGACTAGGTGTCTTCAGATTATTTGTATTTTTTTTTATTTTCTACAATAATGCCGAAGACACCTAATCTGTGTTTCTTTCTAGTAGCGAAAAAAATGCAAAAGACTTCCGCTCAATGCTGAGTTGTGTCCATTTTGCTCACAACTATATTTATCTCTTTTTTGCTCTAGGTTTTTTCCCGTCTCAGCTACGGATTAAGAGCCCATAAGTTGTTCTTTTGTTCTATGAATGTCAAATGTATGTGGAACACAACGAAAAAAAAATGAACGAAAAATAAATGGTTAAAAAAAGAAATCGAGAGCGAAATTCGCTACTTTAGTTGTTTGTTTTTTTTTACGGTCGATTAGATTTGAAATGTAGCCGAAAATGTGTGGAAAGGATTTGCAGCGAATTGGTGTGCAAAAACCAAAAAAAAAGTAGAAAATATTAAACCAAAATGAAAATGAAAAGCAAAACGTTCCGACTGTTTTGCGTCGGATGAGTTTTGGAACAACAACAACAACAACAACAATGGAAACAAAAATGTATGGAAAAATAAAATGGGTAAACTAGTAATAACCGTTAAAGTAACTAACCCCATGCCACCAGTAATCTAGTCGATTGTTTTTGTTTTTTTTTTCGATTGTTAGTACGATATAAAAAAGAAAGAAAAAAAAAACAAGAGAAAAAATGTGTATGATGTGTCTACGAGAGTCGGTTTTCCTCGAATCCGTGGCAAAAAATAGCGAATTTCCATGTAGAATAAAATTTCAATTTTTGGTTAATTGGAAACGAGTAAAAAAAGCATTACAAATTAAAACAAGAAAAGAGTCGATACTTGAGCTGTACTTTATGTGTGTGTGGGTGTATGTGTATTGTTTTTTTCTGTTTGTTTTAAATTAAGAAAATAATTTAAAATGTGGTGGAAAAGGGTTAGCTCACCTAAATTGGTTATTGAGAAATTTATTGGGTTGAATGTTATGCTGCATGTTCCTCTTTTGTTTTTCATTTATTCAATTTTTTCTTTTTGTTTATTTTCGTTTGTGTGTGTGGGTGTGGGTGTGGATGTGTGTCTGTCTTAAATTTCTTTTATTTACTGTAAATCTTTCTTCTCATCGCCTCTCTTTTTTTGCTCTTCTTTTTTCTCACTCCCTCCCTCTCTCTCTCTCTCTCTATCTTCGCTCTCGCTTTTCCTCTCAAATCATTGACATATTTCTTTCTCTCTCTCCCTCTCTCATTAATTCTCACTACCTTCACTACCTTACCCCTGTGCCGATGACACCGGAATGCTGCCATAGTTATAATAATAGCACCGGGTTTGTTCGCATATAAAATCTTTAACGGCTGAACAATCTTCGGGTGCCCATCGTAAACTTGGCGCTTGTAGCATAACACAACCTTTTTCTAAACCGCTGCTACTGTTCAATTCGACGATGCAAATCCATGAATTTGATTAAGCCAAGTGGTGGTGTTGGTGTTGATGATTTGATTGGATGAACGGTGTGTTTGTTGATGATCCGAGTCCAGTCCAGCGAGCGCGAACGTCGATTACGTCAAATGATTGAATAAAAATAAGGAAGAAACACAAATTCAATTAAATAACCAGAATAATAAAAATGCCAGCGACTCATTCACTAAAGAGTCTTCAGTAAAGACTCTTATCTAACTTTCAATCAAAGTCTTTGATTATGACATCGAATTAAAATCGATAATCCCTGCTTGTAATTACTAATCAAAACGAATGTAAAAAATGAAGAAAAATAGGAATAAAATCTAAATTAAAAACCGGAAAATAATAACCAGAAAATAAATTCTAATCATTTTCTTCATCATTTTGTGTTTTTCCTATAAATTTGTTATCTTCTTTCACAAAATGCGCGTATTTTTTTTTCTATATAAGTGCAAGTCCATCGCACGGAAATCAGAAATGGTTCAATAAAATAAACCCATACGAATGGTTATGGACTTATTAGTTGTATTGGATCGTGTTTTCTTAGCTTATATGGCGCTTTTATTACAATAATAATGCGCTTACTTTACGGTTTTTTTTACAGGCAATTTTTTTCTATTCAAAGCTAATTATTGGTTTACCTGTCGCGAGCGGTGCGTTGTGGTGCTGTGTTGCTATTATGATCGACCGGATCGAGTAAGCCAGCTTTAACGGCATCATTTGCATTATCGAAATAATCGAATGTTGCATTGAATGGCAAACCAGTACTCATCCATAGGAACATGCCAGTGCCAAGACGATTGCCCGATGTCCAGAAATCATATTTACTGTAGCCGGCATTTTGTAAATATTGGCTCATCGATTCGACCTTTTCTTTTGTTTCAAATGATGCCAATTGCAAGCCCAACGATCGACAATACTGATATGCCAAGAAGTAATTCAATTCCGGCGAATATGGATTCATTCGACTCACAAAATACTGTACACCTTCCAATTGAATGGTTGTGATTCGTTGACCTTTTGGAGAACCAGAATAAAAAGAAAATTGCACAAAAATTTAATCATCAAAATAAAATGGTAAAATGTGATTATAATGTAAAGTTTTGTGTGAATATAATGAGTATATTGAATAATCCCGAAAAAATGTTCTAAAATGCGGGTTGAACCCAGAATTTACAAAAAAAAAACACATTTAGTTCTAATTAGCATGTTCAGATAATTCTATAAATGACTTCATAATCTCAAAGTGAATAACTGTTTTGGTTAAAAACTTAACGTTGAAAACACTTTGAATGACGACGTTTTTCGAATGACAAGCACTTTGGACAAAAGAGAATGTAAGTTGCGGGCGCTAATTTGCATTAACTGCATCGAATAAGCTGTGATTAGATGGTGAAATAAATCAATAATAAGTACAATATGGATGTGAACTCCGTTATGTCGGAAAAGGACACTGACCGAAGGTCAATACCCTTTTGGCAATTGTCGAAATGATATGTGGCAATGTCGCACTATACAATAAAATTTCGTTTGTCATATTCTCTAACAAAATTCACTGCGAATTTTGCTGAACACAGCCGGTCACAGCAGGCACGATCGTGCCACTCGAGTAATTCGTCACTATCATATCATATAGAATGAAACGTTTTCACGTATTCTAAGGTCTGAAGAAAAATCGCAAGCGATTTTACTGCAATAAACATGTAAAAAAGATCAATATGTTAAATGACTCATAGAGGACAGTTATAGTGGGAGTCTCTATCATCATTTATTTCGAATCAATTACTGATTAGAACACAGACTGAAATTCATTTCTCATTTTAATGAATTACACAATTTCAACCAAATTCACTACATTTTTTGTAGGAATAATAACGGAGAATATTTAAATAGCAAATATTAGTTCATTTGTTAATAGATAGCAACAGAGAAATAGATTATCCTTAGGAATTCATTCCATTTCTACCTGACAAGTTCTTGGTTTCAGAAATAGTGTTGCACTTCTTAAAACAGAGATCATGATCAATAATAAGCTAATGCATGAGTTTGAGAAGAGCCTCGGAAAAACTGTCAACTTTTTTGACCCTTTATTTCACTTTAAAATCCTATCATTCTTATTGAATAACCCTGTGCTGTGCGTTAAAGTTAAGAGTTCATGTTTTCGTTAACAATTTAGAACGTCTCTATGCTATTTTCGCGTATATTTTCTCATCGTATTGATCTAGTGCTGAACCAGCACTGTTGGTGCTAGCAAAAAATCTGTTCGATTCACTTTAAGTGAATCACTTGCAATGAGTGAAAAAAAATTGCCAGCTAAAAAAGTCGATTTCTTACACAGAGAAAAGAATTTAATCTGTGGTTGGCGTGCGTGCATGAGTACGCGCACTCGTTCTTTTGCTCGCAAGAGACTTAGAATATGCAACATGCACAGAAAACTCTACTAACCCCGAATCATGTGCGACGAGAACTCTGTGTTTGCGAGAGACAGAGAGAGAGAGAGAGATCATGTAGCCCGATGTATTCAATAGTTCATCGTAATTACCGATCCCTAATTGAATGCACACACAAATATCCACGGTCTATAAATTCATCGTAGTCGTTCGTTCGTTTCTGTGTCGCAATGTGTTCTCAACATTTTGAGTCTTATTCTTTTGGTGTGTGTCTTAGGTTCGGTTCTTTGTCCTGAAAGATGTATCTCTTGCTCTCGCTCGCTGTCTGTGTATTCAATGGCCAATTAGCGTTTTGTATAAACGATTCAGCGTAAGCGCACACACAACAACAATGAGGCAGAAAGTGAGGCGCACAAAATGCCAAACATACGCACAATTTAATGTGCATTTTTGTGTAAATATGCAAAGAGATCATCTGCCTGCTGCAATTATTACATATTGTTGTTGTTGTTGTTGTTCAATTGGTTTCTCGTCAAGCTGTTATTGTGTTGGCTGTGTGCCTTACAAAAGGCTCTCATCGTTCGACATCGAAAGGGAAAATATGGAGATCGAGCGAAAAGAAGCACACACACACACATACACCCAGCGCAAAATGACGGGCAAAAGCAAACAGAACGAACACAAAGCAGGCCGTGAGTGAAAGAGACGGCAAACCAAATCTCAGCAATGAAGTGGAATGAAGCGATGAAAAGATTTAGTATAAAAGTCGAAGAACATTGATAACCATGTTAATAATGTGAAAAAAGAAAGAATGAAAATAAAAACGAATTGCTGCTGCCGAGGCTGCAAAGGAAGAGGAAATGTGCATACAACAAACGACCAACGAACACAAGAGCGAAGTGAGTAGAAAATGAAAACACACGATGCGAACGCACAACAAAATGTGAAGTGCGTAAAGAAAAAAAACACAGGCAATTATTTTGTATTTTGTCGTTACTGTTGCATTTTATCAGCCGGGCTCGGCTGTTTCGTGCCCGTGTGTGTGTGTGTGTGTGTGTGTGTGTGTTTGTGTATGGGTCTGTTGTGGTGTGCCGTTGTTACTGGGCTCTCTTCGCGCAATGGTTCAGGCGGCTGCTGCATTTGGTGAATGTTTTGTGTGTGTACACATATTTGTGTGCAGCGATTTCTTTGTTTGCCCAAGCGCTAAAAATCTATTTTTATCTGTCTACGGCCGCCACATCGAAATGTGAGATATATACATATTTGTTGCACGCTCTTCTTCTTTTTCTTCTGCTGCTGCTTTTTTGTCTCTTCTGCTACTCTCTCTCCTACTTGTTCGTTGCATTTGTTTGCCGAAAGGGTTTTCCTTTCCTTTGGCGTTTCGTATTTACTTCTTGCTCGCTATCCATTCGCCTTTTATCCAGCAATTTTACTTTTGTAAAATACACAATTTTTTGCGCTGCCATCGCCGTCACTACTGCTGCCGCTGCTGCAGCACGAAGCTTCAATACTACGTCTCTCTCTCTCTCTCTCTCTCTCTCTCTCTCTCTATCTGCTTCATTTTAACTTTATTTCCTTTTTTTACTCTCAGCTTTTATTTGATCTAGAGGAGATGAATTGCAATGTCGGATGGTTTATTGTGGTCGCAATTACTCGCCTCAACTCTTGTCGTATGAGTGTGTGTGTGTGTGCCGCAATTTTAAATTGCAACCAAGTGAAATAGTCTCGAAGAGAGTTCAGCACCAGTGAGAGCGGAATATAAATAGAAATGAGGGAAAAAAAAGCTAAAACCTAAACACAATCACATGCCATATCATTTCGCAAGGACTTTGATGTAAGCTCGATTTTAATTATATCAAGCAGAAGCCGAAAGCAAGAGCGAGCTAGCGAGCGAGTGACAGAGAGAGAGTAAGAGAGGGGGAGAGAGAGAACGAAGAGAGATTTAGTTTCATCGTTTTGCCTACAAATTCGCGTTCGTTTGCTTATTCGCTTTGGCCGTTAACCGTTTTGTTGGTCGTGCACGTTGGCACAACTGAAGAATGCATGCGGCCATCGTCATCATCATCCACACAGAGCCAACACAAACCGGGGCAGAGAGAGGATGAAGCATGTGTGTTTGTCTATGCAAGAGATGGCCACTCTAGGGCTAAAAACAAGAAGAAAACAAGAAGAAAACAAGAACCATCTCGAAGTACGAACAAACGAACGAAAAAAAATTACTACGTTGAAGAAGATTAAAATTTATTGCATTCGCGAAATGGATAAAAAGAAACCGAACCAGACGCAGCCAACCAAATTAAACTATTCCAAGGATTTTTCCGACTATTTTGCCATCTCTTGATCCAGAATTGTTGGTAAAAGTACTGTCAATGCGGCCGCTGCCACCGCCGCCGCCTCTCGGCTTCATTGTGTGTTTGTGTTGTGTCTTCGTTCGCTATCATCATCTGGCGTCTGTGGAATCCGTTTGTCCAAATCATCGCATCGATTTTTCTTCGTACGTATTGAGTTGGTTTCTCACGTTTGACCACCATTGCATGATAGCCATCCAAACAGATGAATCTTAACGATTCGCGTTGCGTGTTTTCTCTGTTTTTTTTCTGCATGGTGTGAGAGGTCAAGAGAGAGAGACAGAAAGGGTAAGAGTGTGTTTTCGAGAGAGCAAGACCAGTCAAAATACGACCAGAGATATAGACTAGAAAATTACTTGGCACAAAGAGTCTAATTTGGCGAGACAACGAAATCAAATCACACACACACAGCAAAAGAGATCTTTCAACTGATCTCTCACTCTCTCTCTCTCTCTCACTCTGTCTCGGTTGCGTTGATGAAAATCGCTGTCGAGCGCGCATTTTTATCGATTCATTTGGTGAGTGGTGCGTTCATTGCGTGCAATGCAAAACTTCACTCGCTCATCGTCAGCCACCAATAAAGACCACCAAATTATCATTCGACGACTCAAAAAGAAGAACAAAGCGAAAAAAAAACACACGAATGAGGTAATTACACAATAAACATTTACACTTTGCAGAATGAATAGAGAACGAGCTCATCGTTGTCGGTGTTTTTTTTTCTTCTCTCTCTCTCTCTCTCTCTCTCTCTCTCTCTGTTTTTTTCACTCAATGTTCGCTTCTTTCACATTTTAGAGCTCGATGGCGGGCCGACTATGCGTTCAACACATGAGCTTCAAGAATATAAACACAAAAGCACATACCAGCTAAAGATAACACTTTGAAACGAACAAAAAATAACAACACACACAGTTCAAGTAGAAAAAGTGTCAGTGTGAAACAGAAAGGAAGATAGAGCGACTAAGAATGTGCTTGGGTTATTGTGTATGCGCGTAATTTAATTTACGAGTCATTGAACTTACTTGCGATGGATGGGTGTAAAAAAAAGGGAAAAACGCGCAGCAATCGCATTGTACTTTTTTTTCTGCTTCGGCTTGTCTCTGGCAAGACAAAAGACGCACCAATTTGAATTTTTATTTCTTTCGATAGTTTTTAAATGCCAGTGAAGTCAAATCATCACACATGGAATTCGAAAGAAGAAAAAAAGGAAAACAAAATTTCGGTGTTTTTTTTACAACTGTACACTATTGCAAAAGCAAGCAAACCAATTGATAACTGGTATGTTTACCGTGATGAAATTACGCGAAATAATGCAAAAAATCAATGTGTATTTGACGAAACCGAATTTCGATCAGCAACGAAGGCTACGAGACCTCAAAGAAAGGGCATTTAAGCGTCTTAAATGAGAATGTGATCCAATTTTGGAAGCTGATCAGAATGAAGATCGGAATAGTTTGCTTGATGTTTTCGTTGCTGAATTCCATTTTCTCATTGTGTTCCGAATAAAAAACAGACTCCGAGAGAGAATTTGATCGATGCGAGTGCGATTTCTGATCGAGATACTAGTGTACAGGGAAATCTGAAAACAAAAACGTTGCTTTGAAATTGGGACTACATTAACTTGAAAATGTTCAGAGGCAAAACGGCTTCATGTTCGTTGAAATTACTTCAGAAGGAAAAATTCAGAGAAAATCGAGAAATAAAACAAAAAGAAAAATTTGGCCAAAATACATTGTCAAATCAATTCATGAGCTATAATGGAAGATAATAATAAAACGTTTATACTATAATCTTCATAGCTCTGAATCATAACAAAGTTCAGAGAATCATATCAGAGCATTGTGAAATTACACAAATTTACGTTAAAAACGTGAAACAATATAAAAACCTGCGCAATTTTGCATACTTGAATGCTCAATTAATGTCAGCGGATTGTGTGATGATAAAACATCTGTAGATTTGCATACATATGACTAAGAAAATGACGGGATGATAGTGCAAGTTTTGGTGCCTTTCATTTTCTACGGAAATTCAGTGTCATAAGAGAATTGCTGCTATCGTCGTCGTCGTCTTCATCATCGTCGTCGCAGATAGCGTAAACAAAAAGTCAACACGTAACTAATCTTCATCAACCTGTTGTGTTTCGATTTGAGCGTGTGTGTGTGTGTTTGGTTGGAATTCTTCGTCGCTGCAACGAACATACCGGAACGACGGTACATTTTATTTACATATTTTAATTTCGTTTTAATTTGTCTGTCTATTTATAAACACGGGGCATTGTGGGCAACAACACGACCAACAGAACACCCATACACCTCGTGGAACACCTTTTTTTCCTTTCTCCGTCTCTTTCAAATCCATACATACACATCGTGTGTGTGTGTCGTCATGTCTCACCTTGCTCACTCGATCTCTCGATGCCAGAGCATTTAAAGGGAACAGTAGAAAATGTAATAATTTATAAGACAGATCCAAACAAAGTTATTTAGATAAAAGTTAAGAGAGAAAGAAAATGCACGCACAAGCCTAACAACACATTTTCGATGTTGAGAATTTCCACAGTACTTGCAGTACGTTCACTGAAGACACTTAACCATTTTTGTTTTCGAAAAAGAGATACAGACTCTCAACTTTATGCAGCACGCATCCGACCAACCGAACAAAAAACAATTATTCGGTTTTCGTGCTGTTGTTGCGTTTATTATTTTGTTTCGTGTGTATCTTTTCTTTCATTTCTCTTCAGTTGGTTCTATTGTTGAGCGTCAAAGCTCACGAGCTGCTGCCGTGTTCTTTCTAGATTTTGTGTGTGTGTGTTTGTTTGTGTTTTTCTTCTCTTTTCCTCTATTTCATGCTCTTTCTCTCTTTTCCTTCTATCGCGGCCTCACTCATTTACTCTCTCTCTCTATTTCTCTCATTCATTCACTCTCTCTCACTCACTCGATGCACGAGAGATATGGGAAAAACATGTATGCAAAGTGTAAAAAAAAAACCAATAAACGGAAACAATAGCATTTCCTTTGGCTTTTGTATGCACAAACAAGATTGTGAAGTACGACGCGCAATGGTGATCATCACATCGACAACAACGACGACACTATGGGCAATTTAAAAAAAAACAACACCCAAGAATTTTTTCACTGTCTCCGTGTCGCCTCGCGTTGCTCTGTCTCCAACACTCGCTCGCTGTATGTGTGTTTCACTGTGTTTGTCATGCAATTGAAACAAACGTGTGAGCGGTAACCGAAAAGCTAATCAAGTTTTTTTCTATGTTCGGGAGGATCGCGTGTTTGTAACTGCAAACCGGCAAACGAGTGTGTTTAGCACGTTTTCAACACACATATTATTTCTGTTGCATTGTTATCAACGGAGTGTGAAAGAGCTAGAGAACTGGAGAAAAAAACAAGTGAGTGAGAGAGTGAGAGTGATAGATCGATACTAGTAACACCAACTAGTTCCACTCTAGAGAGTGTGTAAAAGAAAGGGGAAATGCGAGATGGAGTGCGAAAAACATCCAAGAAATGGAATGCCAATGCAAATAACACAAACAACGACAGCAACAATGACGACGACGACGATTGATGGATGTGTTTATGGCGAAGATGAATACGGAATGAAGAATGCGCTGATCATCGATGAAAATTAAGAACTGAAGAAAAATGTACCCCCCTTGACACAACGTGTGTGTATGTATGTTACGTGACTACCTTTTGTCATTTTGAGTCAGAAACCGCATGCACATGCATCATATATGCAACACACCAACTGACATATTCGAACGCCCTTCGCGCTAGCGCACACACACGCCCGACAGCCAAATCATTATCGAAATTATATTCAAATCAAAACTGAACGTGCCAAGTGTTTCAATTGAGCTGAATACACTGAATACACTTCATTTCTTTTTTTTCCGCTGTCTATATTTTATTTTTTTGGGAGTCTCTTTCAAAACAACAAACGGAAAAAAAAATTCCATAAGTTTTTGGCTGAAGCATGAGTCATGTGGATATGACAGTCTGAGAGAGCGATCGATAGAGCGACAGTTTTGTATGTTAATTGAGAACATGCCCAGACTCGATTACTTTCGCAGCCAACTTCATCCAAAGTTCGAATGAGAATCGTGATCGGATCAGTTGTTTTTCTTCTTTGCTCTCTCTCTCTCTCTCTCTCTCTCTCTCTCTCTCTCTCTCTCTCTCTCTCTCT